>NC_053391.1:120835627-121138657 GCF_905171765.1 Bufo bufo
AGGTGGGAGCCGAGGTCACAATACCAGGAGGGATGCGCAGTACAGGAGGAGCAGGCAAAGGATCGTCAGGGAACAGGATCAGGTGAGTATTCAGTAGTCCAACAAATAGCCAGGAACCTAGAATTAACAGGCAACCTGTGGTCAGCAGGGTGCCTGTATTTATAGTGGGGTCTGAGGGTCATGTGACGTGGCCAGCGTCACATGACCGACAGACAGACAAGTCGAGTACCGAGTGATCAGCTTGGCGCTCAAGACAGACCTAGGAGCAGGGAGCCTCCCAGCTAGCAAAGCCGCCCTGGGAACGAGGCCAAACACAGATCCTCGCTCCCGAAGCTAAGCAGCAGGTCTGCGGCTGATGGGAGACCGAGTGCGCCTTTGGCGCCCCGTGACAGTACCCCCCCTTTTACGAGGGGCCACCGGACCCAAGACTTCAGGCGATGGCCTTTCAGGGTGTTCTAAATGAAATTTTCGAACAAGTCTAGGAGCATGAACCTCCCTGACGGGTACCCAAGATCTCTCTTCGGGTCCATACCCCTTCCAGTGAATCAGGTACTGTAAGGGATTACGCACTCTCCTGACATCCACTATCTTAGACACCACATACTCAACAGCATCACTGACAAGATCCCGCGGAGGCGAGGCTTCCAACGGTACAACAGGCTTTTTAAGTAGAGATTTATGGAACACATTATGAATGTGGAATGACTCAGGCAGCTCCAACCTAAATGATACCGGATTAATCACCTCCGTGATCTTATACGATCCAATAAAACGAGGAGCAAATTTTCTAGAAGCTACCTTAAGAGATAGATTCTTGGAGGACAACCATGCTTTATCCCCAACCTGAAAGTTCACCCCCTTGGAACGTCTCCTATCGGCCTTGAGTTTTTGAGAACTTTGAGCCTTTTCTAGGTTCGATTGAACCCGGGCCCAAACTGCACAGTTCGGAGGAGAGTTTATCCGCTTCAGTGTTAGAGGAGGAGACGGACGACCCAGAATGAAAACGGGGATGAAAACCATTGTTACAAAAGAAAGGGCAGACCCCAGCAGAAGAATTGACACAGTTATTCAAAACAAATTCAGCCAACGGAAGGAATTTGACCCATAATTGCTGGTCATCAGCAACATACAACCTCAAGAATTGTTCCACAGACTGATTAAGGCGTTCAGTTTGCCCATTACTCTCAGGATGGTAGGCGGAAGAAAAAGACAATGAAATTTTACATCTTTGACAGAAGGCCCTCCAGAAATTAGACACAAACTGCACACCCCTGTCAGAAACAATATTTTCCGGGATGCCATGTAAACAAACAATCTCTCTCACAAAAATAGACGCCAGGGTTTTTGCATTCGGAAGTTTAGACAGGGGAATGAAATGGACCATCTTGCTAAACCTATCGACCACTACCCAAACCACAGTCTTACCCTCCGCCAGCGGTATGTCAGTTATAAAGTCCATCGAGATATGGGACCAGGGTCTACTGGGAATGGGTGGGGGTCGTAGGTTACCAGCAGGGTGAGTCCTAGGTGTCTTAGACCTGGCACAAACCTCACAGGCTGACACGTAGGACTTGACATCCCTGGACAGAGTGGGCCACCAATAAAATCTAGAAACCAGATCCTCAGTGCCCTCAAAACCCGGATGTCCACAAAAGGCAGAATCGTGACACTCACCCAACAGCTGGAGACAAAATTGTACGGGAACAAACAACTTATCTGTTGGGGTGGATGCCGGTCTCAGATGTTGGGTAAGAGCTGCTAAGAAGATGTTTGCTGGTAGGATGGATTCAGGCGGTGCCTCAGTGGTTTGAAAAGCATGGAAACTCCGAGATAATGCGTCTGCCTTCACATTTTTACTTCCTGGCCTGAACGTAATGGAGAAATCAAAACGGGTAAAAAACAGAGCCCATCGGGCTTGCCGGGGATTCAACCTCTTAGCAGACTCGAGAAACATTCGGTTTTTATGATCAGTGACAACAGTTACCCGATGCCTTGCCCCCTCCAAAAAATGCCTCCACTCCTCAAATACCCATTTAATAGCCAGCAGCTCCCTATTCCCTATGTCGTAGTTTCTCTCCGTGGGAGAGAATTTCCTGGAGAAGAAGGCACACGGTCTCAGGTTAGTAAGGCTAACAGGACCTTGTGAAAGGACTGCTCCTGCGCCGTCCTCGGACGCATCCACCTCCACAATAAAGGGTCTCTCCTGATCAGGCTGGATCAGAATGGGAGAGCTACTAAATGCCTTTTTTAATGTTTCAAATGAAGAAATGGCCTTGGAAGACCAATTCTCCAAATCCGCCCCTCTCTTAGTAAGGTCGGTCAATGGTTTAGCAATTACAGAAAAATTCATGATAAATTTACGATAATAATTAGCGAAACTCAAAAACCGTTGTAAGGCCTTTAAGGATGAAGGCCTTACCCATTCCTTAATTGACAGAACCTTACCAGGATCCATCTTAAAGGCGTGAGGAGTCAGAACATGCCCTAGAAACAGTATCTCCTGTACACCAAAGACACATTTCTCTTGCTTAGCGGATAGCTGATTCTCCCTCAACACCTCTAATACTTGTTTGACATGAGACACATGAGATTCGAAATCAGGAGAGAATTTCAAAATGTCGTCAAGATAGACAATAATAAATTTACCTAAGAACTCCCTAAGAATATCGTTCATTAACTTTTGGAACACAGCTGGGGCATTGCTGAGTCCAAAAGGCATCACCTGATATTCAAAGTGTCCTATCGGAGTATTGAACGCTGTCTTCCATTCGTCTCCCTCCTTGATTCGGATTAGATTGTATGCCCCTTTTAGGTCAATCTTGGAAAACCAGGCTGCCTCCAGAACCTGGTTAAATAAATCCAGAATCCATGGGAGAGAGTATCTATTTTGGACAGTGATTTTATTTAATCTCCGGTAATCAATACAAGGCCTAAGACCACCATCCTTCTTCTTAACAAAGAAAAACCCTGCTCCCATAGGAGAGACTGAAGGTCTAATATGCCCTTTAGCAAGGCTCTCCTTAATATAATCTTCCATAGCCTTGCGTTCGGGCTTAGAAAGATTATAAATTCGCCCTTTAGGAAATTTGGCACCCTCTATTAGCTCTATGGCGCAATCGTAAGGTCTATGGGGGGGTAGAACCTCTGGAGTAGGGGATGAGAATACATCAGAATATTCCTTAATAACTGAGTGTAATGTATTAGACCTTACTGAAACCCCAGCCTGGACCACGGATAAGCATGAGTCACACTTAGGTCCCCATTTCACCAACTCTCCTTTGGACCAATCTATTGTGGGGTTATGTAAACGGAGCCAAGGCAACCCTAGTACCACCTCAACCAGTAGGTTCTCCAGGACTAAAAGAGAACATCTCTCAGAGTGGCACACACCCACGGTTAGAGAAATTTCAGAGGTACATGACCTCACCGTACCACCAATCAGGGGAGTAGCATAAATAGCCATGACATGGATAGGTGTAGGTAAAGCAAACATTGGAATACCCAATTTACTAGCATATTCAAAGTCAATAAAGCTGGCTGCTGAACCAGAATCAATAAAGGCCTTACCCGGCCACTTATTAACCCCTAGAGAAATTGTTATGGGTACCAAAAGCTTACATTTAGAAAAATCAGGGTGTACCTGGTCTTTAGGTTGTCTTGCCTTAGGAGACTTGTCAGAGAGGACCCTCTTAGGACACTTGTTGTTCCAATGGTCAGGATCTCCACAGTAGAAGCACTCTCCGCGTCTGCGACGAAGATTACCCCGGGTCATGCCAACCTGCATGGTTTCCTCGGTGGAGACCTCAGTGTTGTCCCTGGAAAAGGCCTCTGGCTGGACCACCATCTGAGAACAGAACTGTCGTTCTTGTCGTCTCTCTCTAACTCGTCGGTCAAGTCGGACAACTAGGGTCATCATCTCCTCTAAGGTCTCTGGAATTTGATAACTGACTAATAGATCTTTTAAATTATCAGACAGACCGGACCTAAACTGACTCTTCATGGCTGGTTCATTCCATCCTGAGGGGACACACCACCGTCTGAATTGCGTGCAATACTCCTCCGCAGGGAGATGGCCCTGAACCAGTACCCTAAGAGCCGTCTCGGCTACCAGGGCCCTGTCTGGTTCATCATAGAGGGTACCCAGGGCTTGAAAAAAACCTTCACAGAAGTTAGACAACTGGCCCCAGGAGGTAACGAGAATGCCCAGTCGGAGGATCACCCTGTAGTAGAGAAAAGATAATACCCACGCGTTGGCTCTCGGGACCGGAGGACACGCGGCGCAAACGGAAGTAGAGTTTGCAACTCTCCTTAAAGGAGAGAAACCTCTTCTGGTCTCCAGAAAAGGGTTCTGGGAGCTTGATTTGGGGCTCAAAATGTGGACTGGAGGGCTGAGGAGTGGAAGAACCTTGCCCTAACTCAAAAGAACAGAGTTTCTCTCCTAGCTCCTGCACCATCTGTGTCAGGTTAGAGACATGGTCAGTCAGGGTCACAAGAGGATTCATGATACAGTGGTTATTGGGCCTGTTAATCTGTAACGGTCACGTCCACACACACACAGGGGGAAGGATAGTGACCACTGCGCTCCACCCTCACCCCTGGCCCTGCCTACTTGCCTCACGAGTCCTGATGACAGGGGACAACAGTCCCTTACTTAGGATATGTGCAGGGAGGACAGACAAGATAAAATACGGAACGTGAACGGACAGAACCAAGAGAGCTACGCAGTACAAAAGGTTAAGCAAAGAATGGTCAGGAGAAGCCGGGGTCGAATACCAGGAGAGTAGAGAAGTACCAGAGGAGTCCGCAAAGAGTAGTCAGGTGGGAGCCGAGGTCACAATACCAGGAGGGATGCGCAGTACAGGAGGAGCAGGCAAAGGATCGTCAGGGAACAGGATCAGGTGAGTATTCAGTAGTCCAACAAATAGCCAGGAACCTAGAATTAACAGGCAACCTGTGGCCAGCAGGCTGCCTGTATTTATAGTGGGGTCAGAGGGTCATGTGACGTGGCCAGCGTCACATGACCGACAGACAGACAAGTCGAGCACCGAGTGATCAGCTCGGCGCTCAAGGCAGACCTAGGAGCAGGGAGCCTCCCAGCTAGCAAAGCCGCCCTGGGAACGAGGCCAAACACAGATCCTCGCTCCCGAAGCTAAGCAGCAGGTCTGCGGCTAATGGGTGACCGAGTGTGCCTTTGGCGCCCCGTGACACTGACATTGACATAACCAGTGCCACATCTGCAGTGTAACGTGTGCACTTAAATTTTTTTATCTGTGACATACAGTGTACTTTTTCCGTAGACGGTGTCCGCTGCGGACAGTGACATTAGCTGCACCACGTCTCCAGTGTAAAGTGTGCGCATCCCAAAAATATCTGACATCCAGTGTACTTTTTCCGTAGACGGTGTCCGCTGCGGACAGTGACATTAGCTGCGCCACATCTCCAGTGTAAAGTGTGCGCATCCAAAAAATATCTGTGACATCCAGTGTCCTTTTTACGTAGACGGTGTCCGCTGTGGACAGTGACATTAGCTGCACCACAGCTCCAGTGTAAAATGTGCGCATCCAAAAAATATCTGTGACATCCAGTGTACTTTTTCCGTAGACGGTGTCCGCTGCGGACAGTGACATTAGCTGCGCCACATCTCCAGTGTAAAGTGTGCGCATCCAAAAAATATCTGACATCCAGTGTACTTTTTCCATAGACGGTGTCCACTGCGGACAGTGACATTAGCTGCGCCACATCTCCTGTGTAAAGTGTGCGCATCCAAAAAATATCTGTGACATCCAGTGTACTTTTTCAATAGACGGTGTCCGCTACTGACATTGACATAACCAGTGCCACATCTGCAGGGTAACGTGTGCACTTAAAAATTTATCTGTGACATACAGTGTACTTTTTCCGTAGACGGTGTCCGCTGCGGACAGTGACATTAGCTGCACCACATCTCCTGTGTAAAGTGTGCGCATCCAAAAAATATCTGACATCCAGTGTACTTTTTCCGTAGACGGTGTCCACTGCGGACAGTGACATTAGCTGCACCACATCTCGAGTGTAAAGTGTGCGCATCCAAAAAATATCTGTGACATCCAGTGTCCTTTTTACGTAGACGGTGTCAGCTGCGGATAGTGACATTAGCTGCGCCACATCTTGAGTGTAAAGTGTGCGCATCCAAAAAATATCTGTGACATACAGTGTACTTTTTCTGTAGACGGTGTCCGCTGCGGACAGTGACATTAGCTGCACCACATATCTCCAGTGTAAAGTGTGCACATCCAAAAAATATCTGACATCCAGTGTACTTTTTCCATAGACGGTGTCCGCTGCGGACAGTGACATTCGCTGCGCCACATCTCCTGTGTAAATTGTGCGCATCTAAAACGGTGTCGGCTTCTGACAGTGACATAACCAGTGCGACATCTGCAGTGTATAGTGTGCGCTGAAAAAATGTATCTGTGACATACAGTGTACTTTGTCAATAGACGGTGTCCGCTTCTGACAGTGACATTACCAGGGCCACATCTAAAGTGTAACGTGTGCGCTGATTTTTTTTTTCCTGTGAAATACATTGTACTTTGTCAATAGACGGTGTCTGCTTCTGACAGTGACATTACCAGGGCCACATGTAAAGTGTAACGTGTGCGCTTCAAAAATTTATCTGTGTACTTTTACAGTGTACTTTTTTGTGTAAACGCTGCGGACCGTGACATTACCGGTGGTAACTCTCCTGTATAACGTTTCCTCATCCCAAATACCTGTGACAATCCCTGTAATTTTTCATTAGCCGCTGGTGACAGCATTGACATTATCTGCGGGATATCTCCTGTGTGACGTTTCCACATCCCAAATACCTTTTTAAATTTGTTTGCGCATACACTTCCAAATCCTACGCTTATGTACGTGTGACAGACTTTCAATCATATATAACATTTATTATGAAGAAGGCGAGCAGTAAGGGAATGGGGCAGTGGCCGTGATGCTGATGGTGCACGCAGAGGCCGAGGCCCTGGGAGCGGTGAAACTGTGCCTGCTGCCAGAGCACAAGAAAAACTATCATCCACGATACCTAGCTTCATGTCCCAGGTTGCACGGCGGCACAGGACACCACTCTTGAAGTCAGACCAGCGCGACTAGGTGGTCGGTTGGATTGCAGCAGATAATGCTACCAGTCGGTTAAGCACCACCCTGTCTTCCAGTCTCAGTAGCCAAGAGTCTGCTCAACACAGTCCTCACCCTGATCCTCCTTCCTCCCACCATGGAGAGTCTGGGCAAACAAGTGATCCCACACTCGGATATTCCGAAGAGCTCTTTTCAGCGCCATTCCTTGATTTGGCCCTCTCGCCAAGCACGCTTTAAGAGGGACAGATCTTGTGCCCTGATTCCCAAACTCTTGAGCATCCACAATCACTGTTTAATGAGGTGGATGATGATGAGACACAGTTGCCAATAACTCATCAGCAATTACTGTCTCAAGAGGTTGATGAAGAGGATGAGACACAGTTGTCAATCACTGAGGTAGTGGTTAGGTCAACAAGTCAGGAGTATGAGCAGAATGAGGAAGTGGAAGAGGATGTGGTGTAAGGATGGAAAGGTGGAAAGCTGAGCGAGGACAGCAGTACAGAGGGGGCGGGATTTTCTGCACCGCAACAGGCTGGAAGAGGCAGTGGGGTGGCAAAAGGGAGAAGGCGGACCACAACAAACAGGCCCACAACTGTTCCACGGAGCACACCCTTGCGGAAATCTCCCTTGCCAAGGGTTAGGTGTTCCGCAGTATGGAGCTTTTTTGAGGAAAGTGCGGACGACAAAAGAATTGTAATTTGCAACCTGTGCCATACAAAAATGAGCAGGGGCGTGAATACTAGCAACCTCACCACCACCAGCATGATCCGCCACATGGCATTAAAGCACCGTAATAGGTGGGCCGAACGCCTAGGTACACAATCTGTGTCTGCGGGTCACACCACTGCCTCCTCTTCCCCTATGGTATGTGCTGGCCAATCCCCTGTCCTAGATGCAGGCCCGGATGCCTCCCGCCCTGCACCTGGACCTTTGCAAGCACCATCCATCAGCGACCACATCCAGCACAGTGTACAAATGTCCTTACCCCAGGCATTTGAACGCAAGCACAAATACCCAGCCACCCACCAACAGGCCATAGCACTAAATGCGCAGCTTTCTAAATTACTGGCCCTGGAAATGTTGCCATTTAGGCTTGTGGACACTGCGTTACACAGTCCCCAGCCACCACTATTTTTCAAGGTGTGCCGTGCCCGCCTTACACCAACACATGTCCCGTAACATCACACGTGCCCTGACCAACGCAGTTACTGGGAAGGTCCACTTAACCACAGACACATGGACAAGTGCATTCGGCCAGGGACGCTACATTTCCCTGACGGCACACTGGGTGAATGTTGTGGAGGCCGGGAGCGAGTCGTACACTGGGATGGCACAGGTGCTACCGACGCCAAGGATTGCGGGCCCTACATCGATCAGGGTTTCCGCCAGCACCTACGTTAGTGGCTCCAACCTCCACTTCTCCTCCTCCGCCTCCTCCTCTACTTCCAGCTCCAAATTATCTGCGTGCAGCACCAGTCAGTCATCAGTCAGTAGCTGAAAGCAGTGTAGCACTGCAGTGGGGAAGCGGCAACAGGCCGTGCTGAAGCTGATATGCTTAGGGGACAAACAGCACACCACCGCAGAGCTGTGGCAGGGGATAAGAGACCAGACTGAGCTGTGGCAATCGCCACTCAACCTAGAACCAGGCATGGTTGTGTGTGATAATGGACGTAACTTGGTGGCGGCTTTGGAGCTCGGCAAGCTCAGACACATCCCATGCCTAGCCCACGTCTTAAACTTAGTGGTTCAGCGGTTTCTCAAAACCTACCCCAATTTGCCTGAGCTACTGGTGAAGGTGCACCACATGTGTGCACATTTCCACAAGTCATCGACAGCTTAAGCCGGTCTGTCAACGCTGCAGCAGCGCTTGAAATTGCCAGCTAACCGGCTGTTGTGGGACGAGAACACGCGCTGGAACTCGACGTTCCACATGTTGGCCAGGCTTTGTGAGCAGCAGAGGGCAGTAGTGGAATACCAGCTGCAACATGGTCGTCGCCTTTCCAGTCAGCTTCTGCTATTCACAAGCGAGGAGTGGGCATTGATGTCTGACCTCTGTGAGGTTTTAAGATGGTGAGCGGCGATAATGCTATTATCAGCGTAACCATCCCACTTCTGTGTCTACTCAAATGCTCGCTGCTCACAATTAAGGACGACGCTTTGCATGTGGAAGAGGTGGAAATTGGCAAGACATTACACAGGGTGATAGCCAGACCACCCTCAGTTTGTCGAATTGGACGATGAAGAGGAGGAGGAGGAGGAGCAGGAGACGCTACAGAGGGTAGTACCCATGGAAGTTTAATTCCATCTGTTCAGCATGGGCAGAAGAGGAGGAAGAGGATGAGGAGATTGAGAGTGATCCTCCTGATGACGATAGCGAAGTCTTGCATGTTGGTACTCTGGCACACATGGCTGACTTCATGTTAGGCTGCCTATCCCGCGACCCGCGCATTATACGCATTTTAGACAACAGGGATTACTGGTTGTTCACCCTTCTCGACCCCCGCTACAAAGATAACTTCTCATCTCTCATTCCTCTGGTGGAGAGGACGAGCAAAACGGTGCAATACCAGAAGATCCTTGTTAAAAAATTGCTTAAAAAATTTACATCTGACAACGCTGGCAGCAGAGTCCGTAGTTCCTTGGCCAACCGAGGAGGGGAGACAGGGGGAACACACAGTAGTTCCAACAGGGGCAGGGGAAGACTCTTCAAAGCCTGGGCCAGCACCCTCACCCTGATGCACGGCCTAGTGTCACAAGAAGGGAAAAATTTTGGAAGATGGTGAAGGAGTACATAACAAAATGTGTCAGTGTCCTCAATGATCCCTCAGTGCCTTACAACTACTGGGTGTCCAAGTTGGACACGTGGCACGAACTGGCGCTCTACGACTTGGAGGTGCCGGCCTGCCCTGCCGCCAGCGTTTTGTCTGAGTGGGTATTTAGTTATGCTGGTGGCATTATAACAGATAAACGTATCCGCCTGTCAACTGAAAATGCTGACATGTTGACTCTAATAAAAATGAACAAGGCCTGTATTGACCCTGACTTCTCGACTCACCAGAGGAAAGATGATGAACATAAAGGCACTTTAAATGTGTTGTTTATAATGTACTGAATACACTGTATTCCCATGCACCCCTTTCACCACAAACAAAGGTATATGGTTGAATCTTCCTTTTCTCATCCTCCTTCTCCTCTTCCATCATATCAACATGCCTATTCGTCATGCCCTCTCATATATGCCCTTTGCTTTTAATGTTTTACAGGGTCAGCTCAGCTGCAGGCCCTCGTATATAATTTTTTTGGGGGTCAGCTCACCAGCAGGCCCTCACCTACAATGTTTTATAGGGTCAGCTCACCAGCAGGCCCTCGCATATAATTTTTTAGAGGGTTAGCTCACCAGCAGGCCCTCGCATATGGAGGCTATGATTAAGAACTGCAGTGTTCGAAACATGTTAACCGAACTGGAGTAGGAGGGAGGAGATGTTTATCGTATGTACTGTCTCCTGTATATGTGAAAAATAAAGACGTCGCAATGTCAGATTTGTTCCGGTGCTGGATCACCTTTTCTTTGATTTCCTATGTATGCTGGAGTTTTCCTTGACTCGAACCGTGCACGGAGGATATGAGGTGAGCTGGACTTATTACTTGCTTAATAGGACAATGTTTTACAGGGTCAGCTCACCAACAGGCCTCCACTTACAATCTTTTACAGGGTCAGCTCACCTGAAGTCCCTCGCATATAATGTTTTACAGGGTCAGCTCTCCAGCAAGCCATCACCTACAATGTTTACAGGGTCAGCTCACCAGCAGGCCCGTGCATATAATTTTTCAGAGGGTCATCTCACTAGCAGGCCCTCGCATATAATGTTTTACAGGGTCAGCTCACCAGCAGGCCCTCGCATATTATTTTTTACAGGGTCAGATTACCAGCAAGCCTTCACATACAATCTTTTACAGGGTCAGCTCACCTGAAGGCCCTCGCATATAATGTTTGAGAGGGTCAGCTCACCAGCAGGCCCTCACCTACAATCTTTTACCGGGTCAGCTCACCAGCAGGCCCGCACCTAAAATCTTTTACCGGGTCAGCTCACCAGCAGGCCCGCACCTAAAATCTTTTACAGGGTCAGCTCACCAGCAGGCCCGCACCTAAAATCTTTTACGGGTCAGCTCACCAGCAGGCCCGCATCTCAAATCTTTTACAAGGTTAGCTCACCAGCAGGCCTTCACCTACAATATTTTACAGGGTCAGCTCACCTGAAGGCCCTCGCATATAATGTTTTAGAGGGTCAGCTCATCTGCAGGCCCTCACCTACAACCTTTTAGAAAGTCAGCTCACCAGCATGCCCTCGCATATAATTTTTTAGAGGGTCAGCTCACCAGCAGGCCCTCACCTACGTACAATCTTTTACAGGGTCAGCTCACCAGCAGGCCCGCACCTAAAATCTTTTACAGGGTCAGCTCCCCAGCAGGCCCGCATCTCAAATCTTTTACAGGATCAGCTCACCAGCAGGCCCTCGCATATAATGTTTTACAGGGTCAGCTCACCAGCAGGCCTTCACCTACAATCTTTTACAGGGTTAGCTTACCAGAAGACCCTTGCATATAGTTTTTTAGAGGGTCAGCTCACCAGTAGGCCCTCACCTACAGTATTTTACAGGGTCAGCTCACCAGCAGGCTCTCGCATATAATTTTTTAGAGCTGTAGCCGTTTCTCAGGCTCCCCCTCCAGAATCGAACCATGATTCCCAGTTACCCGTGGTCACCATGGTTTGCGCTGAAAATAACATTGAAAGTTGATAGGGCAGACATCCAAATGGATCGTCGCCGTCACGGGGATGTGCGATTGGCCCCAGGTTATCTAGGGTCACCAAAGCGGCAGCAGGCCCTCGCCCATAATGTTTTAGATGGTCAGATCTGCCGGCAATTGCTCCAAATGTTTTTGAGGGTCACCAGCAGACAATCAATCATAATTTTTCAAGGCTGTGTATGATGCCCTCCTTTATGTGTAACAAAGGGTGTATTGGCGTATCGGTTCCTTATAATTTTTGGCAGCCCTTTCACAGGGCATAGGCTTTATGAGTGTAGGAGTCCCACTACATGAACAATTGTACCACAATGTGAATGAGGCCCTCCTTTATGTGATATACAGGTTGTATCGGAGTGCCTCTTCCTTGTAATTTTTGGCAGCACTTGCACTTTATATACAAGTAAATACACAGGAAAGAATAGAAACATAGAATGTGTCGGCAGATAAGAACCATTTTGTCACGGATGGTGTAGCAGGAAACAATAAGTAACAAATAAAGATCCGACTTACTTGATCCCAAACTAAGGAAAAAAAGGGTAAGCCCTATTAATGCTCTCCCTCACTGCTCAGGCCATGCAAATATCTCAATGATAGAAAGTTGCATGTCCACGTACCTTAGACTTAGTGACACCTGCAAACCCTATAATAGTGAGGGGACACGACCACCGGCTCCCTGCACTCAATACCGAGGGAGTCAGGGTCACCTAGAATCAAGCCAACAGGAAGACACAAATACAGAAATAGACTTATCTTGAGGAACCAGCAGTAGCAACTTCAAGCAGTGAAACCAATCCAAGAAGTAGTATAAACCGCAAAGTGAAGCAGTTTGGGAGGAGATATATAGGGAGGCAATCACTGCTAATAGATGACAGCTGGGAGAGGGAGAAGAGATGTCAAAGTGAAAGCAAAACAAAAGAACATCATGCAGGAGGTACTGAAGAACGTCTATCAGAACTTCTCAGAGATCTGGCGGTGACACATTTG
Organism: Bufo bufo; assembly: GCF_905171765.1. NCBI lineage: Eukaryota > Metazoa > Chordata > Amphibia > Anura > Bufonidae > Bufo > Bufo bufo. The sequence continues at coordinate 120,848,534 of NC_053391.1, forward strand.
ACCCATCTAGTCTGCCCAATATGTTACCTAACAATTTTTCCTCTAAAATCGATTTTATCTTCAGTTTGGTGCGTATTATTGTCAGTCTGTAAAAGTGGCGTACTACTCGGACAATATCGTTCTCATCAGCGATCTGGGAGTCCAAGATGCATCCAGACATCCTCCCCATGCTGTTCCAGAAACATTTCGGTGGTGTTTCCATCAATTTCTGACCTTTTGCAATGAACCAGGCACCCTCCCCTCTTCAGAGGAGGGGGTGCCTGGTTTAATGCTCGGATTCTCTTATTGACTTCCATTATACTCGGGTGCTCAGTAAGGCACCCGAGCATCCCGATGTGTTCGGCCAGAGGACCCGAACACCTGAGCATTTTGGTGCTCGATCAACACTAATCAATATTAATATAATCCAGATATTCAGTGATTAGTATTGTTAGGGGGAATTAATCGTGTTAGTTGATCTAGATAATTGATATATGTTATTCATAATTCATCCAATAATCAATGTTCATAATTAGGATAACAATAGATGGTTAATGATGTTACTTGATCCAGATTATTTCATTCAAGAATCAATATTCATGATTATCCTTCCCCTATTAAAGTGTATATATATTTCTTATCTTTGTCCTTATGACGTTATAGATGGAAATTCCTTTGGGATAAATGTTATCTATATCATATAGTTGTGCACATATACAACTTTTCTTTTGCTGATAACGGCTCAACTTAGTCACATCATCTAATAATCAATGTTCATGATTACAATAACAATAAATGGTCAATGATATTACTTGATCCAAATTATCCTATTCAAAGATCAATGTTCATGATTATCATCCCCCTCTTCAAATTGAGTATTACCAATATAATATACAGTCAGGTCCATAAATATTGGGACATCGACACAATTGTAACATTTTTGACTCTATACACCACCACAATGGAGTTGAAATGGAACAAACAAGATGTGCTTTAACTGCAGACTGTCAGCTTTAATTTGAGGGTATTTACATCCAAATCAGGTGAACAGTGTAGGAATTACAACAGTTTGCATATGTGCCTGCCACTTGTTAAGGAACCAAAAGTAATGGGACGATTGGATTCTCAGCTGTTCCATGGCCAGGTGTGTGTTATTCCCTCAGTATCCCTCATTACAATGAGCAGATAAAAGGTCCAGAGTTCATTTCAAGTGTGCTATTTGCATTTGGAATCTGTTGTTGTCAACTCTCAAGATGAGATCCAAAGAGCTGTCACTATCAGTGAAGCAAGCCATCATTAGGCTGAAAAAAATAAAACAAACCAATCAGAGAGATAGCAAAAACATTAGGCGTGGCCAAAACAACAGTTTGGAACATTCTTAAAAAGAAGGAACGCATCGGTGAGCTCAGCAACACCAAAAGACCCGAAAGACCACGGAAAACAACTATGGTGGATCCCAACCAGGTCCACGGGTGTGGTAACCTTGTTGGAAAATGTGTATAAGTCAATGCTTGTGTGTTCAATAAAGAGTTCCTGTTTTACATTCAACATAGAGCCTCGTCTCATGTGTATAGGGATTGCTATATGTTGTATACTCCCCTGGCTATAACTCCTAGCTCTTGTAAGAGCTGTTCCTGCCCTCTGGATTTAGGAGAGGTTCACCCACTGGAGCATGGAGCCTTGTCGTAGGTCCAGGGTGGGTAGGAGACGGTGAGATCTCAACCAAGCTTCGGCGGTTTCGTGGGGTCTGCAGTGCTTACGGTGTCAAGTGGAGTGCTTGGAGTCCTCGGGAAGCACTAGGAGCATCCATCGACGGAGGTACCCAGCCGGGGTGCCAGGAGATCCGTTATATAGGCCAAGCCCGGTATTTTTCTGTGTTGGACCTCACCAAAGGGTACTGGCAGGTACCCTTGACGGAGGCTGCCAAGGAAAAAATGGCTTTCATCACGCCAGAGGGGCTGTATAAGTACAAGGTATTACCCTTTGGTCTACATGGCGCTCCCGCCACGTTTCAAGGACTAATGGACAATGTACTCTGTCCACATCGTCGGTACGCTTCGGCGTACTTGGACAATATAGTTATCCACAGCACCAGCTGGGAAAGTCACCTACCTAAAATACAGGCTGTAGTGGACTCCATTAGGAAGGCTGGCTTAACAGCTAACCCAAAAAAGTGCGCAATAGGGTTAGAAGAGACCAAGTACCTGAGGTATGTAATTGGGTGTGGAATTATTAAACCTCAGATAAACAAAATTGAGGCAATTCGGAATTGGCCACGACCGGTCACTACTCGGCAAGTAAAGTCTTTCCTGGGAATGGTGGGATATTATATGAGGTTTGTCCCCCACTTTGCTATAGTCACTGCACCATTGACAGGCCTTTTGAAGAGACGCAAGTCAGTGACGGTCCAGTAGAATGAGCAGGTGAAAAAGGCTTTCTCCGCTCTGAAGTCGGCCCTGTGTGGATCCCCGGTGTTGGTTACGCCCGACTTCAAGAAGGAGTTTGTGGTACAGACAGATGCCTCTGATGTAGTCCTCGGAGCTGTACTCTCTCAGGACATCAATGGGGAGGAGTATCCTGTTGTTTTCCTGAGCCGCAAACTTACCCCAGACGAGACTAGGTAGAGTATAGTGGAGAGAGAATGCCTGACCATCAAGTGGGCACTCTAGTATCTCCGCAATTATCTGTTGGGGAGAAAATTCTGTCTGGTAACCGACCACTCCTCTTTCAAGTGGATGAGCCAAGCCACCAAGTGGTTCACCAGGTGGTTTTTGTCTCTACAGAACTTTACGTTTTCCGTGGAACATAGGGCAGGCAGGTTACAGGGAAATGCAGATACCCTGTCACGGGTTCACTGTCTGGTGGGTGTTCACCCCCTCAGGGTTGAACAAAGGGGGGAGGTATGTAGGAAAGCGCAAGGGCCATCATTGACGTAAAATATGTGTCACCGAGGTTCCTGGCCTCGGTGAGGTAAGAGCCTGTAATTTTAAGTGTAAGCGGCAGCTAGTGCTGACTGACACTATTGGTTATTTAGAGTGGCTGTAAAGCCGATCCAGGCTGGCTCTTACTGGGAGCAGCCAAAGTGCAGGGTGGGTGGCTGTTCCCCACGTTCCAGGCCGGGTTTTGGTTAGGGATATAAAACCGAGCCAGCAGTCTCAGCTGGTGTGGATTATCCTCCATCTGACAGTGGAGCTTTGCCAGTCGTTATCGTTGCCTCTATACTGCGTCCGCAAGCCTGTCTACCAGAGCAACTCCCCACAATATATATATAATCTATATATAGAAAATCTACATTGTAACACACTACCAGCTAAGTAGATGAGATTTTGAAAATCTCATCTATTTTCCAAAGAGAAATTGACCTGCAGCGCAGAACCGTGTGGCTATTAACAATTCAAACATTTTAATTAGTTGCGCGGTTCTTGACTGCGGCTGGCTGCGACTAGAGATGGCCCGAATAGTTCGCCGGCGAATAGTTCCCGGTGAACATAGCTTGTTCGCGTTCGCCGCGGCGGGCGAACATATGCGATGTTTGGTCCGCCCCCTATACATCATCATTGAGTAAACTTTGACCCTGTACCTCACAGTCAGCAGACACATTCCAGCCAATCAGCAGCAGACCCTCCCTCCCAGACCCTCCCACCTCCTGGACAGCATCCATTTTAGATTCATTCGGAAGCTGAATTCTCAGTGAGAGAAGGCACAGTGCTGCTGCTGATTCAATAGGGAAAGCGTTAGCTAGGGCAGTTTTCTGTGTCCACAGACTCATCTGCTGTAAGGACAGCGTCCTGACAGCACCCCAAAAAGCCCTTTTCAGGGCTGGTACATCAGTCTGCTTTTTTTTTTTATATATATATACAGTACAGACCAAAAGTTTGGACACACCTTCTCATTCAAAGAGTTTTCTTTATTTTCATGACTATGAAAATTGTAGATTCACACTGAAGGCATCAAAACTATGAATTCACACATGTGGAATTATATACATAACAAACAAGTGTGAAACAACTGAAAATATGTCATATTCTAGGTTCTTCAAAGTAGCTTTGATTACTGCTTTGCACACTCTTGGCATTCTTTTGATGAGCTTCAAGAGGTAGTCCCCTGAAATGGTTTTCACTTCACAGGTGTGCCCTGTCAGGTTTAATAAGTGGGATTTCTTGCCTTATAAATGGGGTTGGGACCATCAGTTGCATTGAGGAGAAGTCAAGTGGATACACAGCTGATAGTCCTACTGAATAGACTGTTAGAATTAGTATTATGGCAAGAAAAAAGCAGCTAAGTAAAGAAAAACGAGTGGCCATCATTACTTTAAGAAATGAAGGTCAGTCAGTCAGCCGAAAAATTGGGAAAACTTTGAAAGTAAGGGCTATTTGACCATGAAGGAGAGTGATGGGGTGCTGCGCCAGATGACCTGGCCTCCACAGTCACCGGACCTGAACCCAATCGAGATGGTTTGGGGTGAGCTGGACCGCAGAGTGAAGGCAAAAGGGCCAACAAGTGCTAAGCATCTCTGGGAACTCCTTCAAGACTGTTGGAAGACCATTTCAGGGGACTACCTCTTGAAGCTCATCAAGAGAATGCCAAGAGTGTGCAAAGCAGTAATCAAAGCAAAAGGTGGCTACTTTGAAGAACCTAGAATATGACATATTTTCAGTTGTTTCACACTTGTTTGTTATGTATATAATTCCACATGTGTTAATTCATAGTTTTGATGCCTTCATAGTCATGAAAATAAAGAAAACTCTTTGAATGAGAAGGTGTGTCCAAACTTTTGGTCTGTACTGTATATTATATTGGTAATACTCATTTTGAAGATGATAATCATGAACATTGATCTTTAAATGGGATAATTTGGATCAAGTAACATCATTGACCATTTATTGTTATTCTAATCATGAACATTGATTATTGGAGGATGTGGTAAAGTTGAGCCGTTATCAGCAAAAGAAAAGTTGTATATGTGCACAACTATGATATAGATAACATTTATCCCAAAGGAATTTCCATGTATAGCGTCATAAGGAAAAAGATCTAATATACACTCACCTAAAGAATTATTAGGAACACCTGTTCTATTTATCATTAATGCAATTATCTAGTCAACTAATCACATGGCAGTTGCTTCAATGCATTTAGGGGTGTGGTCCTGGTCAAGACAATCTCCTGAACTCCTGAACTCCAAACTGAATGTCAGAATGGGAAAGAAAGGTGATTTAAGCAATTTTGAGCGTGGCATGGAGTATTTCACAATCTGCTCAGTTACTGGGATTTTCACGCACAACCATTTCTAGGGTTTACAAAGAATGGTGTGAAAAGGGAAAAACATCCAGTATGCGGCAGTCCTGTGGGCAAAAATGCCTTGTGGATGCTAGAGGTCAGAGGAGAATGGGCCGACTGATTGAAGCTGATAGAAGAGCAACATTGACTGAAATAACCACTCGTTACAACCGAGGTATGCAGCAAAGCATTTGTGAAGCCACAACACGCACAACCTTGAGGCGGATGGGCTACAACAGCAGAAGACCCCACCGGGTACCACTCATCTCCACTACAAATAGGAAAAAGAAACTACAATTTGCACGAGCTCACCAAAATTGGACTGTTGAAGACTGGAAAAATGTTGCCTGGTCTGATGAGTCTCGATTTCTGTTGAGACATTCAAATGGTAGAGTCCGAATTTGGCGTAAACAGAATGAGAACATGTATCCATCCTCTGATGGCTACTTCCAGCAGGATAATGCACCATGTCACAAAGCTCGAATCATTTAAAATTGGTTTCTTGAACATGACAATGAGTTCACTGTACTAAAATGGCCCCCACAGTCACCAGATCTCAACCAAATAGAGCATCTTTGGGATGTGGTGGAACGGGAGCTTCGTGCCCTGGATGTGCATCCCTCATATCTCCATTAACTGCAAGATGCTATCCTACCAACATTTCGAAAGAATGCTATCAGCACCTTGTTGAATCAATGCCACGTAGAATTAAGCCAGTTCTGAAGGCAAAAGGGGGTCCAACACCGTATTAGTATGGTGTTCCTAATAATTCTTTAGGTGAGTGTATAAAGCTGAGTGTGTGTGTGTGTGTATGTATGTCCGCTAAAGGAATCCGCCCCATCGCATTTACAATCACGAAATTTGGCACACAGGTACATCAGGTGTCCGGGAAGGTTTTCAGCTCTCTAGGATGTACCGTTCCTGAGATATTCCCAAAAAAATTCATTAGCCAATTGAATCTTGGTCATATGACCCTTATCAGCCAATAGAAGCTTGCAGGCCGTTAGCCACCACATACACAGTTTTATTTCAGGTTTCCATAACAACCCAGCCATTTTTCTTCACTGCTGTAGGTCAGCTTTAAAGGAAATCTGTCACCAGGATAATCGCTATCGAAGTAAAGCCATGGCCTAATAGCACTTAGTACCTTATTTCCAGATGTGCCTTTGTTCAAGCAATAGATGTTTTTATCCTCTGAAAATCCAGTTTATTTGGTATGCAAATTAGCCAGTAAGGTGCCCAGAGGGGCGTCACTCTTGCAGGAAGAAGCCCGGACACGCGCCCTGCCACAATGTTTCCACCTTCAAAAGATCAACTTAAAACCGCACCCCCAGGTCCCACTAAGCCCTGCCCCTGACCGGTTAGGCCACGACCCCCTCCAACTCATCAGCCGACGGAGAAAAAATGAAGGTAAAAATCAACTTCTGTAAGCTGCAGAGGTGGGAGGGACGGTGACTTTCTTCCTGCAGCTCACACTCAGACAGCACAGTGCTGCTGTCTGAGAGTGAGCTGTTCAAAAGGACATTCTTGTGCCGTCTAGGCTCTGCGCCAGACGGAGGACAGGTAGTCTGAAAGCCGGACTGTCCGGCCTAAAACTTGACCTCTGGCCACCCTAGGGGCAGGCTGCTGTGGAGGTCACAGTTAAGAGGATGGTCCACTATGGAGGTCAGTGTTAAGGGGCAGATTGCTGTAAAGGCCACTGTTAAGGGGGCAGGCCCCTGTGGAGGTCACTGTCAAGCGGGTGGTGTACTGTGAAACTCACTGTTAAAGGGGAAGGCTGCTATAAAGGTCAAAGTTAAGGGGGTGGGCTGCTGTGAAGGTCCAAATTTAAGGGACAGGGTACTGTGTGGGGGGGGGGTCAGTGTTAAGGTGTGGGGGGCTGTGGAGGTCAATGTTAAGGGGGAGGGGTGCTGTAGATGTCACTATTATAGTGGATAGTGTTGATATCTTTTAACGACACACACAAACATTAAATTAAGTTTAAATATACCCGAGCGAAGGCGGGTCCTTCAGCTAGTAAGAAATATATATATATACACTTTAATAGGGGAAGGATAATCACATTGATTCTTGAATGAAATAATCTGGATCAAGTAACATCATTAACCATCTATTGTTATCCTAATTATGAACATTGATTATCGGATGAATTATGAATAACATCTATCAATTATCTAGATCAACTAACACGATTAATTCCCCCTAATAATACTAATCATTGAATACCTGGATTATATTCATATTGATTTATTATTGATTTATTTTTGGATATTTTATATTTTTCATATTTTTTTATTTTTTTATTCATGCTATATAAATCATGTTGACATGCGCTTGATTAGGAAATGTGTTTATATATACATATGACAACTGATTAATTATTTTTGCTGCGATAGTTATATCTACTGTGATAATTGTCCTCATAGTTTTTTTTATCATTTTTTTACAATTTTAATTCTACTAATTGTTTAGTTTTATTGTTTATTGGTTGTGGTGATGTGAACGCTAAAGTGAATAAGGATCCCGGAAGAGGGGTATATCTCACCCAGGTTCCTCAACTGGGTGAGATAAGTAAAGTTCCAGAGTGGTGCTGGCTTCAGAAAGGCATAGTTGCTGGGGCTATTTTGTTTAGTTCAATGTAATAAACAGATGGCTCACTGTGGATAATCACGACTGGTGCTCAGGTCAAAAAGAACCACCCCTCGCTCTCAATAGTAATATAGAAAGTTGGACCGGCACTCAAAACATTCTTTGAGTATTGTGGAACCACACAGATTTATTAAATCACAATTTATTAAATCACAATAGACCTAGGTAGTGTACATCTAATATATAAAATACATTATACAATATATCGAATATAAAATAAATCGAATATATAAAATCGAATATATCATAAATCGAATAATTACAATCGAATACCTAGAATATAAAATAAACATCAATAAAACATTATGAATCGATTGTTGTTTCGGTTTCCTAAGAAAGCTTGTATATATAGGTAAAAGTCCCAGTGCAAAGACTTGTACAGTATAAATAGATGAGTCCCAGTAACAAATGTCTAATGTCAATCTGTGTACGTAGAACCTCTAATTTTTGTATAGGGGGGACACAATTTCGCTTTAGTTTCAGGCTTTCTTAATCAATCGGTTTTGCCCGCTTTAGAGAGTAGATATATACATTTGTTACTCACGATGTGCTGATCAAAAAGCTTTTTTCTGCGTGTAGAGATTTGTTTCAGTCGCGTCCCACCGCTCCCACCACGCTCCAGCAATGTTAGTTTCGTTTTACAGCGTCTTTCGGGATCTCATCCCAATTCTCGTGAGACTTAGTCCGTCTGTAAGCTTATCTCTTCCTAACATTGCTGGAGCGTGGTGGGAGCGGTGGGACGCGACTGAAACAAATATCTACACGCAAAAAAAAAGCTTTTTGATCAGCGCATCGTGAGTAACAAATGTATATATCTACTCTCTAAAGCGGGCAAAACCGATTGATTAAGAAAGCCTGAAACTAAAGCGAAATTGTGTCCCCCCTATACAAAAATTAGAGGTCCTACGTACACAGATTGACATTAGACATTTGTTACTGGGACTCATCTATTTATACAAGTCTTTGCACTGGGACTTTTACCTATATATAAAAGCTTTCATAGGAAACCGAAACAACAATCGATTCATAATGTTTTATTGATGTTTATTTTATAGTCTAGGTATTCGATTGTAATTATTCGATTTATGATATATTCAATTCTATTTTGTTTAGTATTTAAGAGCTGGATTTTACTTGGATTGGGAGCTAGGTTGGTAGAGGGAGCTGCCAATCCACCCCTCCCATTCCAGGGCAGGTTTTCCATAGCATGAGGGATCCACAGGTGTAATTACCTGGGATCATTACTTGGAAGTAAAAGCCCATCCCAGACTGTCAGTCGTGGGCGTGGTTGCAAACAGAGGCCGGGTGAGGCTCTGGGTGTGTGGTTCCAGCCAGTCTAGGCTGAAAAACCACGAGGCTGGAACATAGCCTGGACTGACCATGTTACAGCCTGGGGGGCTGGTATACGCTTGGCTGAAAAAGCCGGACCTGACACTGTGTCTGAACAGCACTTTACAGGTGAGTCAGGGATTCTACCATATGTTTAGTTAGAGCCCAGCCGGGCAGGTGTTTGTTTTGTATTATGTTTGTTTTGCTGAGGTGCCAAATAAAAGCGATGTTTGGACCTTAAACTTGGTGTCTGGCGAAGATACTTGTGTGAATGACCCCCGGAGAAGAGCTAATCCCCCACAATTGGTGTCGGATGCGGGCAGGAGTCCCAGCTGAATAGAGGCAAAGTGGTTGCTGAGAGCAACGACTGCACACAGGAGCCTGCTGGTGATAATCTGGACTTTTTTTCCCCCTGTGGTGCAAACGGCAAGAGCAGGTGCTGCTAAATACTGCTGTGCTGCAAGCAAAAGCTGTGTTGTTTTAAAGGGCCAGAAACCCTAAGGTACAGAGACCGACTGAAAACCCCCCCCAAAAAAAACATTTTCTTTTGGTTGTGTGGTTTTGTGCTCTCTTGCTAAGTGAACTGTGTTGCTGCGAGAATGACTCTGGTCATGGGTCTTGGGGAAAAGTTTTGGGTCAAGATGACATCCCATGTAAATTGTCCTCTGGTTTGGCGGAAAACAAGGGCCACGGAGGACATAATAAAGCAGCTGGAGCAGAGAACTAGTCATTTGCTGAAGAGAGGGTTCTCAACGCGGTCTGTACACTTTGTAAAATTCCAAGAGGCTGTTGGCGTGTCGGGAGTGTCGGAGGTAAAGCGAATATATGTCGTTGCCAAAGGCAACCGTTGGTAAGAAAAAGAGCGGAAGAGCGGTTCGGCTCTCAGGAGTTCGAGTGGTCCCTGCAAGGGTCTACAGAATCCTAGAGATGATGTCCGGGTGTGCCATAAGGCCGTTGCTAGGAGCATCAGAGAGAGTGCTGCTGTAGATTCCATCGGTTTGGAAAGTGTGCACCTGATTGTCCGATGGTCAGGAGATATACGTCCAGGAATCAAAGGTGGGAGATACCTGTTATCCAGGAGAAGGATGATGACCTTCGGAGGGGATGACCCTGGAGACCCCTCACCTCCTAAGCCTGACAAACCAGTGACACCAATGGGTAAGACTGTTTCGATTATTGATTGTGTAGTTGGGGACAATGTGCGGGACATTCGTGCGGATAGGAAGGACTATCCGGTGGCTTTCACTGAGGGTGAGACACCATTTGTGAACTGGGACTTATGAGATTGGGGTTGCCGATACCCTCATGCCGGATATGAAATTGGGCAGTGCTTTCCCCTCACTTTGGGAGTTGTCAGGAAATGGAGACACTTCTGCACTCTTATATTGTATACTGTCCTGATGAAGGGGGCTCTCCGCCCCTGAAACGCGTTGACTAAAAATAAAAAAAGTATTGTGTTACCAATACATACCGGCTCCTGACTCCTGCTGACAGCGCCATCCAAAGGTTCATCTTTTTTTCTCCTTCTGCAACGCACTTCTGCAGTCAGTGATTCATCTCCTGCAGAATTTGTACCTGTCCCTTTAAGGGAAGATGTCAAGCTAAATACATTTCCGGATGAAGGTATGAAGTTATGTAAAATATGTAGTGATAATAAAAGTTTATTTTCTTCATCTGGTATTGTTCAAGAAGAACTTTATGACTTGATCAGTAGGTTTGAAGAATTGCATATGTAACACCCCAGAGTTGTGTTACTAAACTCTTCTACCACGCTACAATCTGTTAAGAGCATTTACCTTGTCATCTGATATGATTTTACATTATGTCATTCACAAATGTGCATAAACCATGTTAAATACCATTATTGTTATAGTTTTCCATGTTCACCAGCAGGTGGCATCAATGGATTAGTAAGGACATAGGTTCAGTTTAGTACATCGAAGCTGGAATAGTTCGTTCCAGCTTAGATCCCCCTCTGTGAGCAGAGTGGGCTGTGCCCACATCCTGCAGCATGGGGAGAGAAGGAAGTTAGAGGTAGTGTAGCCCACCCCCTGCTAGGGGTAGGGTTTGCGTGTTAGGAGCTCCCAGATATAGGAAAGAAAGCCAGGATCTTGTCTCGGCTGAGGCATTGATCCCCATCCACAGCCTGAGCCCTGCAGCCTCAGCTGGATGAAGCAAGCAGACAAACTCCAGTTCCAGGAAGAAAGCATCCCTGAGAAGATAACGGTGAGTCAAGTACCAGAGACCCAGGAGAAGCCATATTCCTCCTCAGCTAGTCAGTCCCCATACAGCAGAAGATAGAAAGTGCAGAAGCCAAATTCCTGCCACATGTTTAGAGCTAACAAAGCAGACGTCCTTTCCTGTAAGCTCCAGGTTGATAGAGCAGAAGATAAATTCCTGCCAAACATTGCCAATACCTGCTGGGACCAAAGACTAAAGCTCTATCTTGCCTGGATGAAAGTAAACAATCAGTAAAGACAAGTTTGAACTTTACCAAAGGTCTGGACCTCAATTTCTTCTGCAAATTCCTCTATTACTCCTACTATCACTACACTCAATTTATTGCAAGTGAGCCAGGATCCAGGAGTCCAGCCGTACCCAGGTAGGAGACACCGTTGACACAATTACTACTACCATACAGAGAAATTACACCACTCTGGCATTCCTAACCCGGGACGTGCGTCATAACACCTCTAAAGGGCCCTGTGACAGTACCCTGCGCACACTGCAATTGGAGTCACGAACAAAACGATAGACTATTATACCCATATCCTGACCCACTGCATAATTTGGCGTCAGTGTAACCGTACCACGGTCCTGCTCATTGCACATATAAGTAATGTGGATTCCTGTGAAATGTCTGAGGATGTCAATCCATTTTCTTTGCAGGCTGTGACTGGGGAAAAAGCTTCCCCTGTTGGTAAAAATGTGACAGTGCTAGAGGGTGTACCACACGTATCAGGTGGGGATAAGCAGTCTCCCCAGTGTTCTATGGGTAATAAAGAAATGGCCCAGGTGGGAATGAGCTCATCGACACCCCTAGCGGTCAGGATAACTAATGACACGAGCGGTGTGCGTGACGTATATGCTGTGACTGATTGCGACTCGGAGAGTGAGCCTACCATGTCAAAATCTTGCAAAGTAAAGGGGGTTACTAATAGCGACCAGAGGATAGTTATATCTGACAAGACGAGAGTTAAGGGGGGTAACGGCAGCCTAGTGTCTCAGGCCCAGATCCAGACAGTTATAGTTGACCCAGCAGGTCAGTACAGCTGCAAACTTAAAGATGGTTCCGCACGCTCCGCGCCGTCCCTGGATGCATTAGAGAAGGGACTAGCGGACTTCACAGAGCCACTGAAGAAGGCTATAGAAGGGTCAAAGGAGGAGACCCAGAAAGAGACGAGTGAACTGAAGGGTCTACTGCCTAATGTCCAGGAAAAGAGTAAAAACTCCAGAAAGACACCAAAGACTACAGTAGACACAGACAAAGTGCCTAAAGGGACCCTGGGTGGTACCCCCACAGGGTGTCCAAAAGAGAATGGGGGTACTCCTACATCTGCTGCAACAGAGCAGAGCGAGGAGCAGCTGGAACAGGAGGCCAAAGAGCGGGGTGCTTCCAACAAGCTGGTGTGAAAATCTGAGAAGAAACAGAAGAAGTTTGACCGTCTCCTGGCTGAAGAGAAATACATCTCGGCCTGATATGCCGAAGAACGTGACTGAGCGAAGGCTGATGCTCGGGAAAAGATGACCAAGGTCCTCTCTCTGGCTAGGGCCCTTGAAGAAGCGCTTGAGGCTCGAGATGAATTGGCAAGGCTGAACAAGCAACTTAGAACAGAGATGGAGGATCTCGTGAGCTCAAAGGATGACGGCGGGAAGAACGTCTGTGAGTTGGAGACGTCTAAGCATGCTCTCGAGCAGCAGGTCGAAGAAATGAGGACTAAGCTTGAAGAGTTAGAGGCAAGAGCTTCTCGTGGTGATAGATTGGCTCAATCAAAGGAAAATGAGAAACCTGAAGAGGAGAGTCCTCTGAAAGATGCCAAGAAGTCTAAGCCAGAGCTTGTTAAGAAGGGGTCTGGAGATGGTCGCGCTGCAGTGCCGACTGAGGCAGAGAAGATGGAATATGTTTCTGCTGAACCCTTTGATGTGTATGAAGACGCCAAGAGACTCATGGCAGTGGGTAGCCAGGACCTGGTCCTGAAAGATGTCTTGCTGCAGCGCTGGCCAATCGCAGCGCACAGCTCATAGCCTGGCTATGAGCTGTGCGCTGCGATTGGCCAGCGCTGCAGCAAGGGACACGCCTCATACAAAAAATCAGTCAGAGGGAGCGCAGACACCGGAGCTTATACCGGGCGAACGGAGCGGCGCCCAGACATACTAGTAAGTGCAGGGGGACCCCTGGGCGCCGCTCTGCCCACTGATCTAGTTAGTTTTTATTTTGTACAGTTGTGAAAGGTCCTCTTTAAGCTTGGTGTCTGGCGAAGAAACTTGTGTGAATGACCCCCGGAGAAGAGCTAATCCCCCACATGGTGTATTAAATTATGAATTCTTAACGCAGTTCCGGATGATTGAGTGCCTGTTAATATCTCTTATTTTAGAAATTATTAAAAGGCAGTGGGATAAGCCTATGACCAGAAATTTAGACGGATGAGCCGCTATAATTTTCTGATTTTTAAGTCTTGCATCTCAGAAACTGACAAACATTTTTAATAAAGACCAATTGAAAAAAAATTATTGTGATCTAAAATGAGTAAAATGCAATAATAAAATTATGTCCCCGAAGGTGTACATAGCCTTTAAATAATAAAGTGACTGTCCGTCTTCCGAAAGTTCACTGTTCATATGTTCAGTTTTGTTTCTTTTGCAGTCTTGTTATTAAAATCATCTTATAATCCTATAATAGTAAAAGTGTTTGTTCAGTAATGCACCAAGACATCCTTAATCCTTTTTGATGAGTTCATAAAGCTGGAGTAAGGTCCCTGCCAGTGCCATCTTACAATGGCACATTGTATTACAATAAAACCACTGCACTTTCCAGACCTTTGGCACAGTGTTCTCATCAGTTACATCTCAAAGCAAGCAAATGAATACATATGGAACATACAGTATATTACACAAAGATTATAGGATCTCTCTTCATGTAAATATCCAAAGGGCTCAAGAAATCCTCTTGATGTTCATCTTCTGCTCGTTATTTTATGTAGCTTCCCTCCATATTTAACATATAAATCCTTATGCTATATGTTCATCACATTTCAATACTTCAAAGTTGATGTTTATATTCTTTTTATCTTTTTGGTTAATATCTTTGCTTTCTCTCTATATTTTGAAGCAGTGAATAAGTTAAAGCATAACTTGGTTTATGTTCTTTGTCCTTGTTGGCTTTAGAGGTTCAAGTTGCTATGTTATCCTTCTTGGTGTGTGGCTGGGTGGGCTTTGCTCTTTGTGGCCTGCTAGGCTGCTTTCCCCTGAGAATTTAAAATTTTCTATTGAGTCTCTAAAAAGGGAAATATGATGTATAAGTAAGTAACTGAGACAAATGCGTAGTGGAAAAGATGTATCCAAACGAATGCATATGAGACCATGAATGACTAGTCTGGGTGCTTATCTTCCCCTTTCTTCACTTCTTCCCCACCCTCCTACTTGTCCCATTTTTTTTTTTTTGCTTTGGTGGTCATAGCTTTTTTTTTTTTTTTTTATCTTTTATTTTTTTTTAGGTTTACCATTGTAACTAATCTTCTACTACTTTTAAATTTTTCCCTTTCACATCGTTTTGAGAAATCTTAAAGGCGTTATCCAGAAAAAGATATTTATGACATCCTCAGGATAGGTCATCAGTATCAGATCTATGGGGGTGTGAAACCCGAGACCCCCGCCGATCAGCTGTTAGAAGACGCCTTGAGCACTGCAGCCTCTTCCTAAGCCAGTGACAACACTGAACATTGGTCACATAGCCTAGGTGCAGCTCAGTCCCATTCATGTCAATGGGGCTGAGCTTCAATATCAAGCACTGCCACCATATGAAGTATGCTGTCCTTGGAAAGCTGCCATTAGCCTGCTTCGGTGGGCCATTATGGAAGCGCTCACTAGTATTCCTTTTATAAGATGCACTGCATCTTATCAAGGGAAAAGCTTTGAGCGCTTCCATCTATATTGATGGGCTCATTGCTTCTGTTCTGGCACCCCCCTGAGAGCGCTGAAACCCCCCCTGCCCTGTTCTGGCACCCCTCTGAGAGCAGACCGCCCCCCACCCTCCCCTGGGCACGCCACTACAAACAATTATTACACGTCTACATTCATTGTATGACAAAAGCGGATAACTGGATGCAACATTTGACCACCTCAACAATGACAAATCTAAGTAAGTACATAGATGATTTCCTTCCTTTAAAGGGTCAGTCCCTGTCTAAATGCTATGAAAATGACGTCACAGTCCACGGAAGGGTGTGCTCTTGTTTTGGACTGTTTTATATTTAACTTGTTATTTTTAGTCGATGTAAGTTTGTTTATTTTAATCTGTAGACAAACAAAAAGCAACTTCAAGAGCCCCGTATTGAGTGCAGCCGACATTCATGTCTGTGCCTTTTCTAAATGTAGAGGAGACATAGGTAAATACAATTTTTTCAATTTTAAATGGGAAAAAATATATACCAACATTCAGAAATCAATGTTAAATGCTTCATTACCAGAGTGTTTATCCCCCTTCCTTACCAGGTCAATTTTTCAGTATTCGCAATGGGCCTACTTAACTGCAAATAACTAATAATTTCTGAGCCAACCTACAGGTATTTCATATTATTATGAGATGACAGAAATAATATAAAAAAATATATATATTTTGTATTGAAATTGTATTATATCAATAAATTGATAAGAATTTTTCCTTAAATAGGTTGTCCAGGCTTTTTCTATTGATGACCTATCCTCGCACCCCTGCCGATCAGCTGATTGAGGAGTGCCGTCTGTGCGTGGCATCTCCCTTCTCTCTTCCTGTCCAGTGCTGCTGACCCATAAACATACAGCAGCGAGCAGCAAGAGAGAAGGGAGACAGCACGTCTGCACTGCGTACGGCGTCTCCTCATACAGCTGATCGGTTGGGGTGCTGGGTGTCATCAATAGAAAAAGCCAGGAAAACCTCTTTAAGGAAACATTCTTATTAATTTATTGATACAATACAATTTCAAGACAAAATATTTTTTAAGAAAGCAAAAAGGGAAAAAAAAGTGTGTACCTTTGTATATTTTACACACACAAAGTCCGCTATACTATTCCTAAAACTAATAAATATATACAGTATATTTATTTAATTTTTTTATTAAAAACAGCGAAAATGTGTGTGATATACTATTGCTGAAACTAGTAACTATAGCTATACCTTTTCTATTTTTTATTTTAGTTCACTTTCAATTAACTTATACATTTTTATTTTTTTAAATGAAAAAGTAAATTAACCCAACCTTGCTACAGTCAGGGCAGAAAGGGGTTAATTTAGAGACTGGAGGCCTCTGTTAATTTTAAAGCCAGCAGGTGGTGCTCTCATCAAGTGATGTGGATTGCTTTACACAGCGATGCCATGCAGGGCGACAAGTTTGCCTGGTCTCCAGGCTCCTTAATGTAACCGCAGCTGCACGGTTGTCACGGTGCGGTTCACTGTGACAGTTGTGGCCGTATAGGCTGGCTGCAGACTGACTCCTGTGTATGCTGGTTGCTTGGGACTGCATGCTGACTGCGGTTTCTTGTGTGAACTGTTGCCTGTGAATGTGTATACTTCCTGTGTTTGCATCTCTGGGCTGCCTGTTGCATGCGCTTTGTGTACTTGCTGTGGGCGTTCCCATGCATGCTGATTCTGCGGCAATGAGTGTGGACAGGGTCTGAGTATGGTTGCATTTATGTTTGTGTCACGGGTTGTTTGTGCTCTAGCGTACTAGCTGCGGTGGACTCCGTGTATGCTGGTTGCCAGGGGCAATGTCCAGTACTGCAGCCTGTGTGTTCACTTCTCTGTTCATGCAGGCTCCCCTCCCTGTTTGGTTCTGATGGGGTTAACTTCACTTGTCTGTTCCTGGGTGTAGCTTATCAGTTGTCCTGGTTATTGCAGCTCTATCTATCTGTGAGCTGTGGGGCTTGGGGTCAGTCTATCTTCTGCCTTACTGGGTGTAGCCCCTTGCTACTGACCCAGGGGGTTTTGCCATCTGCCCTTTTGTGTGGTGTCGCCTGGTAAAGCATTGTTGTTTTATCTGTTCTCTGTACCTGTCCTATTGTTGATGTTATTATCCTTATCTATGCCTTGCCTGATCTGCTGTACCTGTTCTGTGCCTTGATCCACTCTGTTCCATGTTTTGCCTAGCAGTGCTCTAACTGCGTCTGATAGCTCGGCAGTGCTAAACTGCTTCTGATCCTGTCCTTTGTCTAGCCTGGCAGTGCCTACTACTTCTGATCTTGTCCGTTCCTTGTCCATTCCCCTTGGGGTCCAGGCACCTGCTTCTGTTCTGGTTCCCATTTGTCTTGTTGTCTGTTCCATGTCCTGTGTTTGCTTGGGTTCCAGTTCTGTTGTCTGTTCTTTATAGGGGCCAAGTGTACCGGGACCTTCCTGGAGGTGCAACCAGTAAGCCCTTGGCCCAGTTCATCCCCACCACCAGGGATTCTGTGAATAATGGGGCTCACTGTCTCCCACCCCATCTAGGGTTTTGCCTCTGGTCTGCCAGTACACTTGGTTCTGTGGTAGTGCTACCACTATTGCCTAACCTGCTTTACTGTCGTGTTCTTTTATTACACATGTATAATAAAGTACTCTGTTGGTCCCTGGTCTGTAATGTATCTTGCCTGTGTCCTGTTTGCAAGACGTCCCAGAGGTCTGCCCTGGGCCCCCGACACGTGACAGCGGTCACAGTGATCTCAAGTCCCACAGGGCTCTGGTAGATTGCAATGTAACCCGATGCTTTTATACGTTGGGTTAGAGCTTACCACCACAGCGTATATAGTCGTGTCGTGGTGAGCAAAAGGTTAAAGATTTTAATTAATTGCAACAATCACAATTTGCTGTTAAAATGTGATATAAATTAGTGAGTGTAATGACACTCAAATCCTACAGGTGCCTAGGGCCAAAACAAGAAATTAAAATTTAGGGTTAGTTCACACCCAGTTTTATATTAGCGTTTTTGGCACTTTTTTTGTGTGTGTGTGGGAGGGGGTGGGGGTCAGCGGGGTGGCATTTTGGCTGAAAAAACAACAGCTTTAGGCCTCATGCACACAAACATATTTTCTTTCCGTGTCCGTTTGTGCATTCCATTTCCGTATGTCCGTATTTCCGTTCCGCAAAAATAAGAACATGTCCTATTATTGTCCGCATTACGGATAGATAGACAGATAGATAGATTTCATATTTTCCTAAACGTATTATCAATAGCTGATTGTATAGCAGTGGCTGTTGATCTATTAAGTAAATGCAAATTGTACCTCAAGGTGCCAGCCAGTCTGAAAACTAGGTGAGACACTCCACATTCTCAGAGGAAGCTCTATTTAACACTGGCCTGCTAATTACAAGCCATTTGGGCACACTAATGAAGACCTGGAAGGGAGATATAAAAAATGCGGAGCAACCTCAGACATGTTGTCTGCTAGACCAGCAGGTGGTCTAACCCATTCAATAGATGAATAAAAAAATATCAGAAGCCATAACTCCGACCTCATAACACCGACATGCTCAGAACCCTAATAATTATGTTCAGCCTGACATGGGCTTCGGGCAGAGTCTATGCACGCCATACTGAACATGAGGCATTTCTCGGTATTCAGGATCTGGCCTTCTGGAAATCATAACTCAATAATATTTGGTGTCTGTTTGACCGGGACGAGGCGACTCAGATTATGGGATCTTACCTGTACCCGCAATCCCTGTCATATGCAGCGTACTCAAGTTGTGTGCAATAGGTGTTTCTGGGTGATGTAGTGCAATATACACTAACCTGGTACAGCTGACTCTCTGCAAGGGCAGGTATAGGTAGAAATAGTTTGTGACGCCAGTGCCAAGTAAACAGTGGCACGCCGTTTGCGGATGCAGGAATAAATTGAGGAAACGTAGTATTAAAACAGAACTCCAACTTTAGTAGTTTTCAAGCAGAGACAATATTGGAATCGCAGTTCCTTGGCATACAGTCGATTTTGCAATTCGGTCGATGCAGGCAATTCAGTTACAGCAAGGTGATTACAGAGTGTTGAACACAGGACTTGCAGCACAGGAGCTTGCACTCTAATTCTGTCTGATCCTGGAATATAGCATATCTTCACCAAGGCCCATTAACCTAGTTCTGGCTTTATATCCTTGGCTATAGCTTTAATAAGTACCTCCTCTGTATTTCTGAGTACCTCTTGCTTTCCTGATCTTTGCTTCTCTGTCTCTCTCAGCTTCTGGACACTTCCTCAGGCTCTAGAAACTTCTGAGCTGTGGTCTAGACTGGCCTTTGCTTCCCTGTCTGGGCCTTATATAAACTAGGGCTCTCTAGCTCCCTCTAGCGACTAGAAGCTGGAATGACACCCCTGCAGGCCTGTACATGCAAGTTTCACAGTAACAGGGAAATACATAACATTACATTACATGACATTTTGTAAAACTGACATATACCAACTTCTCCATAGTTAAGGAGGGACGACAGCACACCAAGTGACACTTTGGTAGTGACGGGTATTACAGTTCCCGTACACTACATACCCCACTGCTTTAAGCTGAGTACGACCTCGTACTCCATCATGGGTCGCCCAACTGGAATCTCTACCTGAAATAGAAAAGAGAGACATGCAGGCATACATACATGTAATTCATCTGCATTTACATTTACATCAGGTCCAATTGGCAAAAGTGAAGGGTAGTGACAAGGGGCGTCGTTCTCTTCTCTCAGGATAGTGAATGGAACGGGGGCGCTGACCTGGCACAGCGTAACATTATAACCAGGATAGTCCATGACAATGAATAAGTCTATGATAGAACAGCAAAATGGATAAAACAGTATAAAAGTTCTTGGAGGCTCAAAGAACAAACATGAGTCCGTACCCAGGTTATTTCTTATTAATCACAGAGGCTCTCATGCGGTGGAGTCCATCTCTGGGCACATTACTTTTAAAAGAATAAGAATCTCAGAGGCTCAGGTACTTTTGAGTCTGTCTCCGGGCACGGTTCCTTAGTATGAAGTTGCACAATAAAAGGACAGCAAAATAACGGAACTACCCAGGAGTTTCCCGTGGGTGTATCACAGGCAAGGGCTCACGTGGAGGAGTCCATTCTTGCGCACAAATGTCAAGTAAAGTATTGCCCGTGGCAACTGTTTGGGAGGAGACACCACCAGAATAATCAAAGTCTCCTAAACGGACTGGCGGGCGTCCCCTGGTCATCCGGGTAGACCTTCTCAACACAGGGGTCTCCTCTTCCCTTAGCAACGAGGTAGAAGGGAGAGGAGCAACAGGAGGGTCTCCATCCGTGAGACCTCGGTCAGGAACAACTGGAACAACAGGAACAACAATATCCACTACAGGGGGAACTGGATCCAGGGCATCTTGAACCGGCTCTTCTGGAGGTGAAACTACAGTAGGTGCCGGAGCAGGCACCAGCAAGTTCAACCACGGTGTCAGAAGCCAATGCATGGGATCAGCGTCATACCTGAGATTACTGACAGCCTGCATAGGATCCTCGGGCGGTATTGCTGACTCTGACACAGGATATTCAGATCCGGAACTCTCGGCACTAGGTTCTGGTGTCAGGCAGAGCTTCAACCGGTTTCGGTGTACAATTTGGGATCCCTTGTCTTCCCGGGTGATCTCATAAGTGTGAGTTCCAACATTTGGGATTGCAGTGACAACATAGGGACTTCGCTCCCACTTACTGTCCAATTTGCTGGTACGACGGTTATTCTTTAACCATACCACGGCCCCTATGGTCAAGGGTTCTGCATGGGCTGCCTGATCATAGTCTCTCTGCTGTCGGTCTCTAGCAAGGTCCATACGTTCCTGAACAATGGCTTTGGCTGCATCTAATCGCCTTTGGTGCTCAGCAACCCAGTCGGTGTTAGGTAATGGGTTAATGCAATCAGGTACATGTATGTCCAATGAATGATCAGCAGGCAATGTCCCTTGGCGCCCAAACATCAAGTAAAAAGGGGTATACCCGGTGGAACAATGTATGGTATGATTGTATGTGAACATGAGCTGTGGCAACAGACTGGGCCAATCTCCTCTGTTTTCAGGAGGCACGGCCCTCAGCATCTCTATCAAGGTCTGATTCATTTTTTCACATAATCCGTTACCTTGAGGATGGTAGGCCGTTGTCCGGATCTTCTTACAGTTGTGTAAGCGGCACAGTTCATGGAACAGATGGGACTCAAAAGCAGGTCCTTGATCGGTGAGGATCTTTTCTGGACATCCATAGGGCAGGAGGAAGTGCTTCCAGAACATTTCGGCTGTAGTCTTGGCTGTCTGGTCTCTCACAGGCACTGCTACAACAAACTTTGTGAAATGATCAATAATAGTCATGGCATAAGCATACCCTGAGCGACTAGGCTCCAGTTTTACATGGTCGATGGCGACAAGTTCAAGAGGACGGGTACTTACAATGGGTCTCAGTGGTGCCCTCTGATCATGGTGCTCACTTCGTTTCAAGGCACAGGCTACACACTCTCGACACCACTTCTCCATGTCTTCTCTCATGCCTACCCAGTAAAACCGCTGGCGGATAGTAGCTTCAGTCTTTTGGACCCCAAAGTGACCGGATTGATTGTGGTACATCTCCAACACCATACCTGCATCTCGTCGGGGTATGAGAATCTGGTGCACTCTCTCGTTGGACACTGGGTCTAGGCTTCTCCGTAGCAATAGGCCCTTTTGTATGAAGAGTTGATGGCGCTGTCTCCACAATTTGATGAGCTCAGGATCTGCACTCTTACGCCGGATCCTCTCAGGGGCTCTGCCACTAGTAATGAAGTCCAACAACTCACCCAGCACTCTACTTTCAGACTGTAGTTTCACCCACCTTTCTTCCTTAGGTTCAGGCCTACTGGAGGGTGAAGGAACTGCAGCTCTGTTATTGGTAGCTCGAGCCTGATCCTGTTGAGCAAATTTGTTATAGAAAGCCGGCATCTCTACATCTTCCCAAGCATCTCGCACATCATCAGGAGCTGTCTCTGTGGGAAGCCTGGATAAAGCATCAGCGTTATCATTAGTATGTCCAGCACGATACTTTACAGAGAAATTATAGTTGGCAAGGCGAGAGGCCCATCTCTGCTCCAAGGCCCCCAATCTAGCTGTATTGAGATGTGCCAGAGGGTTATTGTCAGTGAATGCAATGAACGGGGTGGCGGCTAGATAATCCTTGAATTTTTCTGTCACCGCCCACACTAATGCCAGGAACTCTAGTTTGAAGGAACTATAATTCTGGTCATTTTTCTCAGCTCCTTTCAGGGAGCGGCTTGCATATGCTATCACTCTCTCTTTTCCCTCTTGGATCTGGGCTAACACAGCTCCCAGGCCTCGCTTGCTAGCATCAGTATAGAGATGGAAGGGCTTGCTATAATCTGGATAACCTAACACTGGAGGCTCGGTCAGTTTCTTTTTTAGCAATTGGAACGCTATCTCTCTTTTCTCATTCCACTCAATGGGCACAGGAGTTCTAGGGCTTTTCTTGGGTTGCCCCCTCAAGAGTTCCTGGATAGGATCAGCTATTTGAGCAAAATGGGGGATAAAACGTCTATAGTAGCCGGCAAAACCAAGGAAACTCCTCACCTCTTTGACGGTAGTAGGAACTGGCCAATTACGGACAGCTGCTAATTTATCAGGGTCAGGTTGCACTCCCTCTCCGCTTACCACATGCCCCAGGCATCTTACTGCAGGTTTGAGCAGGTGACACTTGGATGGCTTTACCTTCAAGCCATATTTGATAAGGATTTCAAATACTTCTGCCAAATGTTTCAGATGGTCTTCATATGTTTTTGAATACACAATGACGTCATCTAGATACAGCAGCACTGTTTCGAAGTTTTTGTGACCCAAACACCGCTCCATTAATCTCTGGAAAGTTCCTGGGGCATTACATAGCCCGAACGGCATACAATTGAATTCGAACAGGCCCATGGGAGTAGTGAAGGCAGTCTTTTCTCTATCTGCAGGGGCCATGGGTACTTGCCAGTAGCCACTGGTCAAGTCCAATGTGGAGAAATAGGCAGAGGAGCCCAGAGCAGTTAGTGACTGCTCAATGCGTGGCAGTGGGTATGCATCTTTGTGGGTTATTTGATTAATTTTCCTATAATCCACACAGAAACGGATACCACCGTCCTTCTTCTTTACAAGGACCAGGGGTGCAGCCCACGGACTACGGCTGTCCCGGATTACATTAGAGTCCTTCATCTCTTGGATCATTTCCTTTACAGTCTGATATGAAGTAGGCGGTAAAGGTCTGTACCTCTCCTTGATAGGAGGATGAGAGCCAGTAGGTATAGTGTGTTGTATGGCACTCACCTCTCCATAATCAGTGGCATGCTTACTGAAGGCCTGGTGGTGCTCCTTGACAAGCTGTATAATCCCTTCTTGTTGTTGTTGGGGGGTAGTCTCGTCCCCGACATGGAGCTCCTCCCACCAGGGCACTTGTGGCTGGGTCACCGGCGAGCATCCGCTGTCTGCAGCTGGCGGCTTTTCTGTCACTGGAAGACGAATGATGTCTTGGAAGGACACCTGGGACAGCTGGGCAACAGGGCAATGCTTAGTAAGCGCAACAGGATGATTACTCAGGTTAATCAGACGGACAGGTACTTTACCTTGGGAGACGTTCACCAGGCACTTGGCAGCTCTCACATAAGGATAATCCTCCATCTGGATTGGTTCCACCAGGGCTGGATAATCTCGGCCTTCGACTCCCAGGACAGCACGACACCACAAAAGAGTTTGAGAATTAGGAGGCAAAGTCACAGGCTTAATATCACGGATCCTGGCAGTACAAATTTCTCCTTTCCCATTAACAAACCTCTGCTGGGCACTTAACACAGTGATAGTCTTTTGAATCACCCTCCTGGATGCAGAGGAAGCAGTGGGCAAAGTCTGATGTAATACAGCAAGTATTTCTGAATAACAGTTTTTGAAGACATTGGTGCCTAGAATGACAGGATGTCCTCCTCTGTCACCGGCCTGTACTACGATCACTCCCTGTTGAGGCAGGGTTACTTCTCCCACCTGCAGGGTGGGTTCCCAGTATCCATGAACCTTTACTGGTTTGCCATTGCTGGCGATAATTTCCACCCAGGAGTCAGGCGGTTGGGTCAACTGGTTGGTGTCCCAGAACTTTTCAAATGCAGGCAGCTGAATAGTAGTGACCTGAGACCCAGTATCTAATAGGGCTTCAAAGGGGATCCCGTTGATCTCTATATTGATTTTAGGATGGGATCCTACATAACGTGGCATCCAATTTGGATCCTCTGGACCTAGTGTTCTACCTCCCGAGGGGTGGTCCTCAGCCTCAGGGGTTGCCCGTTTAACTGCCAGCACGTGGATTCTGTGTGTCCCAGCTTTTTGCAGTATGTACACACGGGCTTCTTGCGACCTCTATTACGCCTCCCAGGATCCCTGGGGTGAGTCTCTTGGTAAGGAGGTGGGAACGGCCTAGGAGGTGACAGGAATTCTTCATCTAGCATTATGGGTTTTTCCCATTCCTCTATTTTTCTGCACACTTTCTCTAGACTTTTAGTGAGGTGATTTACTTGCTCTGTCAGCATGGCAATAGTATCAGTAGCTGACACTTGAACAGCTTGGCCGGCCTCAGCTCGGTTAGTGACAAGCGGTTTTGGCTTGCAGGCTGATGACTCAGATAGGGCGCTCAACTCAGGAGATACTGTGGACCCCAGAATTTTTATAGCCAGTTCTTTAAAGTCCAGAAAGGCACTGTTAGGGTGCCGGGCGGACAGCATCTTTAACTGGGTCCTTATTTGTTCACTAGACACCCCGGTGATAAATTGTTCCCTCAGGGTCTGGTCCTGGTTATCAGCCTCTTTGGGATCTATCTGAATTACAGCCCCTAAAGCCTCCTGGAGTGAGAGGGCAAAGTCACGGAGGGACTCACCGGACTTCTGTTTCTTGCCAAAGAAATGCATCTTTATCTCTGAGGCAGTCCTAGTTTCAAAAGTGGCTCTGAGGCGGGTGAATATCTGTTCTAGAGTACTCCGCTCAGTAGCAGGCCATGATAACACTTCCCTGCGGGCAGCCCCCTCCAGTTGCGCCAGCATGATTTCCATTTGCTGGTCGGCATTTATAGGGTATAATCGGAATAGTGCCAGCAACTTTTCTTCAAAGTCCCGTAGGGTATGGGTCTCTCCCCTGTAGCGGGGGAACCATGGGGCCCCGAAATAGTAGGGCATGGTAAAGGGCATCATGCTAGGGGCTGTAGGGTGATCAGGAGCCGCAAGCTCTCCTGGGGCCGGCTGCTCAGGCACTCCTGGCTCTGACATGGTAGTCTATTGAGAGGTGGCCGCTGGCGACTAAAGGGGCCGGTACACTCCCCTTCCCTCCGGTTACAAGTGCTTACCGGTATCGCTGGTCTTGCGCAGGCCAAGTCTCGCGAGATTCCGGACGTCCTGAGACCGCGGTGACGCAGGAGAAGCAGGGCCGCGGCGGTGCGATGATGAAGAGGGGCGGGACTCTCTGTGTCTTTGCAGGGATCCGCCCACGAAGGTCCTCAGCGGAGCGGGAAACTTTACTCCAGGCAGCCGGTGGCCATCTTTAGCAAAACGCTGTCCATTCACTGACAGCAAGCAGGATTGTAAAAAGTCCACAAAACCACACTCCAATGTGGCGATTTTCTTCCTCTGTGTAGCGCAACACTGCACAGCGCTTTTTAGAGTTTTTTGGTACACTTTGGGTATGATTTTCAGTCCACAAAGTCCACTTGAATAAAACAGGCAAATTGTCACTTTGGTCACAGGGCAACTGTATAAGGCACAAAGTTCACGCTTCTTGCACTAGAAAGCGTGCGTATCCTGTTCGTGGAACGCCAAAAGAGAGGTGCAGCGTACTCAAGTTGTGTGCAATAGGTGTTTCTGGGTGATGTAGTGCAATATACACTAACCTGGTACAGCTGACTCTCTGCAAGGGCAGGTATAGGTAGAAATAGTTCGTGACGCCAGTGCCAAGTAAACGGTGGCACACCGTTTGCGGATGCAGGAATAAATTGAGGAAACGTAGTATTAAAACAGAACTCCAACTTTAGTAGTTTTCAAGCAGAGACAATATTGGAATCGCAGTTCCTTGGCATACAGTCGATTTTGCAATTCGGTCGATGCAGGCAATTCAGTTACAGCAAGGTGATTACAGAGTGTTGAACACAGGACTTGCAGCACAGGAGCTTGCACTCTAATTCTGTCTGATCCTGGAATATAGCATATCTTCACCAAGGCCCATTAACCTAGTTCTGGCTTTATATCCTTGGCTATAGCTTTAATAAGTACCTCCTCTGTATTTCTGAGTACCTCTTGCTTTCCTGATCTTTGCTTCTCTGTCTCTCTCAGCTTCTGGACACTTCCTCAGGCTCTAGAAACTTCTGAGCTGTGGTCTAGACTGGCCTTTGCTTCCCTGTCTGGGCCTTATATAAACTAGGGCTCTCTAGCTCCCTCTAGCGACTAGAAGCTGGAATGACACCCCTGCAGGCCTGTACATGCAAGTTTCACAGTAACAGGGAAATACATAACATTACATTACATGACATTTTGTAAAACTGACATATACCAACTTCTCCATAGTTAAGGAGGGACGACAACACACCAAGTGACACTTTGGTAGTGACGGGTATTACAGTTCCCGTACACTACACATACAGCAAGGAATCACCGTGATTCATATTGCCACATCGGTCAGCCTTGTGGGAAGGTGGGGCAGAAACCTGAATAATATCAGATGTACCAGAAGGCCGGACCGAAAGGAGGGGGGGTTCCCTCACAGCCCACCCGGCTGAGGGGGGATAAAAAAGGGGTGTTTGGGAACAGGTAGTTGTCAGCCATTTTGGGGATCCACATCGTTTGGAGTGACTGCCCATATCTTCAGCTGTCCCCACAGCCGGAATATAACTGCTGCATCTCAGTAAGCCAATATTCTGTATTTTATCCCATTTATTTTTTCTGTTTTACTGCATTGTTATTGTATGTATATTTGTATCTTGTATCTGACACTTTCTTTTTGTATTGCACTGCACTATTGTGTATTAAAGTAAAAAAAAATTTAAGTCCCTTCCTTATGGTCTTATAGAACTTTCGGAGGGAATAACGTTACCAGTAGTGTTTCAGAGGATTTTAGGTCCCATATAGATAACTTGTGTTACGGTGTTAAATTTGGGTTGAGAGAATATCTGAATATAGGCCCCTATTGCCTTATAGTATAGGTGGTGGCAGCTCGTGTGATAGAAAATATTGGGGTGTTAGAATCTAGGGGAGTAAGTTAGCATAATTCCGTCATCTAGAATAGGTGGGTGGGAATTTCTGTGGTAACTTGATGAGCTCACTAGTATAATTCACCCCAGTGACGTGACCCGAGAGTAGGGATCGTGACAGTTGGGTTTTCAGGTTGCCTTTGAAAGTTTGGATGTTGAGTCTGATCCAGAGCCTGGTCTCGGGAGGGGCACTTCCAGATTGTTTTGTGGTGGCGGACAGAAAATAATGTGGTGCTTATAGAACAGACTATTTTATTTAACCTATCGTACAGCTCTAACCTTATTTAAAAGGAGAGGTGGACAGTATATACTGTATGAGGCAGTGGAGAGGTGAGGTGGACAGTATATACTGTATGAGGCAGTGGAGAGGTGAGGTGGACAGTATATACTGTATGAGGCAGTGGAGAGGTGAGGTGGACAGTATATACTGTATGAGGCAGTGGAGAGGTGAGGTGGACAGTATATACTGTATGAGGCAGTGGAGAAGTGAGGTGGACAGTATATACTGTATGAGGCAGTGGAGAGGTGAGGTGGACAGTATATACTGTATGAGGCAGTGGAGAGGTGAGGTGGACAGTATATACTGTATGAGGCAGTGGAGAGGTGAGGTGGACAGTATATACTGTATGAGGCAGTGGAGAGGTGAGGTGGACAGTATATACTGTATGAGGCAGGGCCAGTCTGATCACCCTCTGCACTGAGGAGATCGATGGCAGCACTCCCCCCGCACCGCAGAGACAACACAGGACCCCCACACCTTACCACAGAGTACAGATGTAGACAGATCTCTTGTAATGGTTCCTGAATCATAGTATTATGCTATAACTTTAAAGAGTTTCTACCACCAGAAATACTGTTATGTAGCTGACTGATATAGCAATGCGCTAATGTCAGCACTACATAACAGTGTGTTTTTTACCTTTCTCCCTGCAGCCGTTTTGGTAAAATAAGCACTTTTATAATATGCTAATGAGCCTCTAGGTGCTATGTGGGCGTAAAATCAGCACTTGGAGGCTCCGTCCACTCACCCTTTATCCCGCCCAGGTGCCCTGTTCTGCCCGCCCCTCTCCTCTTGATTGATGTGACGGTTCGCAGCATCGTTGACGCGCCTGTGCCGTTCACTTCTGTACTCGGCGCAGGCGCAGTGAGTGAATGATGCGCTCCTGGTGCCGGCTTCCTCACTGTGACGTAGTCGGTGCAGTAGGACTTTTTTTTCCCAACAGAAAATAGCCCTAAATATTAAAAACTGGTGATGCTTCTTTGTCTATTGGTCACCGGGTTTGTGAGTTTTACCTAACCCTGCCTGCATTATGATAACTTTTCATCGTGTAGGCAGGGTTAGGTAAAACTCACAAACCCGGTGACCAATAGACAAAGAAGCATCACCAGTTTTTAATATTTAGGGCTATTTTCTGTTGGAAAAAAAAAAGTCTTACTGCTAGCCACTAAAATAAAGCGGCTCTGTTTCTTCAGTGGAAAATGATCATTCCAAGAGGGTCACAAAATGTTTTTCATATCATAGCTGTACTATTAGACCATGACCTGTTGCCCCCCCCCCCCCCCCCCCCCCCGATTCTCCAGTGGATGTCCTGGGGTAGCGAGTTCCAGAGTATGGGAGAGGCATATGAGAAATCTTGTAGACAATTATGCAAGGAACAGATTAGAGATGTAAGAAGAGGACAGATTGTCGACGGCCTTATATGTAGCTGGTAGTAGCTAAAGTACTAGAGAACTCCCTAACTGACAATTGCCTAAACCTGAAAATAAAAGGAATACTACTGAACCTATTTCTGAGTCATCACTCATGCCATACAAATGAACTGTATCTGTACTGACTACCTGAAGACAATTAATTCAGTAAATGTTCAACTGTTTGATTACAACCGACTCCTCATCATTTCTACTACTACACTCAACATTTGCACCTTACGGTGCTGGCGTCACGAACACAGGGGCCCAGCCACTAAAGCACCTTAATCACCTATACCATCAAGGGCACCTCAACTTCCATCTGGCTGGTGTTCCCTGCAATAGAGAGTGCCCCGGAAGATTTAGTGCTGTCTTCCCCATCACTGCACGCCGGCCCAGGGAGGCTCTGCTAACCGTGAGTACGTACATGAACTACTACCACCATCAGCCCACCGTAGCCTCACGTGTTGCCCCTGCGGACCTGGTCGCTGCAGGAGGATGTTGTAGTAGTCCAGGCAGGAGATTATGAGGGCATGTACTAGCATTTTAGTTGACTCAGGGGTGAGGAAGGAGACAATATTAGAGATAATCTTGAGTTGAAAGCAGCAGGTGATAGTCAGGGTACTGTACAGTATTAGCTCAGAATCCCCTAGTTAAATTAAGGTTAAAAACCAGAACACACATCTCCTTTTAAAAAAACAAATCTACTCCTGCTATTTACAAAAATGGCAAAAAAAGCTGATCAAAATCTGCACTTATACAGGTACTTTATCCCTCTAGGGGCTTATTATAATTAGAGATGAGCAAATTATTGAAAAGTTCGATTTGGCTGATTCGCCGAATTTTACAAAAAAATTCCCTTGGTGGCGAATTACTCCTCACAAGGCGCATTTTTTTGTAAATAGCGGTTGCAATGACAGGGAGCTGATATAGTGCCGCCCCCCGTCATTGTACCCCTCATAAGCTGCGTTCATACATGATCGCCGCATCTAAGTGTAAAAACAGGGTAAAATTACCGTAACATTTTTTTAAAATCAAACTTACCAGCTTCATTTGCTCGAGATGGGCCACCCGCCCGCCATCTTGCTTGAAGATCTGTTGCAAAATCTCTCGCGGCGCAAGATGACGTCATCACACCAGCCGGCTGGTGACGTCATACATCGCCACTCACGGGATTTGGCTAAGATCTTCAGTCAAGATGACGGCTGGCAGCCCATCGTGAGCAAATGGGGGAGGTAAGTATGATTTGTTTTTTGTTTTTTTACACTATTTCAGGTTAAATAGATTCACTAACATGAAGCACGAAGAAATTCAGCTTCGAGGCGAATCGAATTTACCCTGAAATTCGGATCGAATTCCACTTCATGGGATTCGATTTGCTCATCTCTAATTATAATGTATGTATGCAGATTGATTCTCTCATGTATTCCAAGTCCTGAACTCACTTCTAGCATAGAAAAAGAAAGTTGCCTGTAAGTAGCCACGAGCCACTCGCTTAAAAGTACCTGCACAGAAGGGTAGGAAAACATTGCCGGGGGAACTGTATGAGGGTTCTGTAGTAGGGACATTTTGACTGGAGGCATGTTGGAAATCTGGGACTTATATTTTATTATGAGGATGCACTGTGGCTGGCTTTGTAGTGGGGCGTGCCATGACTGGCACTGTAAAAGGGGCATTTCTCTGACTGGCACAACTGCAGCAGAACCTCTACAGAAAGAAAGTAATTGATTTTATTTATTTTCCACAACTGACAACTTCCCGTTAAAGAGGACCTTTCATCGATCCAAACATTGTACGATAACTATCAGGCTGTGTAGAGCGGCGCCCCAGGATCTCACTGCACTTACTATTATTCCGGGGCGCCGCTCCGTTCTCCCGCTATGTCCCCCGGTATTTTCGCTGACTTGGTTATACTGGGAGGAGTCTGCCCTGTTTCATTCTGGGCTGTGATTGGACAGCGCTACAGCCTGGGAGAAGAAGACGCCCAGGAGAACAAGGGCAGTCTCCGCCCAGTATAACCAAGTCAGCGAAAATACCGGGGGAAATAGCGGGAGAACGGAGCGGCGCCCCGGAATAATAGTAAGTGCAGTGAGATCCCGGGGCGCCGCTCTACACAGCCTGATAGTTATCTTACAATGTTTGGACTGATGAAAGGTCCTCTTTAAAGTTGGGGTTCTGCAGCGACTAGTGATGTTTGATGAGAGGTAATGTAACTCCAGATGTACTATATCTACCATAAAAAATTAAGTACAGCCTTTTAGACTGTGTTGCTCTTAAAAACACAGGAATGGCTGCTGGGACCCTGACATATGCTGTAAATGGCAGTGTGAACAGAGACTTACATGCATATGGGGGGATTTTGCTGAGGGTTTAGTTTGGATTTAACCCTTCTGCTTTGAAAAAAAAAGTATGTAATGTCAATTTCCATACACAAATTATTAAAATATTGTCTACTTTGCTAGAACTTAATTCCACTGCATATTTTACATCTGTACATCCGTGTACAAAGTCCACAGCTTTTAAGCTGCATGTGCATACATTCACCCATGAAAGGGTTGTCCAGGATTTTGATATTGATTGACTTCCGGCACCAGAGCTACAGAACAACTAAACAGATGATTGACAGGGGTACTGGGTGTCGGACTATTGCAGATCTGATATTGATGGCTTATTCTGAAGCAGGTTTGCAAACAGAAAATCCGCACAGATTTATGTGCGTTTCCGCACCCAGAATTGCATGTGTTAATTGCAGATTTGATGCAGTTTTGCCTTCGATCTTCCCTTGCATTTAAAGAGGTTTTATGCGAGTTTTATACTGATGACCTATCCTCTGGATAGGTCATTAATATCTGACTTGTGGAGTTCTGACACCCCCGATCATCTGTTTGAAAATCCACCGAGCGCCACGGCCTTCTCCGTGCTTACCAAGCACAGCACTGTACATAGTATAGAGGCTGTGCTTGGTATTACAGCTCAGCCCCATTCACTTCTACATATGTGGCTGAGCTGCTCTTAGGCCACGTGACCGATGAATGTGTCGTCACTGACCTACGAAAAACTGCACAACGGCACGGCACTCACAGGACAGCCAAGGTCTTCTCAGATGATCAGCGGGGGTCGTGGTTGTCAGACCCCCACCAGTCAGATACTGATAGGCCATCACTATAAAGCTACAAGAAAAATCCTTTAAAAGGGTGAAATATATACAAAATAACCACGCAAAAAATTGGCATGCTGTGGATTTCAATATTTGTCTGGCAGGTCAATTTCCACACAGAACGAAGAAGTAGAGTGTATATGAGATTTGGGAAATCTCATATACTTTGCTGGTACTGTATTACGTTGTGGCTTTCCACACGATCATCTGCATTGTGTGCTGGTAGCCTAAACATGTTTTTGGAGTGTGGGATTAATCTTGAGACTCTACAAAACACATAAAAACACCTTAAGAACATGAACACCCCATGCAAATGTAATCCTGGTCAAAATACCATTGGACCCAGTTCAGCATTGAATCCTTCTTCTTTATCTACTGTATACCAGTCAGGGTTATTCACAAAACTACTGAAGCATATTGTCAAGAGCGCAGCTGTCTGACAAGATCTCAGAAGGAGCAGAACAAGCTTCCCTCTGGTCTTCCCCATAATTGGAATCCAAGTGATTTTTCAAATTGGAC
Source organism: Bufo bufo (assembly GCF_905171765.1). Lineage (NCBI taxonomy): Eukaryota > Metazoa > Chordata > Amphibia > Anura > Bufonidae > Bufo > Bufo bufo. The sequence continues at coordinate 120,881,572 of NC_053391.1, forward strand.
ACAGACCCAAGATTGCTGCATTACCCTTAAACAAATACATGTTCTTATGTTTGGGAAGGTGGAAGCATTTTGTATGAAGGAATTATGTATCAGATCCTATACTTAGTTTGTATTACTTATTCCTACATCAGATGTAAATGTAATTCAATCCCAATAAGATGAAAGCCTTTATTATTAACCAATACCATCCAGTCTGCACCCCTTAGGGAGGCCAGGTCTTAATGATGACCATCCTCATCTTTTGCTTTACTTCTTCCAGATCATCCTTCAAAGTCTCCATGTGATAGAAAAGTCAGCAAGATGCAGAGAGAGGAGGAGCTGGATGTTCCTGATGACATATTCATATCAATATTGATGATGTGGAAAAGGAGGAAAAGCAGATGGCAGAAGAAGGGCTCCCACCTGTAGGCAGGGCCGGACTGGCCTGCCGGGATACCGGGAAATTTCCCGTTAGGCCGGCAGGCCTGAGTGCCGCAAGGTTGCGGCCCTGGTGACAAGTGGGAGCGGCCGGCGGCAGGGCACAGCAGGAGATGAGCGCTTCCATTGTGGAAGCGCTCATCTCCATAGTCATCTGTATCGCCGTCCCCAGGACGCTGATACAGATGTCTATGCTACGGCAGGGGAGGGAGAGGTGTGTCCCCTCCTGTTCCTCTGATAGGCTGCCAGCACTAGGCCGGTGCAGGCGGCGCGATGACGCCATCGCGCCGCCTAAGTCGTATAGCGAGGGACACAGGCCGGAAGAGGCCTGCATCGCATCGCTGGAGGTAAGTATAAGTGTTTTTTTTTTTTTTTTTTATATAGGTACAATACTGGATCATGATGGGGGGGGCTACTGGAACATGATAAGGGGGGGCTACTGGCATATAAGGACGACTACTGGCACATAAGGGGGGCTACTGGCATATGATGGGGGCCTACTGGCACATGATAAGGGGGCTACTGGCACATGATAAGGGGGGCTACTGGAACATGATAAGGGGGGGCTACTTGCACATAAGGACGACTACTGGCACATAAGGGGGGCTACTGGCACATGATGGGGGGCTACTGGAACATGATATGGGGGGCTACTGGCACATAAGGACGACTACTGGCACATAAGGGGGGCTACTGGCACATGGGGGGGGCTATTGGCACATGATGAGGGGGCTACTGGCACATAAGGGGGCTATTGGCACATGATATGGGGCTACTGGCAGATAAGGGGGGCTACTGACACATAGGGGGGCTACTGGCACATAAGGGGGGCTGCTGGCACATGGGGGGCTATTGGCACATGATAAGGGGGCTACTGGCACATAAGGGGGCTACTGGCACATAAAGGGGGCTACTGGCACATGAGCATCAGAACTTGACCATGGAGCAATGGAAGAAGGTGTCCTGCTCTGACGAATCACATTTTCATTTGCATCATATATACAGCCGGGTGCATGTGTCGCTCACCTGTGCACTATGGGAAGAAAACAATCCAGTGAAGGCAGTGTGATGCTCTGGGCAATGGTCTGCTGAGAAACCTTAGGTCCTCCTGGCATTCATGTGGATTTTACTTTGACATGTCCCCCCCCCCCCCCCCCCCCTTCTTAGCAGCTGTATTCCCTAACGGCAGTTGCCTCTTTCAGCAGGATAATGTGCCCCTTCACATTGAAAACATTTTCAGGAATGGCTTAAGAAATATTAGTTCAAGGTGTTGGTCGGCCCCCAATTGTCCCAGATCTGAATGGTATTAAGCATCTATGGGACCTACTGGAAAATCAAGTCTGATCTATTGAGGTTGCACCTCACAACTTACAGGACTAAATGGATCTACTGCTAACTTTGGATATCACAGGACACATTCAGAGGACCTCTGGGGTCCATGTCTTGATGGGTCAAAGCTGTTTTGGTTATACGATGGGGTGGTTTAAAGGGAACCTGTCACAATGAAAATGCAAATTAATCTGCAGGCAGCAGGTTATATAGCAGGAGAAGCTGAGCAGACTGATATGTAGTTTTGTATAAAAAGATTCCACATAACTTGTCATTTATTCATTAAAATTCCTGCTCATTCTGGGCTTTGAAGTCATGGAGGCGGTCCTATCAGTGATTGACAGCTGTCTCTGTACATAGAGGGAAGTACAAATACAAGTTATATTGAATTTTTCCCCACAAAACTACATATCAATCTGCTCAGCTCCTCCTGCTCTGTAAGATGGTGCCTTTAGCTCAGACACCATGTTCAATGTGCTAAAAAGCAGCATAAATATGCTTTCATAAGCTGGCTGGATATATCATTTTATTATTTTTTGATGATTTATGACCCAATGTACAGTGTCTTGGTGTCCACATCTGATGTGATGTGCTCTTCTCTCTTTGCTAATAATTTGGTCTATTTTAACACAAATGTATTTAGCATTATTTAGGCTAGGGCTACATGGTGACATGTGTCACGTGACTCTGTCGCACCAATGTCGTGCCGCATTTATTGTAATGACAGCCTATGGTGTCACATTGCGACATACACCACGGATTTTTTGTGCGACTGTCGTGTCACAGTCGCAGCATGTTGCAATGCTCCACCATTGACTGTCGTTACAAAAAATGTCACGCAACATAAATGTCGCAGTATAGTTGTTACTTCTTTGTTGCGCGACTTATTGTCCGTGTAGCCCTAGACTTTAGCATTATTTAATGCTAAATACATTTGTGTTAAAATAGACCAAAGTATTAGCAAAGAGAGAAGAGCACATCACATCAGATGTTAACACCAAGACACTGTACATTGGGTCATAAATCATCAAAAATGAATAAAATGGTATATCCAGCCAGCTTGGCAATCAATGAAAGCATATTTATGCTGCCAATTAGCCATATCATTTAAAGGGAACCTGTCATGTTGAACATGATGTCTGAGCTAAAGGCAGCATGTTATAGATCAGGAGGAGCTGAGCAGTTTGATATGTAGTTTTGTGGGGAGAAATTCAATATAACTTGTATTTGTACTTCCCTCTATGTCTGTTCATTTGAAGAACCCTTGATGGTTAGAAGAGAACATTCTACAGAATAACCACTAGGTGGTGCTGGTAATGTGCAGAGCTTGGATGTCACAGCCCCCTTTTCAATGACTGTAGCAAACGTTACCAAATTTAAAGGACTTTCGTTCAGAGAATGCCTTGAGCAACCAGTTCCTGTGTGCTCAGTCCAGCTCTGCACAGCCCCTCTACTATAGAGCCTCCTTGGCACTGGATTTGTTCATTGCTTTCTCATATTGGAATTATTACCCCCCCATTTATGAAAATGAGATATCTTCTTGTACTGCTCTGGGTTTCCAGTTTGTTAGGATTTACCTGGGGAACTGGATTCTTGTATCAGTTCCCAGCATCCACTCTGCAGCACAACTACCCTGACCAAAATTCAGCATCCGCAAGTGCAGGTTACTCAAATCGCAGGTAAGTGTGATAGAACATGTGAATATACTCCTGCTAGACAGAAACACTTCGTGAACGTTTTTCATACATTACAAAATGCATACGACCACTTGGAAAATGTTGCATTTACTGCAATTAGATTTATTTATCTGCATGGAATTGAAATCATAAACAACACTAAAAACTGCAACATTTCACCTAATTGTACATAGTGTGTAGCATGCTAAGGAAAAAGCTTTCACCTACAAAGAGCTAGGCAAACATATATTCTATTATCTGGATCATTCTGTAAATATGGGGTACTTAAAGGGGTTCTCTAACCAAATGATATCCCGATGAACCTAAAGACATGTACATGGAGCCCAAGCATCAGTTTGTATTCTCATTCGTGTAGATGCTAACTGACCATTGGAGCATTCAAGGCACTGTCCTTGAGCAGAGTGGACCACAGCATCTTGATCAGCTAGAGCTCCACTTAATGATTAAGTGCTCTTCAAATGCATTTCATTAATTGAAATCAGTTGTATCATAGCTGTGGTGGTTGACACTAGGTCCTTGATGTATCATGCCCTTGGGTCCAGATCACTCTACGCCTACCCATATGGCCAGTTGAATGTAAGTAGACATTGGTGTTGCCAAAGATCATTCTTAGGGACAAAAAATGTAATAGAGACAATATTCAGATCTATTAGGTCAGTGTTTCCCAACCAGTGTGCCTCCAGCTGTTGCAAAACTACAACTCCCAGCATGCCCGGACAGCCTTTGGCTGTGCGGTTATGCTGGGAGTTGTAGTTTTGAAACAGCTGGAGGCACACTGGTTGGGAAACACTGTATTAGGTAATATTTATTTTTTTAAAAACACAAAAAAGCTATAGAACGTCCAATAGCAGGACTTGTGCGAGAACCTGACGGGTATGTATAAAGATGAGAAGATGAGTGTGGATACCAACCAATCAAATCCTTAGAAAAATTAGAGCCTGACGTGACAACGTGTTTGAGAAGACACATACATAAACCCATGATACAGTTGACACTTTGCCTCCAGTTTTGCATATAATGATGCAGTTGCAGTTGCTCCGCTGACCCAAAGTTTCACCAGTGATTGGTACACTATTCCAAAACTGTCATACATGTGCAGCAAAAAGGGACAATGAACCCGCATGAACTTCACAGTTCTGAAAGCAAAGAAGTGAGAACGCTGCATCCAACATCTGGTTCACACTAGTTCTCCATCCGGCCTCTAGAGGGGAGTGTTGTCGCAGGATGTGCAGCATCTTCTGTTTCCACCAAATGCATAGGTCTGTGACCTGTTCTTAATTTTGTGGGGTCTTTGACATTGTTTATAGCTTTTAACATATTTAAGAGTTTTACAACTTATGTAAAAAAAAGAAAGAAGAAGTTGAATTCACTTACTAGACCAATGCAGATTATTGCTATCACAGCCGCTGTTAGAACAAAGAGCTTGTGCTAAGATAACTTGCTGCAAGACATCTTTCATCTTATGTTTTATAGAGAAACGTCTGTATGTACTAGATAAGTATGTCACATCACAGCACACTTTAGTACGTGGCACAGATTTAATATGTTTAGATACCTACAACCCGGCAGCCCACAATCCTCAATGGCTGATAATTAGAGATGAGTGAATCGAATCCCACAAAGATCGCCTCGAAGCTGAATTTCCTTGTGCTTCGTGTTAGCGAAATAGTGTAAAAAACTAAAAAATTCATACTTACCTCCTCCATTTGCTCGTGACGGTCCACCAGCCGCCATCTTGATGGAGACCTCGGCCGAAATCGCGCGCGTGGCTACGTAATCTTGCACCACGTGAGATTTCGCTCCAGATCTTCAAGCAAGATGGCAGCAGCCGGCCCGTCGCGAGCAAATGGAGGCGGTAAGTTTCAATTCATATTTTTTTTATGCCAATTTCACACAGTTTTTACACTCCGATGCCGCAATCATGTATGAACGCGGCATCTGAGGGCTACAATGGCGGGGGGCGGCGCTATCGCAGCTCCCTGTCATTGCACCCGCTACTTACAAAAAAATGCGCTTCGTGACAAAGTAATTCGTCACAAAGTGAATTTTTTTATTTTTATTCGGCGAATCCGCCAAATCAAACTTTTCATAAATTTGCTCATCTCTACTGATAATCTTGCGCATTTATTGTGCATAGATCTACAACATAATGTGGGATTCACAAGACAGAAACTTAAAACTAACATAAAGAAATAAGCAGTTAGGACATCCTTAAAAATAAGGTTATCGTATAATATTTTGGGTCAAGTTTCGGCTTTATGTTCAGGAGAAATGTCCCACCATATGTGCTGAATGTAAAACCTCAACATATGCAACTGCATACCATTGAGCTGCATAAGTCTCCCGGAGAACATGTATATTGGGCGGTATGCATTAACTAGTGGAAAGCCTCTGTGCTGAAAAATGGAGTCGACTGCACTTTTCAGTACAGTTGAAAAAAACGTAGACAGGTGCTTACCTCCTGAGCGTATGCCAGAAGAAGACTCTGGGACCCTATGAATGTGTTTGTCATCTGGGCAGGGATTTCTTTAGACAAATATGTCGGAGACCAAAAACGCTATAAAGACATAGCCTTAGTTTACCTTACTTTACTAGTACTTTTGTGTACATATAGTTGTGTGCCTATCAAATAACCTAGAAAAGTCAATCGCCTCCCAGGGGTGCACAGGATCCAGCACAGCTCTGTCCATATCTTCAAACGTATATCCACAACGATCCAGCACTTCAGATAGGATAAAACTTGACCTTTATTGAATTCGTTAAAAACAGCAATCATAGTGTCTAGTGTTGAGTGAAGAGAAGCATTCGAAGCAGAATTTAGTCTGAAGTTTAGGAAAACTTCAATTCACAACGAATCCGAATTTCTCTGTGTCTAAAATGGTGGCTGCACGTGTTACAGAACGAAACTAGGCGTAGAGGAGACAAGTCCGGTAATGCAAGATTACCCATAATGCCGTGCAGCCACCCAATCCGCAGGTAGCTATCCCCTGTGATGTCACAGCCCTATAAAAGCCTCATCTGGTGCCATTGTCCTGTGAGCTGAGCATAGGGAGAGATGTGGCGAAGGGATAGGGACAGTGTTATTGAAAATGATTAATAGAAGAAGCCTTTATTATTCTAGTGCCCAACCAATACCATCCAGTCTGCGCCCCGTAGTGGGGCCAGGTCTTAATGACCATCCTCATCTTTTGATGGCTTTACTTCACTAAATCATCCTTCAAAGTCTCCATGTCCTAGAAAAGTCAGCAAGATGCAGAGAGAAGTACATCAGGTGTCCAGAAGGTTTTAGACCGGGTCTCAGCTCTCTAGCACGTACCGTTCCTGAGATATTTTAAAAAAATGCATTAGCCAACAGAAGCCTGGTCACATGACCCTTATCAGCCAATAGAAGCTCGCAGGCTCTTAGTCCCCACATATACACAGTTTTACACCAGGTTTCCATAACAACCCAGCCATTTTTCTTCACTGCTGTAGGTCAGCTTTAAAGGGGCAGGGCTCTGTGGATGACACTGTTAAGGGAGCAGAGCACCCTCAAAAGACAGACTTAAAAACCCTGCCCTCAGGTCCCGCTAAGCCACACCCCTGACCCTGTTAGACCACGCCCCCCCCCACTCCACAGCTGACAGGGATTGAAAAAATTAGGGTAAAAATCAACTTCTGCCAGCTGCAGAGGTGGGAGAGAGGGTGACTTTCTCTCTGCAGCTCACGCCCAGACAGCACAGTGCTGCTGTCTGAGAGTGAGCTGTTCAAAAGGACATTCCTGTGTCCGTCCAGGCCCTGCACCAGGCGGAGGACAGGGAGTCTGAAAGCCGGACTGTCTGGCCTAAAACTTGACCTCTGGCCACCCTAGGGGCAGGCAGCTGTGATGGACACAGTCAGGGGTGCAGCTAGAACTGACTGGGCCCCACAGCAACATACATGGACGCACTCATATATACGCTCACCACATACATGGACGCACTCATACATGCAGTCACCACATACATGGATGCACTCATAAACACACCACATACATGGACACACTCATGCATACGCTCACCACATACATGGACGCACTCATACATACGCTCACCACATACATGGACGCACACATACACATGCTCACCACATGCATGGACGCACTCATACACATGCTCACCACATGCATGGACGCGCTCATACATGCACTCACCACATACATGGGCGCACTCATACATGCACTCACCACATACATGGGCGCACTCATACACACACTCACCACATACATGGACACACTCATACATGCGCTCATCACATACATGGACATACTCATACATACGCTCACCACATACATGGACGCACTCATACACATGCTCACCACATGCATGGACGCACTCATACATGCACTCACCACATACATGGGCGCACTCATACACACACTCACCACATACATGGACATACTCATACATGCGCTCATCACATACATGGACGTACTCATACATACGCTCACCACATACATGGACGCACTCATACACATGCTCACCACATGCATGGGCGCACTGATACATGCACTCACCACATACATAGATGCGCTCAACACTTACATGGACGCACTCATACACAGTCACCACATACATGGACGCACTTATACATGACCTCATCACATATATAAATATATATATATATATATATATATATACACATATATATATATACACACACACATGAACATAGTTATACACCTATTTCTACACACAGAAATTTACCTTTCCTGTAGACAGCTGATGTCTAGTGCTCACAGGCAGCCTGGAGAAGTAGGTGCCATCACCCCTCTGTACCATCCAGGGACAGCAGTGGAGGGGGTAATGAGTAACCTACTATGGGGGGGTCAGAGAACAGGACACAGGAGGGGGGGCAGGCATTATAGAGCTCTGTGTGCAGGAGCAGCCAGCCTGCTCTGCACTAGCTTAGTGCTGGGGTGGGGCTTGATCACATGACGCTCTGCTATTGGCTGGCAGCAAGTGTCATAGTAAGCTGCCAGCCAATAGAAAACAAAAAGCAGAACTGGCAAGTGCTGTGCCAGTACTGCGGATCCCAGAGTGAGAACGGCCATAGGAGGAGACAGCAATTGTACTCTTTCCTCCTCACTGAGCAAGGACCTTCCGTGGGAGGAGCTCCAGCGCTGCTGCTGTATGTAGTACCTGCTGCTGTAAAGTACAGCACAGCACTAGGTAGGGGAAGCCTATAGATCTAAAAAAAACATTCAGTACTGCCCCGGGGCCCCTTCTAAGCTCAGGCCCCGAAGCAGTCGCTTCCCCTGCTTTCCTGATAGCTACGCCACTTGTCACAGTTAAGGGGACGGTCCGCTATGGAGGTCAGTGTTAAGTGGCAGATTGCTGTAGAGGTCACTGTTAAGGGGACGGGGTGTTGTGGAAATAACTGTTAAGGAGATGGGGTACTGTAGAGGTCACTAATAAAGGGGCGGCCGCTGTGGAGGTCACTATTAAATTGGCGGGCTGCTGTGGAGGTCACTGTTAAGGGGACGGGATGCTGTGGAGGTCACTGTTAAAGTGGCGGGCTGCTGTGGAGGTCATTGTTAAGGGGGCGGGATGCTGTGGAGGTCACTGTTAAAGGGGCAGTCGCTGTGGATATCTCTGTTATGGGGGCATTGTGGAGGTCACAGTTAAGGGGACAGTCTGCTATGGAGGTCAGTGTTAAGGGGCATGGTGCTGTAGAGGTCACTGTTAAGGGGGCTTAGTGTTGTGGAGATCAGATTTTAAGGGAACGGAGCTCTGTGGAGGTCACTGTTAAGGGGGTAGATTATTGTGGAAATCACTGTTAACGAGACGGGGTACTGTGGAGGTCACTAATAAAGGGACGGCCGCTGTGGAGGTCACTGTTAAAGGGGAGGGCCCTGTGGGCGTTACTGTTAAGGGGCAGGCCGCTGTGAAGGTCACTGGTAAAGTGGTGTGGTACTGTAGATGTCACTGTTATAGTGGATACTGTCGATATCTTTTAACGACACACACAAACATTAAATGAAATACAGTAGATGAAATATACCCGTGCAAAGCCGAGTCCTTCTGCTAGTTATTAACTAAAAGGCAGCTGCAGGCTAATTGGCCACATGGTTCTTCACTGCAGCATGGCCTCAACCCACCTACAGCACGGCCGCTCCGTGTGGCTGTATCCTAAGGCAGAGTGGCCTGAGTATACCTGATTTATAGCGATTTTTGATTAATTAATTTGCAACAAATCAAATTTCTTGGGGAACTTCGGCGAAGTTGCCATCTCTAATAGTGTCCATAGGACACAAATAATACAATAAGAAAATTTCCAAAACTCACTTTTTAAGGACCAGTTCAGGTCTGAAGTCACTTTGTGGGGCTTACATAGTGGAAACCCCATATAAATGACCCTATTATAGAAACTACACCCCTCAAGTTACTCAAAACTGATTTTACAAACTTTGTTAACCATTTAGGTGTTCCACAAGAATTAAAGTAAAATGGAGATGAAATTTTAAAATTTCACTTTTTTTTCTTTAACACATCGAGGGTTAACAGCCAAACAAAGCTCAATATTTATTACCGTGATTCTGCGGTTTACAGAAACACCCCACATGTGGTCGTAAACTGATGTAAGGGCCCACGGCAGGGCGCAGAAGAAAAGGAGCGCCATATGGTTTTTGGAAAGTAGATTTTGCTGGACTGGTTTTTTGATGCCATGTCCCATTTGAAGCCCCCCTGATGCACCCCTACAGTAGAAACTCCCAAAAAGTGACCCAATTTTGGAAACTAGGGGATAAGGTGCCAGTTTTATTGGTACAATTTTTGGGTACATTTTTTTAACATTCATTATTATACTTTATGGGGCAAGGTGACCAAACAATTGGTTGTTTTGGCACCGTTTTTATTTATTTATTTTTACAGCGTTCACCTGAGGGGTAAGGTCATGTGACATTTTTATAGAGCAGATCATTATGGACGTGGAAATACCTAATATGTATACTATGTTTTACACAATAATAGCATTTTTGAAACCAAAAAAATTAGTCTGAGAGCCATATCTTTTTTATTTTTTGACCGATTGTCTTAGGTAGGGTCTCATTTTTTGCGGGATGAGGTGACGGTTTGATTGGTACTATTTTGGGAGGCATATGCCTTTTTTATCGCTTGGTGTTGCACTTTATGTGATGTTAGGTGACAAAAAAATGGCTTTTTTGGCACGGTTTTTATTAAAAAAAAATTACGGTGTTCAGCTGAGGGGTTAGGTCATGTCATATTTTCATAGAGCATGTTGTTACGGATGCGGCGATACCTAATATGTATACTTTTTTATTTATTTCACTTTAACACAATAATAGCATTTTTGAAAAAAAAAAGATGTTTTAATGTCTCCATGTTCTGAGAGCTATAGTTTTTTTTTATTTTTTGAGCGATTTTCTTATGTAGGGCCTAATTTTTTGTGGGATGAGGTGATGGTTTTATTGGTACTATTTTGTGGGACATACATCTTTTTGATCACTTGCGGTTGCACTTTTTGTGATGTAAGGTGACAAAAATGGCTTTTTTTGACAGCTTTTATTTTTTTTAATGATGTTTATTGGACGGGGCGAATCATATATATATTTATAGAGCCTGTCGTTACGGACACGGTAATACCTAATATGTGTTTTTTCCTTTTTTTTCTATTTGTTTTATATAAAATCAAGGGAAAGGGGCGTTTTTTACTTGAAACTTTATTTTTTTTTTATTAAAAACACTTTTTTTTGTAAACTTTATTTCTGTCCCACTCTGGGACTTCAACTTTTGAGGGTTTGATCCCCTCTGCAATGCATTACAATATATCTGTATTGTAACGCATTGCCTGTTAGTGTTACACTGAGTAATACACTAACAGGTTGCCTAGGAGACCCAGCCTGAGGCTGGATCTCCTCGGCACCCGTAAAAGGCAGGTCCCAATGCCATGCAAGGCATTGGGCAGCCTGTGCATGGCATCAGACTGCCTTGTCACTTATCTCCGTCACCGGCTGCATGCACCCTCTATGCCGCGGTCAGCGCTGACCGCGGCATAGAAAGGGTTAATCCGCAGGCATCAAATTTTACAGCGATGCCGGCGGATACAGCAGGGGCCCGGCTATCAGGGACTGCCGGGCCCTTGCAGTGATCTGGCGCGCACTGCTCCGGTACCTGCCTAATCACCATGACGTAATAGTACGTCAAAATGCGGCAAGTCACCTGCCGCCATGACGTACTATTACGTCATATGTCGGGAAGGGGTTTAAGGTGCTGTCCTATGGATTACAGAGGTATTGCTTACCTCATTGATCACCACCTCTGCTGCTCGGATGCTTAACGGGTTCTCGCTGGTCTTCATTTCCTGGTCCCAGCTTGACGCACATGAAGTTCGTGGAGATGCCTACTCATCTGCTGTATCTAAGATAGAAGCAATCTAGGTGGCAAATAGTCATATTGCCTACCCTATGTCTCCTAGGTTTTTAGGTCAATAACATTGAAGCTTATGACAATGTATAGAAATCATATTCTACACACCCTTTTCCTTTGGCCCATCAACTCCTTAAAAGGAAGATGAAAATTGATCCAGGGATTTGTTCCGTGGATCAATATAGGAGGATTACAGTTTGGACTTGATGGCCTTTTGTCTTTTTCCAACCTCAACAACTATGTGACTTCTTAGTAGCATATTTTCGGCAGGTAACCACAGAGTATGGTCTGATTACAATCTAATGTATATGGAGAGCTCACGACTCTATGCTGACATATGATGTTGTGAAAGAAAAAGATTGGGTGCCCAATCTTTTTTTTCTCCAGCATATAGTTATTTTGGGCAATGGGGAGAGATAGCTCATTTGGCTGATAGCTTTTGAAGGTATATGGGGACCTTTTAGACTGGTGTGTGACTAAGACTTCCTTATGAATATTTAGCCCATGAGTACATTTCTGTTGTAATTCATACATAAAGTACAATGTATTGACCGGGGGGGATATTACATTAGCGCATTAGAGACCTTATAACTTTTACAAAGACAGGTGCACTCTGCGGTCTTACTAAAACCTCATACTGATGTTAAATTTGAGAGATTATCCTACTGTGGAGGACATGTCTGAGCCCAAGCACTGCGCCAAGGTTTCTCAAGTAGCTCGGGACCTAACACTAAACCTACCTGTGCTGTATGGGCAATACCAGGAGCCAGTGGGCAAATTACAGGAGCGCAAGGTCTGACTCACAGCAAACTCCCGGTTACCTCCAGCATGCAGCCATGCTAACAATGGGAGGAGGGAGAGAGCTCTAAGCCCCACCTAAGGCTGGCTGATATAGCCCGGGCCTCACATGTGCACCAGAATGTTTCCTGCAGATGGAAATAAAGGCACATTCAGACTAGGAGTTTTTACACCTCCAAACAATTCTATATATAAACTACAAATTAGCGTGGTATTAAAAAGCAGGAAGTGCTCAACCCCATATGCAGTGGTGCATCTATACCGGGGGGGGGGGGGGGGGGGGGCAGACCCCGCACTTGTGGTCCGCTGCTAATGACAATCCCCAGCAAAAATGCATACAAGGGAGGATGCCTGCAGTGGACCACAAGTACACCAATAGACATCCTACACAGTATAGCAAATGTGTGGATGTGATAAACAATAAAACAAAATAACTTTTTCAAAGACAGGTGCAATCTGCGGTCTTACTAAACCCTCATACTGATTTTAGATTTGAGAGATTAGCCAACATATCCTACTGTGGAGGACATGTCTGAGCCCAAGCACCGCATTATAAGGGAAAATATTAAAATCTACAGAATACCTAATCCAAACCTGAACTTCAGTGAAGAAGTCCGGGTTTGGGTCTGTGTACCACATTCCGTTTTTTCTCACGCGCAAGGGCGTAGCTATAGGGGGTGCCGAGGTAGCAGTCGCTACCGGGCCCAGGAGCCTGAGGGGGCCCAAAGACCCTTGTGCCATATAAGAGGACACTGTTATTATAGAAAGTACATGCTGGTCAAGTTACACCTCTGGCTGAAGGGAAGGGGTTAGGTCAAGAATTTGGATTGGGGGGGTGCTGTTTCAATTTTTGCCTTAGGTGGCATGAAGGCTATGTGTTTCCCTGTCCCTTGCCACAAAGTAGGGGGCCCAAGCTGAACTCTTGCACCAGGGCCCATGAGCCTTTAGCTACGCCCCTGCTCACGCGCGTGCAAAATGCATTGCACTCACGCGGAAAAAACTGAAGAATGCAACGCAATCGCATACAAAACTCACCGCTCTCGCAGGCAAAATCACACGATTCTCCCGCAACGCACTCACATCCTATCCGGCCCTCACACGCGACGCCCCTGTGAAAGAGGCCTAATGGTCAAAATGAGGGGTAGAATGGCAGTTCTCAAAATGACACTGCTTCCCACAATTCTTTGTCTTTTTGAATACTTCCAGTAGCCCTGCCATCTTGGCTTAAAGGGTTTTCTGGTTTGCATAAACATCCTTTATTATAATTAGAGATGAGCAATTCGAAGCTGACGAAGTGATATTTGATCCGAATTTCAGGAAAAATTTGAATGCAAATTTCCTTGCGCTTCATGGTAATGAATCACAATTTTTCCTAAAATGGCAGCTACAATGGCGGCTACACGTGTGAGGACATGGGGCAAGGAACTCTGGGAAGGCAGGCTGACCCGTAATGCCATGCATGCAGCCAATAAGCAGCCAGCCAACCCTGTGATGTCACAGCCCTATAAATACGGTGGCCATCTTAGAGTCAGACATTTTCAAGCGTTCTGAGTGCAGGAACAGACGTGACAAGGCACTAGGGACAGCAATTGGAAAAACCTAATTGTGAAAAAAAAACTGAAAAAACGATTTATAAGTGCAGGTAAAGGATATGAAGGAATTATTTCACAGCATCTTAGTGCAAGGAGACACGTCAGAAGGCGCTAGATACAGTGGTAGAAAAGCGATTTACAAGTGCAGGGAAAGATATTTTGGGGATCCAAATAGCCTTTATACAGATCTGTCATTCTACCAATTTGTTCTTGGGGTGCAAGTGCTATGTTGAAAAGCCTTTAGTGGCTTATATCTTTTCAAACAAGAAAAATATATACGCAGTTCACTTCTGCAGTTATATGTGTTAAAAGAGTACAGAAAGAAAAAAATATACGCACTTCACTGGTGCAGTTATTTGTGGCAAAAGGGTTTAGTGGCCTTTTTCAGTACAAAAAGAAAAATATATGCGCACTTCACTGGTGCATTTATTTCTGCTAAAAGCATTTAATGGCCTATTTAGTACAAAAAGATAAATATATTCTCGGTTCACGTCGGCGGTTATATGTGTTAAAAGCATGGCTGGGAGTCATCAGGGTGGCAGCAGTGTGATGGTCGGGAGCCAAACGTGCCCGGGGTAGGCCACCTGCTTCGCAGCAGCCTACCTACCCGGGAAGTAGTGGTGCAAGGGTTCACAGAAGTAGCAGTGGTAGCAGTCAGTCAGTGCGGCGGTTATATGTGTTAGGCTACTTTCACACTGGCGTTTTGGCTTTCTGTTTGCGAGATCTGTTCAGGGCTCTCACAAGTGGTCCAAAACGGGTCAGTTTTGTCCTAATGCATTCTGAATGGAAAAGGATCCGCTCAGAATGCATCAGTTTGCCTCAGTTTGCCTCCGTTCCGTCTCCATTACGCTTTTGAGGCGGACACCAAAACGCTGTAAGTCAACGGGGACGGATTTGTTTTCTATGACACAATCTGGCACAATAGTAAACGGATCCGTCCTCCATTGACTTTCAGTGGTGTTTAAGATGGATCCGTCTTGGCTATGTTAAAGATAATACAAACGGATCCGTTCTGAACAGATGCAGACAGTTGAATTATCTGAAAGGATAAGGCTACTTTCACACTAGCGTTCGGGGCTCCGCTTGTGAGCTCCGTTTGAAGGGGCTCACAAGCGGCCCCAAACCCATCCGTACTGCCCTAATGCATTCTGAGTGGACGCGGATCCGCTCAGAATGCATCAGTCTGGCAGCGTTCAGCTTGCCGCGTTCGGGTGTCCGCCTGGCCGTGCGGAGGCAAGCGGATCCGTCCAGACTTCCAATGTAAGTCAATGGGGACGGATCCGTTTGAAGTTGACACAGTATGGCTCAATTTTCAAACGGATCCGTCCCCCATTGACTTTCAATGTAAAGTCTAGACGGATCCGTTCAGGCTACTTTCACACTTAGAATTTTTTTTAAACTATAATGCAGACGGATCCGTTCTGAACGGATCCAAACGTCTGCATTATAGGAGCGGATCCGTCTGTGCAGACATCAGACGGACCCGCTCTGAACGCAAACGCGAGTGTGAAAATGGCCTTATTTTGTATTTCAGTACAAAAAGATAAATATATTCTCAGTTCACTTCAGCGGTTATTTGTGTTGAAAGCGTTTAGTGGCCTATTTCATTACAAAAAGAAAAATACATTGTCACTTCACGTCGGCGGCGGTTATATGTGGTAAAATCTTTATTGAAGTATTTTGGTCGAAAAACAAATTTTATTCAGCGTTCAGCGCTGCAGTTATGTGCGGTAAAATCTTTATTGACATATTTCGGTCGAAAACCGAATTTTATTCAGCGCTCAGCACTGCGGTTATATGCAGTAAAATCTTTAGTGACGTATCTTGATGAACTTCGCGACTCTTCTGGGCTCAAAGCTGTCTTGACGCTTTGTCTTCGCATTGTCTGTAGTTATTAGAGGCCTGTTCATGCCAGGCAGGTTCCCCCAGAAGTATCTGGGTCGATTAGCAGCTGATACCACACTTGCATCAATCTTGGCAGGATTCATCTCCAGGTGGAGAGAAATTGTTTTTTGGAATGTTTTCTCCACCGTAACCACGTCGTTGAATAAACAGAAGACTGGCGGATTCTCTCCTTGTCATAGGCAACACTTAATTTTTATAATAAAATGTATTAAATATTGAATATTAAATTGAACCAAACTTGATTAAAATTATAAGAAAGTAAACTTAAATTTGCCAATATATTACCCCAATCTTCGAGGTAAATCACGGACAATCAATTTGCCAAGTCTTTTGTGCCGGAGAAGGTGTATTATTAAATCATGTTTTAAGCAACACTTTATAAAGTTGAGAAATTTTAACATTCTGTTCTGTTCCATATTCCCTATAAACGAATAGATGAAGCGGCCACTCTGTGGCCCCCTCATGCTGCTGCCACCTCCGTAATCTCTCATTGTCGTGCTACTCTGTGGCCTCCTCATGCTGCTGCCACCTCCACACTATGTTACCTTGCCACTCTGTGGCCTCCTGATGCTGCCACCACCTCCACACTATGTCACCTTGCCACTCTGTGGTCTCCTGATGCTGCTGCCACCCTGCGGCCTCCTCCTGATGCTGCTGCCGCTGCCACATCCACACTCTGTCATTGTGCCACCCTGTGGCTTCCTTCTGATGCTGCTGCTGCCGCCACCTCCACACTCTGTCAGTGTGCCACTCTGTGGCCTCCTAATGCTGCTGCCACCTCCACACTATGTCACCTGGCCACTCTGTGGCCTCCTGATGCTGCCGCCACCTCCATATTATGTCACCTTGCCACCCTGTGGTCTCCTGATGCTGCCGCCACCTACCGACTCTGTCATTGTGCCACTCTGTGGCCTCCTCATACTGCTACCACCTCCAGACTCTGTTATTGTGCCACTCGGTGGCCTTCTCCTGATGCTACTGCTGCTGCCGCCACCTTCAGGCTCAGTCATTGTGCCACTCTGTGGCTTCCTACTGATGCTGCTGCTGCCGCCACCTCCACACTCTGTTATTGTGCCACTCGGTGGCCTCCTCATACTGCTGCCATCTCCACACTCGGTCATTGTGCCACTCGGTGGCCTCCTCATACTGATGCCACCTCCACACTCTGTTAATGTGCAACTTGGTGACCTCCTCATACTGCTGCAAACTCCAGACTCTGTCATTGTGCCACACGGTGGCCTCCTGATGCTGCCGCAACCTCCAGACCCTGTCATTGGGCCACTCTGTGGTCTCCTCATGCTGTTCCCACCCTCCCCACTTCATGACTGGGCCACTATTTTGCCTTTCGGCCTGGCTAACATCATCATTTATTTGACCTTTCTTCTGATCTGTCAGAAGGAAGGAAAAATTAGATGTACAACGGATCCTGTCTGTGTAGCAGCTGTAAGGCCTGTATGGTCCCATCAGAATTGGCTTATGATTTGGTAGCCAAAAGCAGGAGTGGATAAAAAACACAGAAGACATACAAATATTCCATTCACGTGTCATCTCTTTTTTTAGATCCAGTCCTGTTTTTTTTTTGCATTAGCAATACTGATGGATTATTGAGCAAATGCTGACCGAGTGAAGGCGTATGCTCCACAGACAGGATCCGTTTTTTGTGGGTTATTTTTCTGACGGATCAGAGGAAGGGAAAATTAATCAGTGACGTCAACACAAACTTACTGCTGACATCCTCTCCACTCTGTCGGGGGCGGGGGCTCTACTTGTATAAGCGTTTAATAGAACAGGTTCTGATCTACTGTATGTGGAATCAGTTGGCGACGGTGTAAAAGGAGTGCGCTTCTTCTTGGCACTAACATTGACCTTTTAGGTTCACCTCATACTTGAGTTACTTGGTCAGTGTTGGCCCCGTGACTGCCCTAATAAGTGAAGTGTGCAGTGATTTTAAGAGCGACGCTGTCATCTGCATGTCATATGGACTCACAGTATTGTTTCACTACCAAAGCAGACTCCCTATGCATGTTATTGCAAGACACAGTCTTCTACACCACTATAAAGGCTCTCAGCAGCCAGGAAATAGACGTTTTTTTAACATAATTTGCCGCAAATATATTTGGATCAAAACTAATTTTTCCCCAAAAATTCGGCAAACTGGCGTATCGAATTTTTTAAAAATTCGCTCATCTCTAATTAGAATAATTTATGAAGGTAGCTATCATTTTCTAATGTATTTCTTTTTCTGTTCTGTGCTGTGGTCACATGACTGTGTCCATGCAGCTCTTTCTTATTTCTTGTGAGGTCATGTCCATAGACGTGTCGAAGCAACAACATGGACAGTGATAGGAGAGCGTCTATGTAACTAGCTGGGTGGAAAGAGCTATAATCTAGCTGGTCGTTGTTAGGGGTGGATTAGGAGCTATAGCAGAGGAAGGGATGGATACAGCAACAGGAAGAGCTACATACAGGGTGGAAACAAACCAGAGTCATTTGTTTACTCTGTGAAAACAGGTCAGGAGAGTCCAAATGGAAAACATATTATTTTGAAGATATACAATCAATTACAAGAGTATATGTTTTAAAAACTATAGTGATCCCGCAAAAATCATATCCGACATTGGGCACTACCCAAAACTCTGTTCATTTCCCCAATTCACTGTTCATTCATAGGCAGCAGGGAGGCTTGGGTGTTCCCCACATGGCTGGATATTACTTACTCATGTGAAATAGACCAAGTCTCCATTTTAGATACTCTTAAATAACCTTGTGATTTTATTTGGAATTCCCAACTGCTCCCTGCTGACAGTCAATTCTCTTCTTTGGTTTCCATCAGAACATCATTCCCAATTTCTAAGAATCTTCAACATTCTTTCATTCATATCGAATGCAATTCTCGGGTAAGTTTCTCCCTCCACCTGCCCAGCCTCTGGCATAATCCAGACCTCCTACCTAGATCATTAAACATCCAAGTGTTTTATTGTTGGAGGTCACCGGTCAAAGGCTGCCATCTCCTAACCCAAAATAGCACCAAACGTGATAGTGAACTATTCCAGTACACTCCATTGAAGAATGAATTGAGGATTTTCTTAACCAACTATGGCTACTTGAACAAATCAGTTTTTTCCATGTGCCTTAAGTCTTAACGATCTCCAATAATACAACCCACAAATATGTATACAGGTAGGAAGTTTGGGTCCAAACTAGTGGCTGATTGAGATTGGGTTTGGTTGCCCTTCCCTTATTCCATCAACAGCCTTAAAATTACTCATGAGATGATACCTTATTGACAGAGCTGTGTCTGAATATCCATCTGTTTGTGGTTGCAGCCTCTGATTTGATATGAAAAAGTACTCTCCTTTGCATTCTTGGCTCTTGCTCATGAATAGCGAAAACTCTCAGCTGTGTATGGGGAAATCAAAACCAGGCTGGATGGTTTCCTGGTTAATGAAAAACTCATCTTCAAAGATACACATACCAAATATAGAAAAGTCTGCTTAAAGGGAACCTGTCACCTGGATTTTGGGTATAGAGCTGAGGACATGGGCTGCTAGATGGCCGCTAGCACTTCCACAATATCCATTCCCCATAGCTCTCTGTGCTTTTATTGTGTCAAAAAATGGTTTTATATATATATGTAAATTAGGCAAGTAAGAAGCCCAAGGAGCTGTTACTAACGTTTCCGGAGCCCATCCACACCCACTGTGAAGGAGCCCAGCACCGCCCCGCATCCTCCGAATTTCCTCCTTGCTGCCCGACGTCACAAAGCTAGAGCGCCGTAATCTCACTATGCGCGAGCTAGCGCATGCGCAGTCGGCATAGTGTTCCTTCCCTGTGCTGGCATCAGCCTCAGGGAACGATTTGCAGATGCACTGGTTCGCGCATCACGAGATTACGGCGCTCTAGCTTTGTGATGTCGGGGAGCAAGGAGGAGATTCGGAGGATGCGGGGCGGTGCTGGGCTCCTTCACAGTCAGAGAACGCTGGACTCCTCTCTGAAGCATGGAGGAGACAGGACTCATCTAAGGTGCATTTACATATATGGAGGGAACATTTATTTTAGGTTTTTCTCTGAACTGATAGTTCGTTCAGAATTAATTTTAATATCATTATTAATGTATTAAAAAGTATTTTTAGAAAAGTGAGTGGATAAATAGGCTTAGAAAGTGATGACAGGCTTCCTTTAAACATCATACTCCCCTGTGCACGTTTCTCATTTGGGAACCTTTTCTTTTATATTTTCTAGTCATTCACATTGTTGAGGATGGGACCACCACCCTTTAAAAAAATGTTTTTTCACTACATTTTCTACACCATCACTTTCTTCTCTCCTTTCCGCTGTTATTATTTGTCCTATGTGCCTTTGTTTTATATGTCCAGGTACCCAACTTTCTTGGAAGAATTCCTCTTTGCTCCCATCATCTTTTTCCTACTCATTTTTGTTACATATGACTGATAATTCATGTGTCTTATGTGTTGTATTCTTTATCATGATATTGTGTCCAGCTACTGTGAACAATATTATATGCTACTCACTGTATACTGGCATTGATCTTGACTCTTTGACTACAGATATGTAGCTTACTAGCTCCTTATGTCTGTCTGGCCAAAAATCATCTATTTGCTCTAAAGGATTAAAGAGGTTGTCCAGGCTTTTTCTATTGATCACCTCTCCTCAGGATAGGTCATCAATATCCGATCGGCGGGGGTCCGACATCCGACACCCCCGCTGATCAGCTGTAGTAGAAGACGGTGCGTGCAGTGCTCAAGTGCCATCTCCCTTCTCTCTTCCTGCTCGCTGCTGTATGTCTATGGGACGGGAAGAGAGATGGTAGACGGCATGTGCACACTGCGCGCGTCGTCTCCTCAGACAGCTGTTCGGCGGGTGTGCCTGGCGTCGGACACCGGCCGATCTGATATTGATGACCTATCCTGAGGATAGGTCGTAAACTAAAAAAGCCCGGATAACCCCGTTAAGAGCTTCATGTTGGGTTAGGGATGAAGGAGATGTATTCTTCAAATAAGAATATACAATGGACATATGTAAGTTCGTATCTTAGACACGCACAAATCTAAAGACTTGTAATTAATTTAAAGAATATGGGGGGAAATTTAACATTTGCGTTGGTTGTGGTGTCAGTTTTTAGTCTGTCTTTGCTTTGTGAGGTTGTGCTAAATCTATGAAATGGTACGTAATAATAATATATTTGGCATGAGTACAATGTGTTGTACACCTATGTCTGAAAAAGTACACCTGCTGGTTCCCTGGAGTGGAGATTCTACTTTTTAAAAAGTCGCACATTATAAATGAGACTTAAGCCAGGGTTCACATCACCATTTAGTTTTCCATTCTCCTGAAAACAAACAAAAAAAAACAGAACCTTTATTTTGAGCATCCATTGTGCTCATTTTACATCTGTTTTATTTTAGACGGGTGCAAAATGGACACAACGGATGCTCAAAATAAAGGATCCTTTCTTTTTATTTTTTATTTTTCTGTTCTTCTGACAGATTAGAAAAATGGTCAACTAAACTGTAATGTGAATCTGGCCTTAAATTATGACCTACTTTTTACTCCACCTCTAAAAGTAGTGAAACCAGCAGTTGAAACCAGTGGTTAAAATGTCGCAAAATTTGCAGGCGACATTTTTATGCCACAAAACTGGCATAGCAGATATAATAACTGTATCTCAATGTGTATAATAATAAGTAAAAAACAAGAGCAGTTTTTAAAGACAGAGGCTTTCCCTTTATCTAGACATTGGAGGTATGAAATGGTCATACCTTGTTATTTAGTTTGTAATTATCTCTGAACACATGGTTAAACTCACTCCCCAAACAGATTTGTAAAGTGCAATAAGAGCTTCAAAAAGGAAAACAGCAGGGGCAGATAAAAGAGAATGTGAAAGTGTAGATAGAAAAATGGCAACTGCTGGAACCGTCAAGGGACTAAACACAGCACACATGTTCTTATGTTATAGTTGACCGATTTAATTTATGACGACATTCGGTCTCTAAAGTCTAAGTTGTTGTATGAGGATGAGATCACAATATCAATATCATTACCAGTTTGAAAATATCGGCCATGCCAAAAGGGACTGCTGTAGGTGCATGGGGAGAGGTAAACACTGGAATTGTTTAGACCTTATACATTTACTAAGGGAAAGGTAACCTAAAGGAAATGATGTCATTTTTATGGTGTTGTCTGGGACATATCTAGGACTGTCAGATGGAAAGCTCTTCTGTACAAGTCAGGCCAGAAGAAAACAAAAATGTAATTTGGAATGACCTTAATGAAATAGGTGAATGTATGTGTTTTCTTGTTTTTATAACTTTGATATATTTGCTGGTTACCTAAATGTTTGCTTTGTGTCATACACATAGGTGTTCTCTTCAAAGTAGGTTCTTGGAGCATTTTTATGCCAGGTTTCCATCTTATATAAAAGACCATATGTATTGCCTTCCAGTCTTCTGTGAAAGGAGTATGAAAGTAATTACACAGAGAGCACAGGTGTGTTTTGCTCATACCGCCCATTGGATTTGGTGTTGGGTAATCCATAAATAGAAGACATCATGTATGACTTTATTTGTGGCGTTTGTTAATTTCCAGATTTTAGAGGTAGCCAGTCTTCCAAAAACTGTTACTTAACTGTATACGTGTTAACTTACGTGGTAAGCTAGTATACCGTATGTACTCATTAGAGTTGCTATTTGTAGTAGTAATCTGGTAACCATATGGTATCAACAAAGCAGGAACTTAGATTGCGCAGAGGTAAAAATCACAGTATTGTCGGCAAGATCATCGGTAACAAGCATTCGTAGGAACGCTCATTAGTGATGATCTGGCAGTGTAATACTGCCGCCAATTACCGATAAAACAAGCAAACACTCGTTCATCGCCAATCCAGATTTTTAAGCTTGTTTGAAATTCATCACTTGCTGGTGGCAGATCATGCTGTCTATTCACGATCTACTGCCAGCAAACATCTAGTCAGCATGGGGACGAGCAATGGCATTAGCGATCCCTCCTCTCCATACTGTGGAGGAGATCGCTGCATGTAATAGCAGCGCTTTCCTTCACTAACGAGCAGGCAGTTGCCGGGAAGGAACACTTCCCTCCTGACAATTGCCTGCTACATCGCTGTATGTAAAACAGCCCTAAGGGACTGATACCTGAGGAGGACTAAAGGCCACATAGGAAGACACAGTAAGTAACATATTTTAGGTGGATGACTCTATTTTAGTTTAGCATTGTGGCCCAAGAGCTTCAAGTTAAAGGGAATCTGTCACCAATAAATTCACTGTTAAACCAGGCCCAATGCTGTTGCTTTATTCTGGAGAGAAAGTACTTTTGATCCATATGAAAAAGAGCAGTTAAGTGCACCAAGGGTGGGCCTAAGCAACTCTGTGCACCCTTGCTCTTCTTGCTTGCTCTGTTAGCCCCTCCCTCCCCTTCTTGATTGACAGGGCCAGGTTTCCGTTCTCACTTGGCCCATCAATCAAGAAGGAGAGAGGGCATTTGGCAGAGGAAGTAGGAGGAGCAAGGATGCATAGAGTGGCTTGTGCCCACCCTTGATGCACTTAACAGCTCATTTTCATATGGATCAAAGGTACAGTCTCTCCAGAATGGAGCAACAGAATGCTACGTGAAAAGTAAGCTAGTTCTACAAGAAATTGTGCCTAGTTTAGCAGTGAATTTCCTGGTAGCAAACTCCTTTTAAGCATTCAATTGGAATAATTTTTACATGCTAATCTGATAATCATTGACAGTCTGCAACGCTCAACACAACCACTGGGTGACCCTATACAGACACATATAGGATAGACATGTGATGACAGAGTATCAGTTTTTTGTTTGTTTTTTAAGCTGGTCATCTCATATCACACATCTCAGGACATGTTGAGCCAAGAGAAAAGGTAAGGAAGGGCACATCTCTTGGTATATATTGACAAAATGACAAAAGGAAAATAGGAAAAAGAGAGATGAGGTGGCATTTAGTCTGGGATATTCTTATTATTATGTACTATAGGGGTCATTTATTATCCAGAAATACACCTATAATAGGTTATTTGCCCTGCAATCTGTGACTTTTCCCCGCACAAGCCAGGTCTAAAAAAGTGAGCGTGGGCGGGGACGGTTGGCAGGCCCATCTCATTCATCATTTTCTACACCTGTTGTAGGCATAGAAAATGGTCTAAATGTAAGACAGCAAGGAAGTGGTTTTACATTTAGACTGGCGCTGGATACGCTGACGTTATGTAAAGGCCGGCGCCCAGGGGCGTACCGCCAATATAGGCAGACCCTGGCTATGGGGCCCGTGGCACGGGGGGGGCATGGAAGGCCCTGCCCCCTATGTCTCCAGACTCAGTCAGGTTAAAGTTATGTTATCTGATCGCTACTAGCCTACTACTAGCTACTAGTTATTGGCAAGAATTGAGGGAGCCCACCCACTTGTCTTCCGTCCCTGGCCCTGCTTCCCCTATGCTCAGGGCCTCCCTCCCCCATTGCACAGCACGCACCGATGTCTGACTAGTAACATCCAGGCTCCAGGCAGCATAGCCATCTCTCTTCTGTCTGCTGGGCACTGCACTGGCCAGTCAGCATTTAGCAGTGCAAAACTCCTGCTGCTGATTGACCAGTGTATTGCTCGCAGCAGGCTCAGCAGCCAAGAACTGCGCGGGCACGGCAGTTGTATACCGCGCTCACACGCTGTCCGCCTGCCTCATCAGCCACCCACCGAAACAGGGAACGGTCACTGAATACAGCCCCAGCATCACTGCTGCCAGCCCAGCAACAGCCGCCCACAGTCCGAGCAGTAAGTTAAAAAAAAGTTCATGGGGGGATTCTTGATGGGGGGAAGACAGAGGGCAGCAGCAAGCAGAGTTCCTACATGGTAGGGGGGACACTGTTGTGTATATAAGGCTCATAGAGGACCCCCCTTCCCATGACCTCTGCTTGCTAATGAATTGCTCATATAGAGTACAGTATGTGCCCAGCAGCCCATCCCCACTCAGTCACCTTGAATTACCTGTATGCGGTGCCCGGGCAGTTTGGGAGGCATAATAGGGTGGGGGCAGGTGAGGAGCCAGGACAAGTGGTGGGATGGGCCAGGGGTGGGTAGTGGGTGGAGTTAGGGGGCCCAATTCAGATTCTTGCTCTGGGGCCCAATGACTTCTATGTACGCCCCTGCCAGCACCTCTTCATAACTTCGTCAGATCCACTACCAGATATGGGGATTATTAAGACCGGCGTCCTTAATGCTGGTCTTAATAAATGACCCTCTATGTATTTACTAAATTTTAATATACTGTACAGTGTCCACTCTTCCCAGTAAAACAAAGATTGTGAACCACTGAAAATACCAAAGAGCACCACACAGTTTAGTAATGAAACCATTTGATGGCTTCTAAATAGAAAATGTCCAGCTAAAAAAATGTTTTAACTCCAGTATCCATAGAGGTGCTGGCTGGCACTGGATACACCCTGTGTGTAAGGCAACTGCACCTAGAACAGACAATATTATCATAGGAACAAAAGTGTGATGTGCCATCTACTGCCAGCCAATCGATGGCTTCAGCGGTGACATGTGCAGGCATGGCGTGTGACACCAGAAACGGGAATTGGAGAACGGAGCTCAGCTCTCGAACTGGAACGCAAATGGTAGGTGAGTCTTTTTTTTAACCCTTGCACCCAGCCTGCACATAGGAAAATGGGTTTCTGGTCTCAGAGAACCCCTTTAAATATCTGTGGATTGAGTTATATGTGTCAGAGCTTGAGAAGGCCTGATCTACAGCACATATATTACACTATTCAGTTGTACTCTTCTGAGAGGCAGGGAATTGTGATGTAAACCCCAGGACGAAGAAGTTACTGTATAATGAACTTTGTGAACCAAATTAGCATTCTCTGCTCTATGTTTCATTGTCAATGCATAGCGTCCGCACAATCACTAATAGCCGCACATAAATCTTCTATGACAAGTGAGCGGACCTGCACATCTGTAAGTGTACACGTATGTATTGTTTATGTCATCTACGAGGGGTGTTATGGGAATCATGTGCCAGACAGAAATATAACACTTCTATAGGAGAGTGACAGTTGCGGTAACGTAGCCGTGACCTTATTATATGGTCACTGAATCTCAACACTGCTCCAAAATTGGTTCTATGTCAGACAGCATTAGAAAAAGACTCAAATTTGCCAGTTCACTTTTTTTTAGCTAATGCTATTAAGAAAACATGAAACTTGTAGGGCATTACACTGGTTCCATAGGTGGCTTATGACAATGGAAAATGGCATCTATTTAAAGGGGTACTACTGGATAGGGAAAAACTACTTGATTGTTGGGGATCCTACGAGTGGGACCCCCACCAATCACGCCTAATAAGACATATTGACAGTGGTCATCTTTATGACAAAACTTATTTAAAGGGTTTGTGTCCCAAAATAATATTACAATTTTTCAAACCAGCACCTAGATCTGAATACTTTTGTAATTGCATACAATTAAAAATGTAGCATAGTCAGTGAGCTATTCATTAAAATGTATCTGTACAGCGCCCCCTGCTGTTTTTTCTCTTCCTCATCTCTTGTCCACCTGACTGAGGTGGTCGCATGTGCTTAGTTTAAATCTTCAACTTCCACCAGCCATATCTTCTGTTAGAAGCTATGATGACAGTTACAGGGGGAGAGCTGCAACGTAAAGGACGCCCCTGAGCTGCCAGCCTAAAATAAATCTAGCAGAACAATTGGAACAATAAATATGGAGATCTCTGGACCCATGTGAGGTACAGGGCTGGTTCTAGCTTTGTTAGAAAGAAATTGTCATGTACTATATGACGTCTGATTTTTATATCATTCATGGCATAACCCCTTTAATAGGAAGAGTAGTAATCTATTTTGTACAGTATGCTCTATCCAAGATGACAATGATAAAGAAAGATAGACTGAACACCCCCTTCTTTCTTTTGGTTGCTGTACGCTTCTCGCCTATTTATTTTGTTGCTGAGATTTCTCCTTTTAGTCTTTCTCTTCTAATCACATTCTGTCTGTCTGGAAGTCTTCAGTCTATTATTAAATATGTGGACTTGTGTTTAATATATAGATTTATACTGTATATATATCATTTTTGCAGTTCTTTAAGGATGGGAAAAATCCAAATAAGAACTTCTCAAAAGTACAAGCTTGAAAAAATATGTCTGGGGGCAGTAATGTAGACCACATGCCATGTCATCCTCCTCTATGTTCTCAGTGTTATTTCTACAGTGGAGTTTAACAACAAAAAAAAAGACCATTGTTTTATCTTTCCTGCTCTGGAAAGCACCCAAGTCTAACATGAAGGACCTCCATAGTGATAGGAATGGAATCTGCTTGTTGTGATGTATGATAGAGCCTTGCTAGAGATTGATGAAGTCTCAGCATGATCATAAAGCCATAACTCACGCTTTCCCAATACTTAGTGATTGGGTCATCCAGTGTTTATCTTAACATAGATTAGACATGTTTTTACATTTATGTTACACAATTTTATGACGCCTAAAGGAATTTTATGAAACCCATGTATTATTACATTTTTAAAAATGACTGTTTTTGGATAGTGCAAATGGAGGTCATGGAATGAATGCCTTGGTTCTGAACCCAAAAGAAAAAAAAACTACGAGAACCGGCCTGAAATAAAGATTTGTTGCAAATTAGTCCAATTCTAGAGGAGAATGACAAAAAAAAGTTGAGCAACTTAAATTGTATGTAAATGTATGACATCTTGTATTAAATATGAGTTATAGGCAGGGGTGGATTGGCCATAGATCCTACAGGGAAATTTCCCGGTGGGCCAGTGCCCCAGGGGGCCACCCCAGTCCTCCTCTCTGCCGTTGACTGGGTACATAATGAGCTCTCAACATTAATTAACGCTGTGAGAACCAGGTACCCATGTACCCAGCCAGCGACCATACATGCCCTCCTGAATACAGCTGCTGTGGGCCCGCACCTCACCTCCTAAGCCCCCTGCTCCATAGACAACTGGAGGAGGAGGACAGAAGACAGTAACTATTGATGGCCACCACAGCCACAGAGGGACAGCTTTTGGGGCAGTATATTGCGCTACACTTTGTTATTTGGTTCTGCTGGGATGGTATTTAGCACCATGTGTTTAGCACTTGTGTTTCCCTGTCTTCTGTTAATTTGGACCAAATTGGGCCACCTTTTGTTATTTTTCCCAGGGCCACTTTAAGTTCCTAGTCCGCCCCTGGTTATAGGTGTATTATAGGCCAGTGTTGCATTCACAATTCTTCAGGCTTCAGAGCCTGTCTCATGAAGACATTCCCTTCTGTAAAGATGGACCCTTGGGGATCAGCTGGCTTCTGGAACTACTTGCAATCATTACATTTCCCCTCACTACAGCCATTGCAATAGATGTCCATATATAATACCTGGATGGGCTGGGTCTGCCAAAAAGGGACAGGCTGTTACAATGTCTGCACATTTTTTACCTGTCCTTACACCAGGCACTGTAAAAATATCAATATCTGAAAAGCAACTGTCTCACTGCAATTAAAGAAACTGAGTTAGAGGGAGTCTGTAAGCCCCCTTTCTTCATATTACATTGATTCTAATGCTGGGTAGAGGACTAAAGCAATTTTATAACACAAAATGTTCATAGTGGAGCAGCGCTACGTTACCTAAGTAGGTGTATCCACTCAATCGGATGGAGGTCTGAAAAGGACCTACTGGTGCAGGCAGCGTCGGGCCCTGGCTCGCAGTCCTAGAGATAAATCCAATAAAAATCTGCAGCACTCCTGGGCAGAATGGGCAGACTAGATGGGCCAAATGGTTCTTATCTGCCGACACATTCTATGTTTCTATGCGTTTATTTAAAATAGTGCATCATAACAGAGCGACGTTTCGGCTTGAGAGAGACTTAGTTGAGTCGAAACGTCGCTCTGTTATGATGCGTTATTTTGAATAAACACATTTGGCACTTTGGAACTGAGAGAGTGCTGCAGATTTTTCTTGGATTTAAAGCAATTTTATAGGTATAGCTCCTTGTGCCTGGACAAAGGTTCAGTCTCAATGAAAATAAAAATTTGATATGTACTGTAAATAAGTTTGCAAATGCCCAGTGTTTTTTTTTTTTTTTTTAAGCGAGTGTTCAGACTCTTGGCCTTGACTGTCAACTCTAGCACTGGATATCGCGCATCTGGTCCCGGGGACACACTGCGCATGAACAAGATTTAAAAGAAGGAGATGGTGACACCAGATGCCATTTCAATTTTCGCCTCAGCAGAAGTTGGGTGCACCCCTGGGTGTCATATTATAAAATTCATCTCTGAAATGCAAGCTGGAATTCATGCACAGAAAGAAGGATTATTTTATCAGAGAGAGGTCACTTTAAAAAGTACCTTTTTTAATTTTCCCTTACACATAAAACATTTTTGATACTGTGAACAACCTTCAGCTTTAGAGGCATTTCCGCCTGTTAATATACAGACAGTTAAATTTAGACTCATGTTTTCCCTGTTTAATGACAACTGTTTGGTCTGTTAGATATTTTCTGCAAGTATGTTTCCCTTTTTGCTTCTGTCTTTCTTTGAGATGTATTAATCAGCCGTCTACAGTGAGCCTGATCCAAAATGGAAGAGTAAACAAGATGCTTACAAGAACGCATGTTTAGTCTATAGAAAGAAGAATCGCATTCTGTATTAAGCATGCAAGCAGATGTATAAAACTGATTACTTTTCTACATTGATTGCTACTTTTTTGCATTTCTATTTATGGTCCTGTATGTTTCCCTTCATTGCATTTCAAGCATATAGTATGGCTACCTTGAAGCTAATATTGTTAACCATTGTATAGGGAATAATAAGCACAATAGTCCGTAATGACTAGAAGTGCGCTGACCATAGAGCATGTGTTTCAGAGGTGTCGCTAGTTATTTTGCTACCTGGTGCAGGTGGTGAAATGGTATCCCCTTACCCCAACACCTAAAATTGTAGATGGGAAATTGCAAGGCTGGAGTGTAGGTCTAAATAGTGTTGCTCCTTTCAACCAGGTTAGGTTGCCACCTGAAGTGAAATTTTCAGCACGTTTCATGGATGGTGCAACCTGATGTTCCATGTAGTAAAGAGGAGAGCAATGGGCTAGCCTGGAGTTGGGCTGGTGGAGCAGACACTGAATGGAAGCTATATATTACAGTACTTTACCTTCACTCTCCTTTTCTCCAGCTCCCAAATAATATAACACCGGTTCTCAAATATAGGGTTTAATGGTTAGAAGGATACTTATTTTATGCTTGGAGGTCTTCTGTAGACTTCTGAACAGACAAGTATGATGCTGATGTCCTTACAGGAGAAGACAGTAAGCCAGAAATAATAGGCCTATAAAACCTTCTCTGGACAAAAGAAATTACATCAGGTGTAATCTTTCTTCTTGGGGTGAATATGGTAATTTTTTAGGACAGATGCATTGGTATTCTGTGTGCCTATAGATTCCATATTACTGACCAAAAATAGTACAGGGTCCATGCACACATTTATACGTACAGTACATGAACCCTTAGGAATAGTCCATGGTGCAACCAAGGTGTGGTTAAGGACTGCCATATTCTTTCCCTGTGTGACCCAGGCCTAACATCAATATGAGTATTACATTTGGAAAAAATAACTCATGAGGCAATTTTTTCCCTCTCTGCATTAAACTTGCCATCACTCTACATCTCATGTTGTCGTTTCCGTATTTTGGCCACTTGTTATAACAAGTAGGTCCTGTGTAGAAACAAGTCCCCACCAGATGTATCTGGAAAAGCAGCCAGACGGACGTTTGTTCGATGTCTGGCAGTGCAGAGGGCTATTCTGCTGAGTGTAGTTCTGTTCTTGTCTTGTCTGACACCTCTACAACACTTGGCAATCAGTACAGTAATGTAAACAGAGAAAGAGAAAACTCCAGTCATATTCTGTTCTCGCAGTAATAGGATGATTCTTTTATTTTATATTTTTTTTATTTGTGAAATATATGATCTTTGACTTTTATAACTACACCAAGCAAACGTGAGGACAAATATGACTAGTATTATTTATTAAAGGGGTTCTCCAGCTTCCTAACAAATTTTGTGAGGCCTCATCCCTGCTGGACCTGTGGAGGGAAGCATACTTTTCTGCTCCCCACTTGGTTCTGGCTTCTTCAGTCCATCGTTGTGTTTGCTTCATGCTGGTCCATGTTTGTTAACGTCCGTCATGGATGGGGTCACGGGTGCTGCTGCAGCCAATGACTGGCCACAAGTGGTGGAGAGGGGAGCCAACATTTGTTAAGAAGCTGGAGAACACCTTTAAGTGTTATTAATAGTAACGCGTTCTGCACCACTGTACACAAATCACACAGGAGTACATCTGCAGGGGGTGCTGAGGTTGTAGTTGCACATGGTTCTAGGTTGTGAGGGAGCCCAAAAGCTACAATGGCGCACTGAGGAATGTCATTATTTTTTTCACATCCTGTGACATCACCTTGTGCATTATCCTTGTATTCTGATGTTGTGTTTATTATCCCAGTAATGTGACATCACTGTGGTCCACTGCCATTAGCTGTGAAATCGCTATGTTTTTTTATCCCTGTCCTATGATATCACTGTTTTCATTATCCTATTGATGTTCTGTTTATTATCCCTGTATAGACATCTCTGTGATCAATAGCCATTAGCTGTAGCATCACTATGACTATTGTCCCTGTTCTGTGACATGACTGTGTGCAATAAGCCTTTTCTGTGACTTGGCATTATTTATTATTATACACGCACTGTCACATCACTGTGTTTGTTATATCTGTTTGTGTCAATACTTTGTTCATCATCCCTGACCCCTGATGACGCTGTAAGTCATGGCAATACACATGGGTTTTTCTTCCCCTTTATGTTCTTGGCCATTTTTAAAACCTGTCTCCAGCATTTGTGTACTGTTATCCATACTTACCCTGAGATATTCTGGATATACATTTTGAGGTCACTCACTCTTTTTATGTATAGTAGGATTTGTACCTTATAGTATTTTTTTGCAGAATTCTTTGTATTTGTTAATTTTTGTAGACGTTAGTTGACATGTGAGGCCACTATATGTACCATATCTGATTATGTGGGGGGTTCCCTGACCCTATAAAAGGATAAAGACATATTCGTTTACCTCTGTCTTATTTCTTTTCAATTGTTTTTAATCTTCAGTGTTTTTTCATGTTCTTTTATTATATACTGTATAATTATTAATATTTTATATACAAACCGGATTCCAAAAAAGTTGGGACACTATACAAATCATGAATAAAAACTGAATGCAATGATGTGGAGGTGCCAACTTCTAATATTTTATTCAGAATAGAACATAAATCACGGAACAAAAGTTTAAACTGAGAAAATGTACCATTTTAATGGAAAAATATGTTGAATCAGAATTTCATGGTGTCAACAAATCCCCAAAAAGTTGTGACAAGGCCATTTTCACCACTGTGTGGCATCTCCCCTTCTTCTTACAACACTCAACAGACGTCTGGGGACCGAGGAGACCAGTTTCTCAAGTTTAGAAATAGGAATGCTCTCCCATTCTTGTCTAATACAGGCCTCTAACTGTTCAATCGTCTTGGGCCTTCTTTGTTGCACCTTCCTCTTTATGATGCGCCAAATGTTCTCTATAGGTGAAAGATCTGGACTGCAGACTGGCCATTTCAGTACCCGGATCCTTCTCCTACGCAGCCATGATGTTGTGATTGATGCAGAATGTGGTCTGGCATTATCTTGTTGAAAAATGCAGGGTCTTCCCTGAAAGAGATGACGTCTGGATGGGAGCATATGTTGTTCTAGAACTTGAATATATTTTTCTGCATTGATGGTGCCTTTCCAGACATGCAAGCTGCCCATGCCACACGCACTCATGCAACCCCATACCATCAGAGATGCAGGCTTCTGAACTGAGCGTTGATAACAACTTGGGTTGTCCTTGTCCTCTTTGGTCCGGATGACATGGCGTCCTAGATTTCCAAAAAGAACTTCGAATCGTGACTCGTCTGACCACAGAACAGTCTTCCATTTTGCCACACTCCATTTTAAATGATCCCTGGCCCAGTGAAAACGCCTGAGCTTGTGGATCTTGCTTAGAAATGGCTTCTTCTTTGCACTGTAGAGTTTCAGCTGGCAACGGCAGATGGCACGGTGGATTGTGTTCACTGACAATGGTTTCTGGAAGTATTCCTGAGCCCATTCTGTGATTTCCTTTACAGTAGCATTCCTGTTTGTGGTGCAGTGTCGTTTAAGGGCCCGGAGATCACGGGCATCCAGTATGGTTTTACGGCCTTGACCCTTACGCACAGAGATTGTTCCAGATTCTCTGAATCTTCTGATGATGTTATGCACAGTTGATGATGATGATAGATGCAAAGTCTTTGCAATTTTTCGCTGGGTAACACCTTTCTGATATTGCTCCACTATCTTTCTGCGCAACATCGTGGGAATTGGTCATCCTCTACCCATCTTGGCTTCTGAGAGACACTGCCACTCTGAGAAGCTCTTTTTATACCCAATCATGTTGCCAATTGACCTAATTAGTGTTAATTGGTCTTCCAGCTCTTCGTTATGCTCAAATTTACTTTTTCCAGCCTCTTATTGCTACTTGTCCCAACTTTTTGGGGATTTGTTGACACCGTGAAAATTGGAATCAACGTATTTTTCCTTTAAAATAATACATTTACTCAGATTAAACGTTTGATCTGTCATCTACGTTCTATTACAAATAAAATATTGACATTTGCCATCTCCACATCATTGCATTCAGTTTTTATTCACAATTTGTTTAGTGTTCCAACTTTTTTGGAATCCGGTTTGTATATATTTTCTTATTATATATATTAATAATCATTGTGGTGTACTATCATTGTCCATTATTGAAGATCTGTGACAACTGTACAGGCCCCCATACACATTATACTATTGTTGGCTGGTCCAGACTGGCTAACAGTCTTATGTGTATGTGGAGGGGCAATTTGAATTTCAGCAGTCTATCCTGCTGTTCCAGTCCCCAGTGAAAATACAAATACAAACTGAGTGTGTATGTTTATGGAGGAGTCAGAATAAGTAGCTGTCGGATAAACAGCTATTGAAGGTGTCTGGGCACCTTAACAATTATTCCTATTCAGTGACATCACAGTGAATATGTTAGGGGCACAAGAATATGAGGTGCAGAAGTTGCAGATGTACAAGGGAAGTGGTGACCTATGCTGCATGCACATATACCTGCACTATAAACTGCATCTAAAGTCAGGGGGGACCCAAGAGAAATTTTTGTTGTGGGGGTTCCCTGCTGAGATCACTAAATTAGTTGCTATGACTAGGAGAAACTAATGTAATTAAAGAGGTTGTCTGGTTCCATGATATTGATGACCTGTCTTCAGGATAGGTCATCAGTATCAAGATGGAGGGGGGTCCAACTCTCGGCACCCCCACCGATCAGCTGTTTGAAGTTGTGCTGGTACGCATACTAGCGCTACATCCTCTTCATGGTTACCTACACCCCTTCTAGATTTTCACAGCAGTGCCGTGTAATTGCAGCTGTTTGTTCCATTCACTTGAATGGGAGAAGAAGGTGGAATTACACTGCACTGCTGCTACAATCTAGAACAAGGATCCTCAACCTGCGGCCCTCCAGCTGTTGCAAAACTACAACTCCCAGCATGCCTGGACAGCCTACAGCTTTTAGGGCATGCTGGGAGTTGTAGTTTGGCAACAGCTGGAGGGCCGCAGGTTGAGCATCCCTGATCTAGAAGGTGTGCAGGTAAACATGAAGAGGACGCTGCACTAGTATGAGTGCCATGGTGCCTTCAAACAGCGGATCGGTGGGGGTGCTGGGATTCGGAACCCAATGATCTGACAATGATCTGATGCCAATTGGAATCTTAGTAAAAGATACTGGTACATTATCTTTTCTCAACTACGTTCCTGATCAAAGCAGTGTGCGGACCATTTTCTTCTCCTTCTACTGAATCTCAGCACGAGTCGGCCTTTATGGTGACCAATTGGCCTTGCATCAAGCCTGTGGGAACTCATCCACTCCGCTCTGCCAAGTGCTGTGCCTTTTGCACAACCTAATAAGGTAAGCCTTTGCCTTTCGACTATCACAGCGCACCTCGGCCTATATTGTCCCCCCGATGAGCGCTTCTCTTTCTTCTTCTTTCTATTCTGAGGATAGGTCATTGATAGCAATTCAGGTCAGGATAGCAATTCAGGCTTTGAGAGTATTTCTAGGTAATTTCTTGATTTTTGGAGAAATTATCTTTTTATAACTATGCTCTGTGTGCAATTATACGAAGACTGTACTATATCAAAAGCGTAGACAATGTGATGATAGTCCTGGGTTTCTTGGAAATTATAAATTTGAAGCATTTATGTAGAAGCAATTTTAATGATTCCACGCCAATATTAGAGTTGTTTTGTAGTAATTTCTGAAAATGCTTAGCTTGACATTTTGAATCGGAGCTCAAAGAAACACAGCTGTTGTGTATTTACACAGTCCCCCATGTTTACATGCATGTTTGAAGCTCCCTTCAGCCTTGTGGAGAAGAATGATGTATCATTCCTTCCTTCTCCTACTGATTTTCTTCATTTCCTTTTCTTTCATTTCTTAAGGCCTTTGTTATCAGTAGGTTGCCAAATGTCTGCATGTGGTGGAAGAAGAGCATTACTGAAAATCACAGTCAAAGCTATTTAAGGATAAAGTTTGAGAAACCAATGGTATTATCTGGTCTTCACCCTGATTGGTTCCTGAAGTCAGATCTAAGTTATGTAATAAAGTCTTGTGGAGCACACAGCCCATCGAGAGTCTCATATAGAATTAAACTACACAATACATAACTTTGTAAATACATTGCATTCCTTATTATGTATTATAGCAATGTCATATAGTCCAGACCTGCATTCTGAAAGTTTCACAGCTGACATCTCCCAGCATTTCTTGCTGGCTCAATGCAAAGTTAGGGATTGCTTAAAGGGGTTGTTTCACTTCAGCAAGTGGCATTTATCATGTAAAGAAAGTTGATACAAGGCACTTACTAATGTATTGTTATTTTCCATATTGCTTCCTTTGCTGGCTGGATTAATTTTTCCATCAAATTACACACTGCTTATTTCCATGGTTATATGACCACCCTGCAATCCATCAACGGTGGTCATCCTTGCAAACTATAGGAAAAAATCCCAGCCTCTCTGATGGCCGGAGGCCCAGGACCATGGGAGCACATACTGTATAGGCTGGGTCTTTTGTCTACAGTGTGCAAGCACAGCCACTGCTGATAGATAATAACAATACATTAGCAAGTGGCTTGTATTAACTTTCTCTACATAATAAATGCAATTTGCTGAAGTGACACAACCCTTTGAAATCAGTTGCCTTGTGGCAAGTGACATTTTTACAGGGCACAAAGCACTATATGGAAGTTCAGTTTAGAAGCCCACTGCATTATAGAAGGTCATTTAATCTCATAAGATTTTATCTGTGGCCAGAAGTTGATCATTGGGAGACTCCAATCCCTGATCAGCCATTAGCCAAAGGAGAACCATAATGTGTATGCTCAAAGCAAGAAGTTAAAGAGGATGTCTGGTGCAATAAAATATTTTATAGATGAGGGAGAATGGGTTAAAAAAAAAAAAAAAGCATTACTTACCTCACCAATGCCCACCACTGCCATTCTGATGCTTAGGGAGCATTCACACAACCGTAAGTGTTTTGCGGTCCGCAAATTGCGGATCTGAAAAACACGGATACTGGCGGTGTGCGTTCCGCATTTTGCAGATCGCACATGGCCGGCACTATATAGAGAATGTCTATTCTTGTCCGCGGACAAGAATAGG
The DNA here is from genome assembly GCF_905171765.1 of Bufo bufo. NCBI lineage: Eukaryota > Metazoa > Chordata > Amphibia > Anura > Bufonidae > Bufo > Bufo bufo. The sequence continues at coordinate 120,918,581 of NC_053391.1, forward strand.
ACATGCTCTATCTTTTTTGCGGGACCACGGAACGGAACAACGGACACGGTGTGCTGTCCGCATCTTTTGTGGCCCTATTTAAATGAATGGGTCCACACTCATTCTGCAAATTTTCAGAATGGATGCGGATCCATTTATACGGTCGTGTGAATGCTCCCTAAATGGATCCCATTCCCTTCTTATCTACATTTTCTGGTCCTGGGTGAACACATAAGAAATGGCACGGGATGTCTACTCAGCCAAGCAATGACCATAAGGGTGATCCACCTCAACCAGTGCCTGGCTAAGCAGACAACTTCAGGCACTACTGCTTGTTAAGCCTGGAACGGGAAACGGAGACTAGCAGGGAGATATAATAATCAAAAAGACAATATCCGTGAGGTAAGTGATGGGGTTACCAACCAAGTTCACCTATTAAAGTAAATGTGTTCTACAACCGCAAAGAGTTTTCATTAACCCCTTAACAACTTGCGCAAAGACAGACAACACCTTTTGATCAACTTTAGACAAAAACACCTCCAAAGTAACCTTCATGTAACGGGGTTCCGAAGGTGCACTCGGTCTCCCATTAGCCGCAGACCTGCTGCTTAGCTTCTGGAGCGAGGATCTGTGTTTGATCTCGTTCCCAGGGCGGCTTTGCTAGCTGGGAGGCCCCCTGCTCCTAAGTCTGCCTTGAGCGCCGAGCTGATCACTCGGTGCTCGACTGGTTGGTCTGTCGGTCATGTGACGCTGGCCACGTCACATGACCCTCACTCCCCACTATAAATACAGGCAGCCTGCTGGCCACAGGTTGCCTGTTAATTTAGGTTCCACCTGTGATTTTGTCTTTCCTGGCGTACTTACCTCCTGCTGAATTCGTGACGATCCTCTGCCTGCTCCTTGTGTACTTTTCTGCTCTCCTGGTATTCTGACCCCGGCCTCCTCCTGACGATCCTCTGCTGACTCCTTTGGTACTTCACGACTCTCCTGGTATTTATGACCCCGTCTTCTCCTGACAATTCTCTGCTTGCTCCATTTGTACTTTTTAGCTTTCCTGGTATTGACTCGGTCCGTTCACGTTCTGTTGTTTGTCTGTCTGTCATCCCTGCACTTATTCCAAGCTAGGGATTGCCGTCCAGTTGTCCCCTGTCATTAGGACTCGCGAGGCAAGTAGGCAGGGCCAGGTGTAAGGGTGGAGCGCAGTGGTCACTTCCCTCCCCCCTGTGTGTCTGTGTACGCGACCGTTACAGATTAACAGGCCCAATAACCACTGTATAATGAATCCTCTGGTGACCCCGACTGACCATGTCTCTAATCTGACGCAGATGGTGCAGGAGTTAGGGGAAAAACTCAGTTCTTTTGAGTTAGGGCAAGGTTCTTCCACTCCTCAGCCCTCCAGTCCACATTTTGAGCCCCAGATTAAGCTCCCAGAACCCTTTTCTGGAGACCGGAAGAAATTTCTCTCTTTTAAGGAGAATTGCAAACGTTACTTCCGTTTGCGCCCCATGTCCTCTGGCCCCGAGAGTCAACGCATGGGCATTATCATTTCCCGACTACAGGGTGATCCCCAGGACTGGGCGTTCTCTTTACCTGCTGGCGCCAGTTGTTTATCTTCTGTGGAGGGGTTCTTTCAGGCCCTGGATACCCTCTATGATGAACCAGACAGGGCTCTAGTAGCCGAGACGGCTCTAAAGGCACTGGTTCAGGGCAATCTACCTTGGGAGGATTATTGCACCCAATTCAGAAGGTGGTGTGTCCCCTCAGGATGGAACGAACCAGCCCTGAAGAGTCAGTTCAGGTCAGGTCTGTCTGATAATTTAAAGGATCTTCTGGTCAGTTATCAACTTCCAGAGACCTTAGAGGAGATGATGACCCTTGTTGTCCGACGGGTTAGAGAGAGACGACAGGAACAACAGTTCTATTCCCAGATGGTGGTCCAGCCAGAGGCCTATCCCAGAGACAATGCTGAGGTCTCCACCGAGGAACCCATGCAGGTTGGCATGACCCGAGGAAATCTTCGCCGCAGATGTGGAGAATGCTTTTACTGTGGAGATCCTGACCATTGGATCAACCAGTGTCCTAAGAAGGTCCTCTCTGTCAAGTCTCCTAAGGCAAGGCAACCTAAAGACCAGGTACACCCTGATTTTTCTAAATGTAAGCTTTTGGTACCCATTACGATTTCTCTGGGAGTAGATAAATGGCCGGGTTGATTCTGGCTCAGCGGCCAGCTTTATTGACTCTGAGTATGCTGTAAGATTGGGTATTCCAATGTTTGCTTTACCAACTCCTATCCATGTCATGGCTATTGATGCTACTCCTCTTATTGGTGGTACGGTGAGCTCATGTACCTCAGAGATTTCTCTAACTGTGGGTGGGTGCCACTCAGAGAGATGTTCCCTTTGAGTCCTGGAGAACCTACCGGCTGAGGTGGTACTAGGGTTGCCTTGGCTCCATAACCCCACTATAGATTGGTCCAATGGGGAGTTGGTGAGATGGGGGCCTAAGTGTGACTCGTGCTTGTCCGTGGTACAGGCTGGGGTCTCAGTAAAGTCTGATACTTTACCCACTGTTGTTAGGGAATATTCGGATGTATTCTCATCACCAACCCCGGAGGTTCTACCCCCCATAGACCTTATGATTGTACTATAGAGCTAGTAGAGGGGGCCAAGTTTCCTAAGGGGTGAATTTATAATCTTTCTAAGCCCGAACGCAAGGCCATGGAAGATTATATTAAGGAGAGCCTTGGTAAAGGGCATATTAGACCTTCTGTCTCTCCTATGGGGGCGGGGTTTTTCTTTGTTAAGAAAAAAGATGGTGGTCTTAAGCCATGTATCGATTACCGGAGATTAAATAAAATCACTGTCCAGAATAGATACTCCATCCCATTGATTCCGGATTTATTTAACCAGGTTCTGGGGCAACCTGGTTCTCCAAAATTGACCTGAAAGGGGCATACAATATAATTCGAATCAAGGAGCGAGACGAATGGAAGACGGCGTTCAATACTCCGGTAGGACACTTTGAATATCAGGTGATGCCTTTTGGACTCAGCAATGCCCCAGCTATGTTCCAAAACTTCATGAATGACATTCTTAGGGAGTTCTTAGGTAAATTTGTTATTATATCTATCTTGACGACATTTTGATATTCTCTCCTGACTTCGAATCCCATGTGTCTCATGTTAAACAAGTATTAGAGGTGTTGAGGGAGAATCAGCTATCCGCTAAGCAAGAGAAATGTGTCTTTGGTGTACAGGAGATTCTGTTTCTAGGGCATGTTCTGACTCCTCACGCCTTCAAGATTGATCCTGGTAAGGTACTAACAATTAAGGAATGGGTAAGACCTTCATCCTTAAAGGCCTTACAACGGTTCTTAGGTTTCGCCAATTACTATCGTAAATTTATTATGAATTTTTCCGTAATTGCTAAACCGTTGACCGACCTTACTAAGAAAGGGGCGGATTTGGAGAATTGGTCTACTGAGGCCATTTCTTCATTTGAAAAATTAAAAAAGGCATTCAGTAGCGCTCCCATTCTGATCCAGCCTGATCAGGAGAAACTTTTTATTGTGGAGGTGGCGCCGTCCGAGGACGGCACAGGAGCAGTCCTTTCACAAGGTCCTGCTAGCCTCACTAACCTGAGACCATGTGCCTTCTTCTCCAGGAAATTCTCTCCCACGGAGAGAAACTACGACATAGGGAATAGGGAGCTGCTGGCCATTAAATGGGCATTTGAGGAGTTGAGGCATTTTCTGGAGGGGGAAAGGCATTGTGTAACTGTTGTCACTGACCATAAAAACCTTATGTTTCTCGAGTCTGCTAAGAGGTTGAATCCCCGTCAAGCCAGATGGGCTCTGTTTTTTACTCGTTTTGATTTTTCCATTACGTTCAGGCCGGGAAGTAAAAATGTGAAGGCAGACGCATTATCTCGGAGCTTCCATGCTTTTCAACCTACTGAGGTACCACCTGAATCCATCCTACCAGCAAAAATCTTCATAGCAGCTCTAACCCAGGATATCTCGGCTCGCATTAGGTCTGAACAACATTTGGCACCGGTATCCACCCCAACAGATAAGTTGTTTGTTCCCGTACAATTTCGTCTCCAGCTGTTGGGTGAGTGTCACGATTCTGCCTTTTGTGGACATCCGGGTGTTGAGGGCACTAAGGATCTGGTTTCTAGATCTTATTGGTGGCCCACTCTAACTAGGGATGTCAAGTCCTACGTGTCAGCCTGTGAGTTTTGTGCCAGGTCCAAGACACCTAGGACTCTCCCTGCTGGTAACCTACGACCCCTACCCATTCCAGATCAGGCCGGGAAGTAAAAATGTTATTGACTCGGTCCGTTCACGTTCTGTTGTTTGTCTGTCTGTCATCCCTGCACTTATTCCAAGCTAGGGATTGCCGTCCAGTTGTCCCCTGTCATTAGGAATCGCGAGACAAGTAGGCAGGGCCAGGGGTAAGGGTGGAGTGCAGTGGTCACTTCCCTCCCCCCTGTGTGTGTGTGTACGCGACCGTTACACTTCAACTGAAAATTAGACAGGATTACAACATCACACAAAACCTATACCTCTCTCAAAGAAACATGCGAGCTAGAAGAGCAAGTTAACTAGAATGTATCAAAAGAAACTTGTCTTACTTGGTTGATTTGTCTTGTGGGATACTCTTTCGGGTGCTCTTTCTCATTAGGGAGACCAAAAAATAAGCATGAGTATTGTATGCCAGACAACACTACTCTTGCTTTCTAGGAAGAGTATGTGCAAGTCACATATCTTTGTTCAGCTGGCATGAGAAAAAAAAATAGCATTTCTTTCTGTTTTAGAAGAAAAGCTAATTTAAATATCTTTCCCAGAAAGCCAAAAGTATACAAATTAGCTTGCCTGACAAAAAAAAGAAAAGAGGGGATATCATATCTAATGCCAGAAGAATTAAGAGTAGTGTCGCCTGGCATACAATACTCATGCATATTTTTTGGTCTCTCTTAAGATAAAGAACACCCCAAAGAGAACCCCACAAGGCAAATCAACCAAGTAAGACAATTTTCTCTTCAGGCATTCTGGTTTTCTTGTTTGTCTAGAAAGAGAACTAGCTTGCATATTTTATTAAGCGATGTATACATTTTGTGGGATGTTGTTATTATCTTGTTTCACTTTTAGTTGAATATTACTTTGGAAATGTTGCTTGATTTTCTGATGTTGAATCAAAATGGTGAAATAAAATTGCTGAAGGTGTTTCTGTTTCTGGTATACAGATGATTTATAATCCGGTGAATAATTATACCTACTTGCTACTACACAGCAAGTAGATAAACAGTAAAAAGAACACAGCAGCAACAAGCGCTGAATTATTTTCATACAGCAAATTGGCAGAGATGCCTTACTACCTTTAAACAGGCTTATGTAGTAAAGCTAGTAAAATAGCTAAGTCTGCCTCACATCTGCAAGTAGTTCTTTCAGGACTAAAGCCTTTAATGAGAAAAAAAGCATCTCAAAGAAGCTAGCACAGCTATTGAAGCCTACATAATGCTCATCTGGATTTGTGGGTAAAATATATGCAAATTATGTCTAACACCAAATAGGTTTAGGATAGCTAATATGAATATCTTTCCCAGCAACCCTATATTTTACCCACAAATGCCTAGCCTACAATATTGAGCACACATGCTCGACGTACCAGGCACATCACCTGAACTATACTCGGCTACTTGGCATAGTAGGGGCATCGCCTGGCCTACAATACTGTGTAAAGGGTACATGGCGTACATGGGCTCTCAAAAAATAAAAAAAAAGGATCCCTCAGACAACACAAATATTGTTGAGAAACACACATTGGTGTACTAGTCTCTCTAAACTAAAATATAAAACAGCCTTAATATGCTACACATTTTAACATTTAAAGGACCCAGAGTGCCTCTTACCTTAAATACCTATAGCTAAACTTGAAACATTTTTCCACTGTTTATCCACTGAAGTCAGTGGGTCCGACAACCTCAGTGCATTTTCAATCAGTACCCTGAGATTTTGCATTGCCAAGAACTGCAATAAACATAACCCTTGATTGTACTATATGGAGGGGACTCAAGTGGCAGCACCCATTTGTATTAGCTAAGCATATATGACATATTCATTTCAGACAACCCCCATTAAAGCAAAGTTTTACACGATTTGTTGTTGGCGCATATATAGGGAGGTTAAATAAAATCTCTAACATGACAAATAATCAGATGTGCTTTTTCTTTCAGCTAGGTTAACGCAGGCTGGTTTAAGTATGTTTTTGTTGCAGCGTGTTTTTGGGATGTTAAAAAACAGAGTGAGCAGATATTAGCTGTGAGTGAATGGCAAAATATGAGTTTCCAAATACACATTTTCTTTTAAATTGTGACCATTAGTCATATTGCAAGGAACATCCCTAGAGATGAGCAAAATTCTAAAATATTCGATTCACGGCAAATCGAATTCTCCCTGAAATTCGGATCAAAATCCACTTCGTGAACTTTGATTCGCTCAACACTATCCATCATCGTGTACTTATAGGGCATCTGTCAGCAAATTTGTACCTATGAAACTGGCTGACCTGTTGCATGTGCGCTTGGCAGCTGAAGGCATCTGTGTTGGTCCCATGTTCATATGTTTCCAAATTGCTGAGAAAAATTAAGTTTTAGTATATGCAAATGAGCCTGTAGATGCAATGGGGGTTTTGCCATTACACCTAGAGGCTCAGCTCTTTCTGCAACTGCCGTGCACTCTGCACTTTGATTGACAGGGCCAGGCAATCTCAATCTCGTTCATGCCACATGGTCCTGTCAATCAAAGGGCAGAGGACGCAACAGCTGCAGAGAGCACAGTCTCTAGGTGTAACAGCAACACACTCATTGCTCCTAGAGGCTCATTTGCATATATTAAAACCTAATTTTTCTCAGCAATGCTGGCACATATGACCATGGGACCAACACAGATGCCTTCAGCTGCCAAGCACACATGCAACAGCTCAGCCAGTTTCATAGGTACAAATCTGCTGACAGATGCCCTTTAAGGTGTGGGTATCCTGGGGAACTTTTTTCTCCTGAATTGCAGTGTAACATCATTTGACATGTGGTTCTGGATTCTTTAAAGAGCTTGTTCCATTTGGAGAACGTATTATCCAAATACCCTATCAGGGCAAATGGATGTAATAGGGTTGGTTCTTCTATACCCCCTTCCCATTAGTCTAGGGCTGAAAATTATCGTCATCGTCATAACTCTCTGACCCAGCCTAATGGGAAGGGGGTGTAGAAAAGCCCAAGAACCCACCTTGTTACATCCATTAGTCGTGATAGGGTATTTGGATAATAAGTTCTCCTAAAGGAGTTTTTTTTCCCTATGAAACACTCTGGTCCTCCAAGTATTGCTTGATTATCCATTTCTTTGAATGGGTACCATATGACATCATATTTCTCCAGCAGGGACCACCTGATGGGACAAGCCCTTTAAATAATAAATGCCCCCTCATCACCCAAGGAAAAAAATCATGTTACCCCTGGACTGTTTGCTTTGTTTTATATATGTGACACCAGTGCAGTTCTCAAATGTACCACTGTCCGCTGGGCTCCCTTTATGTGAACCCTGGTGTTTTCCAGCAATCTGCCAATCTGGGGGTGTACAGCCCTGAGACTGTTTTTCCATGCGGAAACCATATTAATTACACCTCTATGATTTGCTGAATATCACTGCTAAAACCAGAAAAAAATGTGTCAAAAATGTTCATGTAATTCTACCTTAAACGTTATCACTGGAGGTGCAACAGCTGGGACACCCACAACATCAAGAAAGAACTCTCGCATGTTAGCCACCTGCCCACTAAAAGAGAGTCTTGTATTGTTAGCCATTGTTTGGGGTCTCAGATGTCAATCCCCTGATCATATGACTTTTACGACATGGCTGATTGATGTTATATTGTACTGGAAAAGTACAGCTAAAAATATATGATTTTGTATTCCTGATTATTAATAATGACTGAATTAGGATATTGGAATACAAGAAAGCTTCTGACTTTCCATATATGTTCTCAATTGAACCAGAATCTACTTTCCTGTTCTTCTCTGATGATAATTGCACATTTTCAGGGCAATCTTTCTTATTTTATTTCCTAAAACTGATGAATAAATCCATTAAGGAGAAGCAATAGATTTTATGTCCATTATTATCCATGAAGATAGAAACAGATGATACTTGTTTCTCCTCCATACTGTAGAACACAAATAAATGTCTGGAGCTGTCTCTGTTTTAATTATCCCAGAACATCATTCACACAGTTCCTCCATTATAATAGAAGTTCTCCTGTCCTGAATCAAATAAAGAATGTGCCAGATATACACTGAGCATCTTTCATCATTCAATAATTTAGCTTCTTTTTTCCTTAAAACAAAGAACACTAGATAGGGGGACATCGGGAGACTTGACTGCGGGCTTTGATCACTCTGCCTTCTGTGGCTCATGGAGCATATGAGTGGAATGTATCCAACAGGAAATCGTTGTCAATGGCAGTGAAAACTATCAAGATAAACTCTTTGTGGAAGAAGTAGCTCAGTCTTCATAATAGAAACATCTGTGAAACAAGTTGGGTCACATACTTGAGGAAGCCAGTAAAGACATCAGCGTGAGCAGACATGTGGATTCAGAACCAGTCATTGAAAGACTTGACGGGCAGGTGTTTACCTATAGGAAGTAATGTACCATTCTGAAGTCTACAGCAGGCAGAATAGATAAGAAATATTTCAATAGGTCACCATTCATAGAAAGCATTTTTTTTAGAATTTTGTTTTAGTTTTTTTCTTTTTCATTTCATCAGCACTATGCCATTAAAAATGAACTACAAAGTATTGTCCTTCTGCAGCAATCATCATAATTGATAAGAACTCCTATATGGAGAGGTAACCCACTGTCAGTTTACTTCTGCTGTGAGATGTTATCTGCAAGGTAATCCTCCTGATAAGAATCAGTATTAAATTGGGATATCAGTATGACAGCTCTTTTGTTCTCTTGATAGGCCTATCTAAAGATGCCCACAGAAGAGCATTGAACTGATTAATGAAATGTTTGATGCTCTAATTCAGTCATTATAGAGGTATTTCTCTGGTCACAGTGATGGTCCGATTGACAAGGGTAAGCAAGATTGTTTGCCATGCTAAAAGGCCATAAAGGAAGTTAAAGAGACAGAACAGGAAGTAGAATACTTGGAGTTCAAAAACTCTTCAAAAAATGATATCCAGAAAACCATTACCATTCACATAAAGGTTGTTATTATGGGCTAAAATTGATGGAAGTGTCCCTTTTATATCTTAATATCACCAGTATTACATTTTAAACTGCTGCAATGCAAATATGTAGATTTGTTTTATTTTCTTGCATGTAAATAGTGTGACATCACTGTGTGACTGTCTGTGTAAAGTGCAATCATACCAGGTCAGCTCCTGAGCGAAAGATGCTCTTTGTATCCACTTTCTGCTCTGTCTACCAGATGAGGATCCTGAGTAGGGGGCTCCTCTCTATTAACTGAAGTATTACCTAATATATTAGTTGAAAAAGTTTTTTTTTTTTTTTTTTTAAACCAAGCAACCCCTTTAATACACTACTCGAATGTAGCTTTTAGAAGCATAAGGATTTAATTGACATACCTTAAATTCCTATACTTCAAGAAGTTTGGCTCGAAGCACAAGTTATAAAACATTTAAAACATTGGTAATATTATTTGATGGGTAGCCTGCAATGTGATTGACGTACATCATACGTGTTTCCAACAGATTTCCGCTTTCTATAGTACAGACAGGATAAGACGTGCACCAGACAGATCATTTGTCTCCTTCCACGTTACTGCTGGTTAATTACCCATGACATATGACATTTTCATGCTATGAAAACCGAAATCACAATGTCAAGTGTAATAAGCTGCATTGATATGTTGTGATGACAATGTAATGAGTTTCCTAAAGACATTTTTCATATCCTGGTGAGTTAGGTAAGTTTACATGGGACTGTCAAACTTGCTAACTTACCTACATTAGTATATAGGCCATGGGCAGACTGGACATAGACCTACAGGGAAAATTCCTGGTGGGCTTATACCATGGGACTGAGCCCTCCTCACCGCCATCAACTGGGTACATAACAAACTTACGCTCCAAGCATAATTAACGTTTGGAACGTCAGGTATTTATGTATCCAGCTGGTAGCCGCAGGTGTCCTTAGATGGCTTCTTGCCCCCCCACAAAAGGGGATGCGTCTAGCAAGCTATTTTGTGCTGCACTGTGGTATTTGGTTCTGCTGGGGTGGTATTGTGTGCTGCACTATGGTATTGCTTTCCTCACCTACTTGAGTTGTCCATAGCTACTTATCTACATCTACAACATGGGACCACTTTTTTTTTTTTTTTTTCAAAAGCCATGTTAAGATTCCAGTCCAACCTGATTGTGCCCTATAGCAGACAAATAGAAAAAAACTCATGTCACCTTGTCTTTCATTGTCACCACAGGCATGACTTGTAGTTTTTATGTCCCTATTCAAAATCTGTACCAGGGTCACCAAACTTTACAGTCAATTTATAGTATTGTAGTCAGTTTATAATATTGGAATCCCTTTAAGCGACATATTCTTTGGAATTTCATTTTCTAGGTACAACTATAACCTCTGCACCTCAAATGCCTTGAACGTGTACACAGTGATTTCAGTGCACAAGGAATAGTTCTAACAATGATCAAAAATTATCCATAATGTACACAGTGATGTCACACTGGGCTAACAAACACATTAATGCATCTTACCCAATGGTGTGACAGTACAGAGGTGAGAGATTAAACTGTGATATGATTGTACAGGGATAATAGTAATGTCACAGCATAGGGGTAATGACCAAAGTGAAGTTGCAGCACTGGAATAATCGTCACAGTGATGTCACAAAGAAGAAACAGCAAGCTATTTTGTTCTAGTAACTGGATAATAAACACTATGAAGTCACAGGAAAGAGTAACTACGCATGGGGAAGTCATTGTATGGAAATAATGCACACAGTGATGTCACAGAGCATGGATGATAAATGATGATGTCACAGTAGAGAGAGTAAACACTGGAACTCCTCTATGTTGTCCAGTGGCTAATGGGCTTTTTCAAACTCTAGGGCCTACAGGAAATGCAACCCCTATTTGTGCTCCCCCATAGTTCTGACTCGTCATTTAGCGCTAAGAGTAACAAAACGAAAAACAGGACCTTGTATTGATTGGTATTAAAGAAATGATATGATTTCATTAAAAGTGGTGAAGTTGTAGGCGTCTCTCCCCAAAAGTTCTGCACGTGTGTCACCATTTTTAATGCTCAAGTGTCAGAAGGCCACCTCAGAGTCACAAGTAACGAATAGAAACGTTAATGAGTCATAGCTTGCCACTCTATGAACACCTCCATTAAATTAAATGTCTAACCTTCTAATAAATTTTATGAGTTTTAACACATTGCCCAAGACTCCTCATCACCTAAGAATGCAAATAGCACCCCACTTCCCTATCTGGGAGTCTGATTCACTTACTTGGCTGCAATGTATCTCTATCCTGCGCAAAGATGACTTTGGGTGGGAAAGTGAGAATACTGTCAACAGTTTTACAGTTGCTCAGTTTATGGGAAAGGAAACTGCAAAGAAGAATGTATTTATTTCTCCTCTCAGTTCTGGCCAAAAAGCCGTGTAAATGATGGCGACTAAATGGAAAACGTAGGTTTTTCTTGCTGATAGAATACAGAGAATGTGCCATTGACTGGAATGGTCCCAACAAAACTATATTTTTTCACAGTGTAAAATTTGTAAAAAAAAAACAGTCAAGGTTTAAAGGATTGTCTGGCACAATTAAAACTCCAGGGACAGGCAGCACTGTGTTATTTTTTTCTTTTAAATACTGTACCTCAGCTAAAAAACCTCACACAAAACGCCCTCCATTCCATGTACAAGAAGGGCTGAGGCCAATGAGTGGCTGCAGCGGTCTCGTGATCAAGAACAGGTCCCCATCACTTTTGGTCCAATAGGAACCACATAAAGCTGCAATGCTGAAATGGAGGGTGTTTTAAAAGGTGAGTGAGAATTTTTATTATTTTTTTAATATATTGCCCCATGAGTTTTAATTATCCAGAGAAACCTCTATAACATGTTATGAAAACTATTTTGTAACTCTTAAGGAGCCATTCAATATTTTTGTTAACTAAGGCATGTTGCTCTTTTGTGTTCCTCTAAAATTTCATTTTTGACCTCCCAGTTGGAGTTGATGTTGAGCTACTGATTTGCTTTGAACCCTCTGTGAAAGTCAATATTTACTGTACGTGGAACCTGGAGTTTTTTCTATGTTGGTACCAACTACATAAGCATTAGGGTACTCTCACCTTCTTTTAACCACATGTTGGCTGCTAATATAGATTACTTGCTATTGTAGTAAACAGGATTTAAATCCTTTCTGATTCCAATCAGGAAATCAGAATTATTCCTTGGATCAATGACCCTTCCCGCAATTCTAGTAACTATAACTTGTAATATTATTACACTCCAGAAATAAATCCAGGCCCCTCTTGAACTCTTTTAGTGAATTCACCATCACCACCTCCTCAGGCAGAGAGTTCCATAGTCTCACTGCTCTAAAGAATCCTCTTCTATTTTGATTTAGAAACCTCTGTATGGATGAGATCTCTGTACTTACCCCTGATATATTTATACACAGTTATTGGATCTCCCCTCAGACATATCTTTTCTAAACAAAATAACCCTAAGGGCTCATTCATACAGTGTATCGGCACTGGCTTGAATAGGTCCGCAATATGCAAGATACGGCCAAAGACAGGACATGTCCTATCTTTTGCAAAGCCGAGGCACGGATCGGAAGCCCATGGAAAGCCTCCAAAACGCTCGTGCTTCCACACCTCAAAAGATAAAACATGTCCTATATTTTGCCATATTTTGTGGATCGCGAACCCATTCAAGTCAATGAGTCCACACCGCAATACAGGATTCACATGGTTGGTGCCCGTGCATTGCGGACTATTTCCGGTCCACATCACGGGCACGGAGCCCTTACATTCGTGTGAATGAGCTCTAATTTGTATAATCTTTCTGGGTGTTGTAGTCAACCCATTCCAGTTATTACTTTAGTTGCCCTCCTCTGAATCCTCTCCAGCTCTGCTATGTCTGCCTTGTTCACAGGAGCCCAGAACTGTACACAGTACTCCATGTGTGGTCTGACTAGTGATGTGCAAAGTGGCAGGACTACTTCCTTACAGTATGTTCTCATCATATACATCTAGGCTCCTTTTCATGCAACCCATATTCTTATTGGCTTTTTTCAGTGTTACCCAGTGTTTTACCATTTAGTATGTACTGGTGACTTGTATATTTCCTTTCCATGTGCATAACTTTTCCGTTATCGGTGTTAAGCCTCATCTGCCATTTCACAAGCCTCCAATCTATCCAGATCCCTCTGTAGTAGTATACTGTCCTCTTCCGTGTTATTTACTTTACACAGTTTAGTGTCATCTGCAAAAAACAGCATAGTAAATGACCCATTGGCATTGTTAACCCCTGTAACGGGTCATATCTTTGTATATAATTTTTGATTTAATAGAGAAGGAACATTGCATGTAGATGTTCTACCTACATCTGTTTTTCTTGGTTCTCTACAGGGGCGACTGTTTCTGACATCCAGGTACTTGACCTGCAGATACATGCTCCTTAACAGGCAGCCTACAAATACACTCATTGAAAAAAAATATAATAATGCACCAAGAAGGAGCTGTTGAAATGGAATGAAACCCTCTGTGTGTGACTGTAATAATGATTTATGTAAGTGATTACAATATTAGAGAGAAAGAATACATTTATTGGGAAAAACTGTACAATTGAAAGGAGGCTCTAGTTTCCTGTTGGGCTTCCTCTAGCCAAGATACAAGATGAGATACGGTTGAGCATGGAGGCATTCCGGTTTCCATATGGTATCCTGTGGCACATTTGCCCACAGATGTTGCAGTTGGTCCTGTAGATCCTGCACACTCGTACGTTGCTGAACTGGTGTCCCAGCTGGTCCCATAAATGCTGGATTGGCAATAACTTTGGCGACCGGACAGGCCAAGGAAATGTTGCAATCTGGTGGAGATGTTAATGGAAAATCCTTGCTGTGTGTAGGCAACATTATTCTGTTAAGAAATGCCAGTTGGAAGCCCTGCCATGAGAGGCAACATGTGGCTGCAGGATGTCCTGCACATATCGCTGAGCTGTCAGTATCACTCTCATCACTACTAGGGATGATGACTGTATTTTTTGATGGCTCCCCAGATCATCACAGTAGTAGTTGGAGCAGTGTGTCAGTCCACAGCAAAAGCAGGATTGAAGCACTTGTGGGACCTAAAACAGAACCTGGATTCATTGCTAAAAAGGATGCGGTTCCAGTCTGTAGAAGTCTAGGTTTCTCATTCATGACACCACTGCAAACAAAGGCGATGGTGCATGGCTTTCAATGGCAGGGCATGTAATAGGCACCATGACACCAAATTCTTCTGCTAAGCACCTGAAAATGGTCCAGGTAGAGACAGGGGAGTGTAATGAAGGTGCCGCCTGTGTCTGGATGGTGGACAACCAAAATGTGAGAGCTGCTTGCGCTTGTCAACCTAAATATCAAATGTTTCTCTCTGCTGGTGGTCTGTCTGGACTGTCCGGAGCCTATTCGATGTATGTGTGTGACCTCACTTAAAAGGGTTGTGAAACCAATACATATTGATGACCTATCCCAGGGATAGGTCATCTATATCTGATTGGTGGGGGTTTCGACTCCCAGTACCCTTGCCGATCAGCTGTTTAAAGAGACAGCAGCGCTTGTACGAACATTTCTTCCTCTTTAGGATTACACTGCACATCTTCTCACTTGCAGTGGCATGTGCAGTGTCATTTCAAGTGCTCATCCCATTCAAGTGAAAGGAACATGCACTTGTAATTACACTGTGCCTCTGAGATGATGCGCAGTGGAGTCCATTTGAATTATGTGTGTGCCCTTACTTAAAGGGGTTGTGCAGCCAGTAGATATTGATAACCTATCCCCAGGTTAGGTCATCAATATATGACTGGTGGGGGTGAGGAGAAAGTAGATCTCGCATAGCTGATCAGCGCGGGTGTCGGAAGTCGGCCCCCAACGACCAGATATTGATGACCCATCCTGAGGATAGGTCATTAATATGTACTGACTGCAGAACTTCTTTAACTATTGCTCCCAACACCTCCTAACAGCTAGGTCAGAATGACTTAGATGGCAGGCAGTTAGTTAAAATGGCCATCTAACTTCTCTCAGTCCCAATGGTCAAATGTCTCTGGGTGCACCATAGAGGGATGCCTAGCAGTCACCAAGAAGTATACTACCCAAAAGTAGCCTCTGAGAGCCTTTTTATAGGTCAGGTGGGAAAGAAATTTGATGCCGTCTTGTGACAAGACCAGTATCTGATCAGACCACACCTGTAAGCATATACGTATCTGCCTGAGACATAACTGCAGTGATCCGGCATTTCTATCTGGCTGCATTATATATATTATTATTTTTTTGCAATGAGTGTACATATAGTGGTTATTAAAGAGTTAACAAACGTACTTCAACAGTAAAGAAAGATACTGCCTAAAACACATATGATGATGCAGGAAATCTTTTCTATTCAGTTGCTCCATGTGTATCATCTGTACAGATTTATGCCAGGAGACACTATATGCAAGTTTAGGCAGAAGAAAGAGATTAGTGACTTGAAGCAGGTGTCATTCAATACAGGTTTGCTTGAGATGTCCTTACTTCTCTTACAGCTTCTACATAGTTTCTTTTGTTCTTGTGCTACAATTGAAAGAAAAATTATAAATTAAACTCATTGAGTGTCAATCTGTCCAGATCTTATGTTTAATAGTTTGCTAAAGGATAGGTTTACAGTTACATAGCATATGGTACAGGATAGTCACCTGTGGCACTCGCTCCTATGTGTACGTGGCAAGATTTTGTTTTAGTGGTTTTTGCATGTATGTGACAATGAAACAGATGCCGGTCTGTGACTACCCTGATTGTACAGAGATATCCTGTGAGACAGTTGACAACAAAGCAAGCATATCCCTTCCAAAGTAAACAACAACTGCTGAAAAGAAGCTTTTTACCTGTCGACTGTTTGGTTCTGGGGCACAGCTGTGCTGGCATCCTATGCAGACACCCCAGAGCCTCAAAGCAGAACTGCTGTCAGCATGCCATTGTCTATTTATTAATAATCCATTTACGAAATGTGCGCAGCAGTACTAAAAACTCTTCAGACGGCTTCAATGTGCCACTGCTCACAAAGGAACAGAACCGCTGCAGTAGGACAGCTGCGGGAATGGACGGAGCGTTCTCTTTTTCTGTCATTGCAGTGAATAAAAGGATTTGGATCAAATGAGCAGTTTTACAAGTCATTCCTTTAGGATCACATTCGTCTAATGTGTTTTTATTTTATTTTATTCCTTATGCAAACATATTTTAATTAATTAAAATTAATTAATTAATTTTATTTAAAATGGCATCATTCAAGTTTGTCTTTTTCAGTCCGATTTGTAAAATTCGCCGAATTTTACAAATCGTGGAGTTCGATTCGCTCAACACTACTGAAGAATATTTATTTTCTAGGGTATACAGTGGGAGTTAAACATACCATAATGCTTTCTTAGACCATCAAAGTCTGTATTTCAATCCGTGGAGGCTGAATGGCTCTGAAATAAAGGAACCATACAGCGTCCATGTGCAACCGTATAGAGCCAGTGCGCATGAGCCTTTAAAGTCAGTCACAACGATAAGATTTAGTGAGCAGATGGGTTCAGCACAAAGCATGCATGAAATAATGCAAGCACTAAAACTACTGTACGTACCAGGCACATTTATTAGAGAGGACTGTTTTTTTTTTTAAATCCATATAATTATTTAGTGATAATTCCTGCACCAGAGGAACTCAGAACTAGAGTTGAGCGAACACCTGGATGTTCGGGTTCGAGAAGTTTGGCCGAACTTCCCGGAAATGTTCGGGTTCGGGATCCGAACTCGACCCGAACTTCGCCCCGATGGGGACCCGAACTTTTCGACACTAAAAAGGCTGTAAAACAGCCCAAGAAAGGGCTAGAGGGCTGCAAAAGGCAGCAAAATGTAGGTAAATCCCCTGCAAACAAATGTGGATAGGGAAATGAATTAAAATAAAAATAAAATAAATAAAAATTAACCAATATCAATTGGAGAGAGGTCCCATAGCAGAGAATCAGGCTTCATGTCACCCACCCCTGGAACAGGCCACTGTCAGATATTTTTAGGCCCCGGCACCCAGACAGAGAAGAGAGGTCCCATATCAGAGAATCAGGCTTCATGTCATAGCAGAGAATCAGGCTTCAAGTCATAGCAGAGAATCAGGCTTCATGTCATAGCAGAGAATCATGCTTCATGTCACCCACCACTGGAACAGGCCATTGTCAGATATTTTTAGGCCCCGGCACCCAGACAGAGGAGAGAGGTCCCATAGCAGAGAATAAGGCTTCATGTCATAGCAGAGAATCAGGCTTCATGTCACCCAACACTGGAACAGGCCACTGTCAGATATTTTTAGGCCCCGGCACCCAGACAGAGGAGAGGTTCATTTAACTTTAGGTTGCCCCGCAATATAATGGCAAAATGAAAATAAAAAGAGGATTGAATGAGGAAGTGCCCTGGAGTAGAATAATATATGGTTAAGGGGAGGTAGTTATAAATGTCTAATCTGCACAAGGGATGGACAGGTCCTGTGGGATCCATGCCTGGTTCATTTTTATGAATGTCAGCTTGTCCACATTGGCTGTAGACAGGCGGCTGCGTTTGTCTGTAATGACGCCCCCTGCCGTGCTGAATACACGTTCAGACAAAACGCTGGCCGCCGGGCAGGCCAGCACCTCCAAGGCATAAAAGGCTAGCTCTGGCCACGTGGACAATTTGGAGACCCAGAAGTTGAATGGGGCCGAACCATCAGTCAGTACGTGGAGGGGTGTGCACATGTACTGTTCCACCATGTTAGTGAAATGTTGCCTCCTGCTAACACGTTCCGTATCAGGTGGTGGTGCAGTTAGCTGTAGCATGTTGACAAAACTTTTCCACATCTCTGCCATACTAACCCTGCCCTCAGAGGAGCTGGCCGTGACACAGCTGCGTTGGCGACCTCTTGCTCCTCCTCTGCCTTCGCCTTGGGCTTCCACTTGTTCCCCTGTGACATTTGGGAATGCTCTCAGTAGCGCGTCTACCAACGTGCGCTTGTACTCGCGCATCTTCCTATCACGCTCCAGTGTAGGAAGTAAGGTGGGCACATTGTCTTTGTACCGGGGATCCAGCAGGGTGGCAACCCAGTAGTCCGCACACGGTAAAATGTGGGCAACTCTGTTGTCGTTGCGCAGGCACTGCAGCATGTAGTCGCTCATGTGTGCCAGGCTGCCCAGAGGTAAGGACAAGCTGTCCTCTGTGGGAGGCGTATCGTCGTCGTCCTGCGTTTCCCCCCAGCCACGCACCAGTGATGGGCCTGAGCTGCGTTGGGTGCCACCCCGCTGTGAACATGCTTCATCCTCATCCTCCTCCACCTCCTCCTCATCCTCGTCCTCCAGTAGTGGGCCCTGTCTGGCCACATTTGTACCTGGCCTCTGCTGTTACAAAAAACCTCCCTCTGAGTCACTTCTAAGAGACTGGCCTGAAAGTGCTAAAAATGACCCCTCTTCCTCCTCCTCCTCCTCCTGGGCCACCTCCTTTTCCATCATCGCCCTAAGTGTTTTCTCAAGGAGACATAGAAGTGGTATTGTAACGCTGATAACGGCGTCATCGCCACTGGCCATGTTGGTGGAGTACTCGAAACAGCGCAACAGGGCACACAGGTCTCGCATGGAGGCCCAGTCATTGGTGGTGAAGTGGTGCTGTTCCGCAGTGCGACTGACCCGTGCGTGCTGCAGCTGAAACTCCACTATGGCCTGCTGCTGCTCGCACAGTCTGTCCAGCATGTGCAAGGTGGAGTTCCACCTGGTGGGCACGTCGCATATGAGGCGGTGAGCGGGAAGGCCGAAGTTACACCACAACTCCTGCGCGGTGTGGGGCCTGTCCCCCAAACATATAAGTTTCAAAATAGCCTGCTGACGTTTACCCCGGGCTGTGCTGAAGTTGGTGGTGAAGGTGTGTGGCTGACTGGATGAGCAGGTGGAAGAAGAGGAGGAGGAAGCCGAGTAGGAGGAGGAGGCTACAGGAGGCAAAGAATGTTGCCCTGCGATCCTTGGCGGCGGAAGGACGTGCGCCAAACAGCTCTCCGCCTGGGGCCCATCCGCCACTACATTTACCCAGTGTGCAGTTAGGGAGATATAGCGTCCCTGGCCGTGCTTACTGGTCCACGTATCTGTGGTTAGGTGGACCTTGCCACAGATGGCGTTCCGCAGTGCACACTTGATTTTATCAGATACTTGGTTGTGCAGGAAAGGCACGGCTCTCTTGGAGAAGTAGTGGCGGCTGGGAACAACATACTGTGGGACAGCAAGCGACATGAGCTGTTTGAAGCTGTCTGTGTCCACCAGCCTGAATGACAGCATTTCATAGGCCAGTAGTTTAGAAATGCTGGCATTCAGGGTCAGGGATCGAGGGTGGCTAGGTGGGAATTTACGCTTTCTCTCAAATGTTTGTGAGATGGAGAGCTGAACGCTGCCGTGTGACATGATTGAGATGCTTGGTAACGGAGGTGGTGGTGTTGGTGGTACATCCTCTGTTTGCTGGGCGGCAGGTGCCAATGTTCCTCCCGAGGCGGAGGAAGAGGCCGAGGCAGCAGCAGAAGAGGTAGCAGGGGGAGCCTGAGTGAGTTCCTTGTTTTTAAGGTGTTTACTCCACTGCAGTTCATGCTTTGCATGCAGGTGCCTGGTTATGCAGGTTGTGCTAAGGTTCAGAACGTTAATGCCTCGCTTCAGGCTCTGATGGCACAGCGTGCAAACCACTCGGGTCTTGTCGTCAGCACATTGTTTGAAGAACTGCCACGCCAGGGAAATCCTTGAAGCTGCCTTTGGGGTGCTCGGTCCCAGATGGCGGTGGCCAGTAGCAGGCGGACTCTCTTGGCGGCGGGTGTTCTGCTTTTGCCCACTGCTCCCTCTTTTGCTACGCTGTTGGTTCGGTCTCACCACTGCCTCTTCCTCCGAACTCTGAAAGTCAGTGGCACGACCTTCATTCCATGTGGGGTTTAGGACCTCATCGTCCCCTGCATCGTCTTCCACCCAGTCTTCCTCCCTGACCTCCTGTTCAGTCTGCACATTGCAGAAAGACGCAGCAGTTGGCACCTGTGTTTCATCATCAGATGTGCTGAGGTGGTATTCCCATGTCCTCATCATCAGGAAACATAAGTGGTTGTGCGTCAGTGCATTCTATGTCTTCCACCGCTGGGGAAGAGCTAGGTGGATGCCCTTGGGAAACCCTGCCAGCAGAGTCTTCAAACAGCATAAGAGACTGCTGCATAAGTTGGGGCTCAGACAGTTTCCCTGATATGCATGGGGGTAATGTGACAGACTGATGGGCCTGGTTTTCAGGCGCCATCTGTGCGTTTTCTGCAGAAAACTGGGTGGGAGATAATGTGAACGTGCTGGATCCACTGTCGGCCACCCAATTGACTAATGCCTGTACCTGCTCAGGCCTTACCATCCTTAGAGCGGCATTGGGCCCCACCAAATATCGCAGTAAATTCTGGCGTCTACTGGAACCTGAGGTAGTTGGTACACTAGGACGTGTGGCTGTGGCAGAACGGCCACGTCCTCTCCCAGCACCAGAGGGTCCACTAACACCACCACGACCATGTCCGTGTCCACGTCCCTTACTAGATGTTTTCCTCATTGTTACCGTTCACCACAATAAGAAAAAAATTATTTGGCGCAATGTATTGAATTAAAATTCAGGCCTTTTTTTTACAGGCACCTAACACTATCTGGCTATCTACTTAGGTACCGTATTACACTAATACAGGCACAGCAGTAACCACAGATTTAGCTGAATATAAATTGTAGGCCTAGTATTTAGGCGGTGGATGACAGGTATACGTTTACGGACAGAATTAGAATTGGAGATGCACGGTAGCGTTTGAAGTTATTGAGAATAACCCTATCCGCACCTTCAATCTAATATACCCTTTTATTGATAGATTTAAAATTGGCCTGATACAGCAGAAACCACTGATTTAGGGAATTGCTAAGTTGGGAATTGTATTTCAACCCAGAACAAAAACTGTGCATTGGCGGACACTAAATAACTTTGCCAGGCACAGCAGTAACCACAGATTTAGCTGAATATAAATTGTAGGCCTAGTATTTAGGCGGTGGATGACAGGTATACTTTTACGGACAGAATTAGACTTGGAGATGCACGGTAGCGTTTAACGTTATTGAGAATGACCCTATCCGCACCTTCAATCTAATATACCCTTTTATGGATAGATTTAAACTTGGCCTGATACAGCAGAAACCACAGATTTGGGGAATTGGTAAGTTGGGAATTGTATTTTAACCCAGAACAAAAACTGTGCTTTGACGGACACTAAATAACTTTGCCAGGCACAGCAGTAACCACAGATTTAGCTGAATATAAATTGTAGGCCTAGTATTTAGGCGCTGGATGACAGGTATACGTTTACGGACAGAATTAGAATTGGAGATGCACGGTAGCGTTTGAAGTTATTGAGAATGACCCTATCCACACCTTCAATCTAATATACCCTTTTATGGATAGATTTAAACTTGGCCTGATACAGCAGAAACCATTGATTTAGGGAATTGCTAAGTTGGGAATTGTATTTCAACCCAGAAAAAAATATATCCTTTGCCAGACAGCAGACAGTATTGCAATTGGATAGCCACAGCTGAAACACCAGATTTAGGGTACTGCTATTTTGGCAATTGTATAATTTCACCCTTCAATAAAATAGCAAGCACAGCCAAGCCCCTGATGTAGGATATAGCAAAAACACACTATTGATGGTTAAATGTACTTGGTGGCAGCTTGTGCTGGCGCACCACAAGACACAAAATGGCCTCCGATCACCCCAGAAAAAAGTGACTGAAAAACGCTCTGGGCAGCCTTAAAACAGTGAGCAATTGAATAGCAGAGGTTGTATGATACACAGCTGTACATCGATCACTTCAGTAAGTAAATCCCTGCCTAATCTGGCCCTAACAGCAGCAGCTGCATCCTATCCCTACACTGATCAGAGCAGAGTGACGTGCGGCGCTACGTGACTCCAGCTTAAATAGAGGCTGGGTCACATGCTGCACTGGCCAATCACAGCCATGCCAATAGTAGGCATGGCTGTGATGTCCTGTTGGGGCAAGTAGTATGACGCTTGTTGATTGGCTGCTTTGCAGCCTTTCAAAAAGCGCCAAGAAAGCGCCGAACACCGAACCCGAACCCGGACTTTTACGAAAATGTTCGGGTTCGGGTCCGTGTCACGAACACCCCAAAATTCGGTACGAACCCGAACTATACAGTTCGGGTTCGCTCATACCTACTCAGAACCTATATTTTACTCAAAGGAAAGAGGAAGAGACCTATTTAGGAAAAATCAAGGCTCGCGTGACCTTTCTTTCCTCTGCTGAATAACTGAGATTACTATGGATTCATTCACATGGTAATATGTTTAGTATGCTATACATCAATAATTTTCAAAACCAAGAGAGAATGCCTTAAAGGGATTTTCTGGGATTACTATGGTTTTTAGCAGATATGATCATGCGATTGCTCACCTCATCTACATCTCCCCAATGCCTTTTTTTTTAAAATATATATTTGGACTCTCCTGACCCGTTTTCACCATGTAATCCAATCACTCTGGTTTGTTTCCCTCCTGTATGTAGCACTTCCTGTTGCTGTACCCAACGAAACCCATGATGCACTTCTCCTTTTTCTGCCACAGCTCCAGCACCGCCCCTAACCACTCCCAGCTAGTTTATAGCTTCTCCCATCATCATCTTAAATGGACACTCCCCTGTAACTGCCCATGTTGCTGTCTTGACACGCCCATAGACATAACATCACAGAAAATTAGCTGCATGGACATGGTCATGTGCCCACAACCCAGAACAGGAGATATGAGCAAAAAGGGTAAAATAAATACATTACAAAATTACTGCTAGCTTCATAAATGATAGCACAGTGAATGAAACAGGAAACACAGCTCTATTCAAAGTCTAGTGGCCATGCAAAGTTACTACATTTAAACTCCTAACCACTTCAATGGGAACTAAACTGCAGTAACTTTGCACAGCCACTAGACTTTGAACGATGCTGTGTTTCCTGTTCCATTCACAGGAGGCTGCAGGAAACAGCTGATCGATGGGGTGTCGGACCTTTACTGATTGGGTACTAATGAGCTATCTGAAGGATAGGTCATCAATATTAGGAGCCTGGAAAACCCCTTTAATCTTAGCAATTTAACCCCTTAGGGACCAGGCTCATTTTCACCTTAAGGACCAGGCCATTTTTTGCAAATCTGACCAGTATCACTTTATGTGTGAATAACTTTAAAACCCTATTACTTATCAAGGCCATTCTGAGATAGCTTTTTCGTCACATATTGTACTTCATGACACTGGTAAAATGGAGTCAGAAAAATTTATTTTTATTGATAAAAAAATACCAAATTTACAAAAAAAAGGAAAAATTATCAAATTTCCAAGTTTCAATTTCTCTACTTCTATAATACATAGTAATACCTCCAAAAATAGTTATTACTTTATATTCCCCATATGTCTACTTCATGTAAGGATCATTTTGGGAATGACATTTTATTTTTTTGGGGACGTTACAAGGCTTAGAAGTTTAGAAGCAAATCTTGAAATTTTTCAGAAATACCCACTTTTTAAGGACCAGTTCAAGTCTGAAGTCACTTTGTGAGGCTTACATAATAGAAACCACCCAAAAATGACCCCATTCTAGAAACGAAACCCCTTAAGTTATTCAAAACTGATTTTACAAACGTTGTTAACCCTTTAGGTGTTCCACAAGAGTTAATGGCAAATGGAGATAAA
The DNA here is from genome assembly GCF_905171765.1 of Bufo bufo. Taxonomy (NCBI): domain Eukaryota; kingdom Metazoa; phylum Chordata; class Amphibia; order Anura; family Bufonidae; genus Bufo; species Bufo bufo. Next base: position 120,942,624 of record NC_053391.1, read on the forward strand.
ATTTCACAATTTCTTTGGCAAATTTTCAATTTTAATCAATTTTTTCCAGTAGCAAAGCAAGGGTTAACAGCCAAACCAAACTCAATATTTATTGACCTGATTCTACAGTTTGCAGAAACAACCCATATATGGCCGTAAACTACTGTACGGGCACACGGTAGGGCGTAGAGAGAAAGGTGCACCGTATGGTTTTTGAAAGGCAGATTTGCTGGACTGGTTTATTTACACCATGTCTCATTTGAAGCCCCCCTGATGCACCCCTAGAGTAAGAACTCCATAAAAGTGACCCCCATCTAAGAAACTACAACCCTCAAGGTATTCAAAACTGATTTTACAAACTTTGTTAACCCTTTAGCTGTTCTACAAGAGTTATTGGCAAATGGAGATGAAATTTAAGAATTTAAATTTTGGGGCAAATTTTTCATTTTAATCCTTTTGTTCCAGTAACAAAGCAAGGGTTAACAGCCAAACAAAACTCAATATTTATTGCCCTGATTCTGCAGTTTGTAGAAACACCCAATATGTGGCCGTAAACTACCGTACAGGCACATGGTAGGACGTAGAGGGAAACGAGAGCCGTGTGGTTTTTGGAAGGCAGATTTTGCTGGACTGGTTTATTTACACCATGTCCCATTTGAAGCCCCCCTGATGCACCCCTAGAGTAGAAATTCCATAAAAGTGACCCCATCTAAGAAACTACACCCCTCAAGGTATTCAAAACTGATCTTACAAACTTTGTTAACCCTTTAGGTGTTGCACAAGAGTTATTGGCAAATGGAGATGGAAAATTTGCCAAAAAATGAAAATTCTCAAATTTCATTTTAATCCATTTTTTCCAGTAACAAAGCAAAGGTTAACAGCCAAACAAAATGCTGGATTTATTGGCCCGAATCTGTAGTTTAGGGAAACACCCCATATGTGGCCGTAAACTACTGTATGGGCACACAGTAGGGCGTAGAGGGAAAGGTGCGCCGTATGGTTTTTGGAAGGCAGATTTTGCTGGACTGGTTTATTTACACCATGTCCCATTTGAAGCCCCCCTGATGCACCCCTAGAGTAGAAACTCCATAAAAGTGACCCCATTTTGCCAACTACGGGATAAGGTGGCAGTTTTGTTGGGACTATTTTTAGGGTACATATGATTTTTGGAAAATACAAATGTGATAGCACTCTGCATCCAGCATTCTGCCCTGCCTCCATGCTGGATGAGGCATTGGTGTACATTTTGGCCAAAGCGTAATAAGCCACTCACCACGTCAAGGTCGCCTCTATTGAGTGGTCCCTAACACTAGTTCCTACCTGTTTATGGGCCATGACAGCCACACAAAGTCCAGGGAATGCAGGTCAGCGTGCACGCCAAGCACACTCTGCTTTTAACCCCGTCCGGTGCCATTACAGCTTTCATCGGATCCAGGGATGCAAGTACCAACATGCACGCTGAGCCCACCATATACTTCTCCTGGAGCCAAATAGCTACTGGTAGGTTCTATATAAGCAGACTCAGTTTTATACTGACTTTAAAACCAGCCTCCAGGACAGATTGACTGGTCAGGTGTGCATGACTCCAAGGAGATCGCCACGCCTCCAATATCTACTACAAAGAAAAAATGTGGGGAATTGGGTCAGCACAACCTGTATGCAGGTGCACATCACTATGGCGAAATACATATACAAACGGAAAATACAAATGTGATAGCACTCTGCATCCAGCATTCTGCCCTGCCTCCATGCTGGATGAGGCTTTGGTGTACATTTTGGCCAAAGCGTAATAAGCCACTCACCACGTCAAGGTCGCCTCTATTGAGTGGTCCCTAACACTAGTTCCTACCTGTTTATGGGCCATGACAGCCACACAAAGTCCAGGGAATGCAGGTCAGCGTGCACGCCAAGCACACTCTGCTTTTAACCCCGTCCGGTGCCATTACAACTTTCATCAGATCCAGGGATGCAAGTACCAACATGCACGCTGAGCCCACCATATACTTCTCCTGGAGCCAAATGGCTACTGGTAGGTTCTATATAAGCAGACTCAGTTTTATACTGACTTTAAAACCAGCCTCCAGGACAGATTGACTGGTCAGGTGTGCATGACTCCAAGGAGATCGGCACGCCTCCAATATCTACTACAAAGAAAAAATGTGTGGAATTGGGTCAGCACAACCTGTATGCAGGTGCACATCACTATGGCGAAATACATATACAAACGGAAAATACAAATGTGATAGCACTCTGCATCCAGCATTCTGCCCTGCCTCCATGCTGAAAGAGGCATTGGTGTACATTTTGGCCAAAGCGCAATAAGCCACTCACATTTGTGAGTGGCTTATTACGCTTTGGCCAAAATGTACACCAATGCCTCATCCAGCATGGAGGCAGGGCAGAATGCTGGATGCAGAGTGCTATCACATTTGTATTTTCCGTTTGTATATATATTTCGCCATAGTGATGTGCACCTACATACAGGTTGTGCTGACCCAATCCCCCTCATTTTTTCTTTGTAGTATATATTGGAGGCGTGGCGATCTCCTTGGAGTCATGCACACCTGACCAGTCAATCTGTCCTGGAGGCTGGTTTTAAAGTCAGTATAAAACTGAGTCTGCTTATATAGAACCTAGCAGTAGCCATTTGGCTCCAGGAGAAGTATATGGTGGGCTCAGCGTGCATGTTGGTACTTGCATCCCTGGATCCGATGAAAGCTGTAATGGCACCGGACGGGGTTAAAAGCAGAGTGTGCTTGGCGTGCACGCTGACCTGCATTCCCTGGACTTTGTGTGGCTGTCATGGCCCATAAACAGGTAGGAACTAGTGTTAGGGACCACTCAATAGGGCGACCTTGACGTGGTGAGTGGCTTATTACGCTTTGGCCAAAATGTACACCAATGCCTCATCCAGCATGGAGGCAGGGCAGAATGCTGGATGCAGAGTGCAATTACATTTGTATTTTCCGTTTGTATATGTATTTTGCCATAGTGATGTACACCTGCATACAGGTTGTGCTGACCCAATCCCCCACATATGATTTTTGGTTGCTCTATATTACATTTTTGTGAGGCAAGGTTACCAAAAATAGAAACTCTGAAATTTAATCTCGATTTGCCATAAACTGTTGAGGAACACCTAAAGGGTTAATAAAGTTTGTAAAATCAGTTTTGAATACCTTGAGGGGTGTCTTCAAATGGGACATGGTGCCAAAAAAAAGGCCATCAAAATCTGCCTTCCAAAAACCATATAGCGTTCCTTTCCTTCTGCGCCCTGCCGTTTGGTCATAGAGCAGTTTACGACCACATATGGGGTGTTTCTGTAAACTGCAGAATCAGGGTAATAAATATTACGTTTTGTTTGGCTGTTAACCCTTGCTTTGTTACTGGAAAAAAAGAATTAGAAAGGAAAATTTGGCACCGTTTTTATTTAATTTTTTTGACTGTGTTCATCTGAGGGGTTAGGTCATGGGGTATTTTTATAGAGCAGATTTTTACGGACGCGGCAATACCTAATATGTCTATTTTTTTTAATTTATTTTAGTTTTACAAAATAATATTTTTGAAATAAAAAACATTTTTTTGTTTTAGTGTCTCAAGTCTGAGAACCATAGTTTTTTTTCCAAATGTCAGTGGCTAAATGGAATTAAAATTGGGGAAGGGGATTATAAATTTTTGTACTCCATGGAAGTGTGGTACTCCCTGAAGCAACCAATAATGCAGAGGCCCGAATGATCTTTGGTGGTGTTCTTTCGTATCCCCTTTTAGTGACACACTCTGCACCTTTTTTGGGTCCATCCCTTCTTTCCAGTATGGGGGACCACGCCTGGAAAGTGTTGGCCAGGGACGATCCGGGCGCCTCCAGTTTCCGAGGTACTACGGCGTGCTCTTTCCCGGTCAGAAAAGATCAGGGCCTTGAGGACTGCCTCATGGAACTGGAGGAATTTCCCTGTGTTGCCAGGGCTCCGGGACAGCACAAAAGAGTTGTACAAGGCATCCTGTACCAAGTAGACCGCAACTTTTTTGTACCATGCCCAGGTTTTGTGCATGGCATTATATGGCTTGAGGACTTGATCAGAGAAATCAACTCCTCCCATATACCGATTGTAGTCGACAATACAATCGGGCTTGAGGACCGTTGCCGCGGTGCAGGGGTGATGCCGTTACCGTGAATTGTGGACAGTACAAGGACATCCCTCTTGTCCTTATATCTGACCAGCAACAGGTTTCCACTGGTAAGGGCACGGGTCTCACCCCTGGGGATAGGTACCTGGAGGGGGTGGGTAGGGAGGCCGCGTTGATTTTTCCACACGGTCCCACAAGCGGACGTGGATCTGGCGGCGAGGGACTGGAACAAGGGGATACTAGTATAAAAGTTATCCACGTACAGGTGGTAACCCTTATCTAGCAGTGGGTGCATAAGGTCCCACACAAGGGAATCTCGCCCCTCGTACACACGAAACTTGTAAGTGTACCCTAAAGTACTCTCACAAAGTTTGTACAGCTTCATGCCATACCTCGCCCGCTTAGTGGGAACATACTGGCGGAAAATGAGTCTCCCCTTGAAAGAAATGACCTCCCTTCCAGGTACATAGGCCTCCAAAAATTTGGCCCCAAAGTGATCGATGACCGGCCTGATTTTGTACAGGCGGTCATAGGCAGGATCACCTTGGGGGGGACATGCTGCTTTATTTGCATAATGCAGGCATTTCTGGATGGCCTCAAACCGGGTACGTGTCATGGCCATACTGTAAAGTGGGGTCTGGTAGAGGACGTCCCCACTCCAGTAATGCCTGACACTCGTTTTTTTTTACTAGGCCCATGTGCAGCACGAAGCCCCAAAACGTCCTCATCTCGGCTGCACTGACCGGAGTCCAGCTACCGGCCCTAGCCAAAAAGGTGCCCGGGTGTTGAGCAATGAACTGTTTGGCATACAGGTTTGTTTGCTCCACCATCAGATTCACAAAGTGGTCACTGAAAAAAAGACTAAAATAGTCATATTCAGTGAAGCCCACTGTGGGAATCTGGATTCCTGGTTGGCCAACAAAATCAGGAATCACAGGCTCAAAATGCGCTGGTGTACACCATTCAAGTTCACCGGTAGGGGGCTCCGGTGGACTTCACTTGTGGGCCGGAAAACTAGTACGAGCCCCAGAGATGCTCGTACTAGTGTGGGCCACATGGTCCCTGGCATGGCAGTCCCCTTTCTCCGCCTGGCGGCGCCTCCGCCGCCTTGGGGGCTCATCATCATCGCTAGATGATGAGGAGGATGCGGATGACAAAAGGAAAGTGGGGTCATCCTGGTCCTCACTGGGGTTCTCGGAGTCGGAGGCAAGCTGGGCGTATGCCTCCTCGGCTGAGAACATCCGGCGGGCCATAGGGGAGTGTGTGTGTGCGTGTATGGAAATCTTTATTTACTGTTTGTGTGTCTGGGGGCACGGGTGTTCCCGTACTTATTCCTAAGACTAACAGAAAAAATATATATATATAAAAAGGTCAAAAAATTTGAAAAAAATTAAAATAAATTCAAACTCGGTGGGGTGTGCGATGCGCTAACAGTGGCTGGACGCTAAGAGTTGCAGCCACAGTCAGTGTACGCAAAAAAAAAAAATGCTTGCGCCCAAAAAAATGTGGGGGGGGGGCAGGGGGGAAAGCTGCAGCACCTCTGGGGGGGTTTAGGGTCACACAGCTGGACCCCAGACACCCGATTAGGGTGATGCAACAATCAAACCATCACCTCTCAGGATCTCAGGATGGTGATTGGTGGTGTATTATCACACCACCGATCACCATCCTGTTCCGGGTTATTGGGTCACCAGAGACCCGAATAACTTGGAAACGCAGCAAACGGCAGGTATGAATTGACCTGCGGTTTTCCGCGATCACTGATACGGGGGGGGGGGGGGAGTCACAGGACCCCCCCACCCATTGTCCAACTGTGCCTACTGATTGATTTCAGCAGGCACCCAGTTCCGATCACCGCTCGCCGCGTGGCTGTGATCGGGAATACACATGACGTACCAGTACGTCATATGTCCCCAACAGGTTAAGGTAAAATGTCTAAAGAACTTTCTGTTGACAAAATTATGATTTTGTTGCCATTGTTCATATACAGGGGTTTTTCTTCTAGTATTGTGCATAGCAGCCATCTAAGTATGCTCCTAGAGCTATGACCGTTCCCGTGCTTTCTTTTGTAGCAGTTGGAAGCCTCTGGGTTACATCAAAAGACTTCATCAGACTGGGCTGACAGGGTCATCCCAGGGTAAAATGTTAGTATAAGAATTTGAAGTCTGCACAAAGCAGAAAACCATTCATAAATTATCCAAGATTCACATAACTGTAATTTTAGAATCCTTTTTGACCTTCAAAGGTCAGATGACAAGGATGTATGCATAGCCTAGCCTTTTAAAGAAAATGAAGTCATCACACATTCTTGTGAAGCCTTTATTCTATTTGTTTTACATCTTAGCATTATGTTACCAGATCTTAGCCCACCATGAGATGACCTCTTCCACCAGATACAATTTACTATTTCTGGTTTACATAACCTGCAGTGGACTAACCCCAACATTGTACATGCTACACTTCATGAATTTTGTATTTTGCTAGAGAAAAGGTGGCCATACACATTAGACTACTTTCACACCAGCATTTTTTGCAGGCCCGTCTTGGATCTGCAAAAACACTTCCATTACAATAATACAACCACATGCATCTGTCATGGACGGATACGGTTGTATTAGGTCTTATATAGCCATGGCGGATCATTTATAAACTCCATTGAAAGTCAATGGGAGACGGATCCATTTCTATTGTGTCAGTGGAAAGGCTCTCTCAGCTTGTTGCCTCTCTGTACCCGCGTGGACAGGAGGTGTGTGTGTAAACTATACCAACCTGACCTTACGTGCTCCACTGGAGGGCGTAATTTCACGTTTTTGGTAAACCCATGACCATACCAGGTCTCGTGAGCTCGACGTAGTTGATGTCAAGCGTGCACGAGGTGTGGTATTCATCACACAAGGTGTTTATAAAACCAGGAAGCATGGCATAATAATGAGAGGGCTTGATTTTTACACTGACATATGCTGGGCACAGCTTATTGGGCAGAAAAATTGCAATTTTCTCTTTGTACCTGTCACGGCTGAGGATGGGGAAAACCCTCAGCCGTGCGATGCCAGAAGATGTTAGTGGCTGCTCGGCCAGGACCACAGAAATAGGGAGCAGGTCACCTCCTAGAGCTTCCCTAATCTGACCCTGACTCCTAGCTGCATGAGCCGACCTTGAAGGTAGGAGGGCTCATGCTCAGGAACCTCGGATCCCTACTGACCCTCCGCCGATCCCTGAACTAGGAGCTGGGTAGAGCTGGGTCTCACTGGCCAAGCTGCAGGGAAAAGGGATACAAAAACAGACCTATGGATATGGCAGGTGAACTGCACTAGTTCCACCTACCTGCCACAGCCTTGCTGACTGGATCCCTGTGCTGACACGCTGATGTCCACACCATACTAAAAAGGACACAGCCAACACACATACAGACAGGAACCCAGATCCATAGCTGCATAAAATAACAAAAGGAAAACAACATCGACTAAACATCACATAACATTTGCTATGACCACAAGGGTGGCCCTCACTGGCAGATGGTATTAGGTAGGAGGATGACTCCAGCAGACCATGGCTGAAGTACCCCTCTGACTACTGCTCTCAGCAGAGGCTAAATAGCCCATGTAGCCACACCCACACAGATACACCCAGTGTTCACACACACAGAAGGGAGTTAACCCTTCTTACACCAGGCAAGGGAAAACAGCCACATACAGGAGAAGTGTACAAACACTTATCACACTGAAGCTGTTACCGCAGGCAATGACATGCGTGGCAACCGTGTCCTGGGAGTCAGCCAGAACGCCGAGACACTGCCACCACATGGTCACAATACAACACGCTGCCTCGGGCAGCCACAAGTGAAGGGATAATGTCACAGTGCACACACCCAAACCTCGTGCACACCAAACATATAAAAAGGCACACCTACAAAGACAGGTTGCCAGGTGCAACCGCATGAACTTTACAGCAAGCTGCCTAGCACCAGCTCAGGCTGCTATACTGCCACATACATTATGTTGCCAGCGGCAACCACAGGTGAGGCAACATACTACAGCCTTCACCTGTGATTGACAACAAGACAAGACCACAGGCAACTGCATGCGGTTCCAGGAGTCACGGCCATGACCATGGTCGTGACAGTACCCTCTGCTGTGAATTTAGTTTTGCAAAACAACTGTTGCGTCCAAATGCTCAGAACACCCCTTCACATTCAGTGAGGAGTGTGGTTTCCAAAATAGGGGTCATTTCACTTTTTTATTTTACCTTAGGACCTGTAGTTACCTCAAATGCACATGGTGCTCTTTCTATTTTAAACCCTGTGGTGCGCCCAAACAGCAGTTTATGATCACATACAGTACAGATCAAAAGTTTGGACACACCTTCTCATTCAAATAGTTTTCTTTATTTTCATGACTATGAAAATTGTAGATTCACACTGAAGGCATCAAAACTATGAATTAACACATGTGGAATTATATACATAACAAACAAGTGTGAAACAACTGAAAATATGTCATAATCTAGGTTCTTCAAAGTAGCCACCTTTTGCTTTGATTACTGCTTTGCACACTTTTGGCATTCTCTTGATGAGCTTCAAGAGGTAGTCCCCTGAAATGGTTTTCACTTCATAGGTCAGGTTTAATAAGTGGGATTTCTTGCCTTATAAATGGGATTGGGACCATCAGTTGCGTTGAGGAGAAGTCAGGTGGATACACAGCTGATAGTCCTACTGAATAGACTGTTAGAATTTGTATTATGGCAAGAAAAAAGCAGCTAAGTAAAGGAAAACAAGTGGCCATCATTACTTTAAGAAATGAAGGTCAGTCAGTCAGCCGAAAAATTGGGAAAACTTTGAAAGTAAGGGCTATTTGACCATGAAGGAGAGTGATGGGGTGCTGCGCCAGATTACCTGTCCTCCACAGTCACCGGACCTGAACCCAATCGAGATGGTTTGGGGTGAGCTGGACCGCAGAGTGAAGGCAAAAGGGCCAACAAGTGCTAAGCATCTCTGGGAACTCCTTCAAGACTGTTGGAAGACCATTTCAGGGGACTACCTCTTGAAACTTATCAAGAGAATGCCAAGAGTGTGCAAAGCAGTAATCAAAGCAAAAGGTGGCTACTTTGAATAACCTAGAATATGACATATTTTCAGTTGTTTCACACTTGTTTTTTATGTATATAATTCCACATGTGTTAATTCATAGTTTTGATGCCTTCATAGTCATGAAAATAAAGAAAACTCTTTGAATGAGAAGGTGTGTCCAAACTTTTGGTCTGTACTGTATATGGTGTTACCATATTCAAGAGAAAATGCATAAAAAATAGTGGGGTGCTTTTTCTCCTTTTACCCCTTGTCAAAATGTTAAATTTTATCGGAAAAAAAAATATTTTTCATTTTCACAGCCAGGTGTTTTCAAATTCTGTTAAGGTCAAAGTGCCCAGTACACCCCTCTATAAATTCCTTGAGGAGTATAGTTTCCAAAATGGGGGTCACTTTTTGGGACTTTCCAGTTTCAGACCATATCTGGGACGTTTCTGTAAACTGTAGAATCAGGGTAATAAATTTAGGGGATTATGTTGCTGTTAAACCTTGCTGTGTCACAGGAAAAAAAAATAATTAAGTAGAAAATCTGCAAAATAAGCGAAATTAAAAACCTCATCTCCATTTTCCTTTAATTCTTGTGGAACACCTAAAGGGTTAACACAGTTTGTAAAATCAGTTTTAAATCATTTCTGGGGTGTAGTTTCTAAAATGAAGTCATTTATGGGTGTTTTCTATTATGTAAGCCCCACAAAGTGACTTCATAACTGAATTGGTCCTTTAAAAAGTCAGTTTGGAAATGTTCTCGAAAAATGACTTCTAAAATTGTAAGCCTTCTAACATTCTAAAAAAATAAAATGACATTTATAAAATGATGCCAATATAAAGAAGACACATTGTGAATGTTAATTGATAAATATTTTATGAGGTACAAGTATAACACTCTAATTCTAATTCGAATATAGCGAATTTTTCCAAATTTTCAGTAATTATATATATTTTTTTAATAAATAAAACAATAGCCACTCAAATTTACCTCTAACATGAAGTGAGATGTGTCATAAAAAAACTATCGCAGAATTACTTGGATAAGTAAATGCATTCGAAAGTTATTACCACATCAAGTGACACATGTCAGATTTGCATAATTAGACTGCCTCAGGAAGGTGAAAAATGACAGGGTCTGAAAGGGGTTAATTTAGTACCTTAAATTTGACTAAGGTAGCGTATAACAAAAAGGTAGGGCTCACACTGCACACAATGGTAGTCGATGGGTGCTCTATTAGGTTGGGAACCCAAAACCCAAACCGTAAATATTAAATAATGAAAATAGCATGTGTATAGGCACACCACCTTCTGGAAAAGTAGGTCAGCACACCTTAGGCTCCTTTCACATTACCGTTTCTCCTTTCCGTTCTCCGGCTCTGTTGAGGAGCCGGAGAACAGAAAGGACGGATTCTGCAGATAACTGAGACCTAACTGAGCGTAACGGAGCCTAAAGACCCCATAGACTATAATGGGGTCCGTTCGGTGTCCGCTCAAAATATGATTTTTGAGCGGAGGCGAAAGTCCTAACGCTGGATAGATAAATAAATGGTTCACATAACGTTTCGATTATTCATCCTCATCATGCCCAGATACTTGGCTCATAAAGGGTTTTAGAGGATCAATAATTGGTAAATATACGAATAGATCTTCGCAGGTTCGCAATTCATACACCTACAGGTATCAATCACAATTCATGATTAAAATGCATCAACAAGGGTAGAATACATGATTAAAAATATATATCACCAAAAAATAGTATCATCAAAAAACTAAATCTGTGATTAGGGTGTTTAGAACATAATTTTGGAAGTTATATCCAATCCATACACTTCAAGTGTCCCACAGGTGGATGTTCCACTGTTTGTGCTAGATGTAGTGGTGAGTCTTTACAAATGGCGTATTATATTGATAGTGATCTGCCTATAGCGGTCCTACTAATAGGCATTTGTAGGTATCACGTATGGTGCTGAGTATCTCACATGTAGCGCTCACACTGGCATAGCGCTTAAGTAATGAGTGTTGTTCATATATTAGTAGACAGTTGCAGGTAGCGCTTCTATTAAAAGTCTGTAAAGCTCAGCGCTTACACAAAGCGCGGATGGCTCTGAGGCTTGGTGGTGGAGCGTTTACCTTGGAGATGGATTAAAGCAAGGATTTACGATGAGTTGGAGCGGGATAGGCTATGGGGCTGTGCACTTACCCCTGCCTTATCTGAATCGTGTTACTGCTCTTGCTGCTCCCCGCTATCACTGGCAATACTATTCAAACTTCCAGCGTGCCTCCCTGCAAATGCGTGTTCGTTCGTCTTGCTGCGCACCAAGCGCACACTCTGTTGTCCAATGTAGCGCTTACTTGAACATTGTTAGTAATTGCACCAGCTGTTGGCTTGGCATAAAATTCTTTAAACAGATGTCGACATCAAGCATAAAGTGACATATGAAAACGCTAGACGCGTTTCGGAGCAACAGCTCCTTCCTCAGAAGCCATATGTCACTTAACATTGTGTGGTTCTTTTATACTGTTCAATATCCATTACAAACTGGATCCAGTGGATCTGGAACACTGGTACAAAGATTGTGCAAAAACATGGACTAAAGTCTCTATTTGTACTAGTTAAAATTATTCCTCCTTCCCTTCTTATATTATTATTTTTCTTCTTGTCCCCATACATCAATCTATATCACATTAATATGTGGTGTTTTGAGAGCTCTTTTCAATAACTGCGATAATAATGCGTTTTTATTTTTATTCTCTTTATTTTCCACCTTAGTGCAATTCTCTTTTTAGAGATGGAACGCTTAATAAGGAACAAATCCAATTCACTATTGAGGGGGTACGACATAGGCCGAATGCACACGGCCGTGTTCTGCGGCCGAGTGCGGTCCGTGGTATGCCGGGCTGGATTCCTGTTCAGAGCAGGAGCGCACGGCGTCATTGGTTGCTATTACGCCGTGCGCTTCATGCCGCCGCTGCACTACAGTAATACACTCGTATAGTGTATTACTGTAGTGCAGCGGGGACATGAAGCGCACGGCGTCATAGCAACCAATGACGCCGTGCGCTCCAGCTCTGAACAGGAATCCAGCCCGGCATACCACGGACCGCTCTCGGCCACGGAACACGGCCGTGTGCATTCGGCCATATCCTCACACATAACTACTTCTGGTATAAATCTAACTTTTACCTTCAAACACGCGGGACCGTCATGGGTACCAGATTCACCCCAGTTACGCAAATTTATTTATGGTGCAGTGGAAATATGAGACCATTGAACACCGATTGGGGAATGGCCTGGTACTTTGGCGCTGCTTCATCGATGACATTTTCTTTATTTGGGATAGAGAAGATAAACTCGCCAGTTTCTAATAGATTTAAATAAAAATAAAAAATATATTAAATTTACACCAAATATTAGCAGGGAACAGGTAGTTTTTTAGATCTGGTCATTTCATCTCAAGAAAATAGATTGATCTGTAAAACCCACCATAAGCCGGTAGCAAAAAACTGCTACTTTTTGTATACTAGTTGTCATTTTCCTAGATGTAGATCACAATTAATCAGTTCCATAGTCTAAAAATAAATTGCTTTAGAGACTTTAGAAATTCAGTTTGAAGAATAAGCCAAACAATTGTCTAATGAATTTACAAACAAAAACTACCCACAAAAGGTCATTAATACATCTGTCACAAATCTATAGGGATAGTGCAGCCCTAAGCTCCACCCACACCACTATCCCTACCTACTTGCATGGTCCATCCTAACCGACAGTGTGCAACTGGACGTCAGTCCCTAGCTCACGTACGTGCAGGGGCCTACAGGCAGGGAACAGGGTGGGAGAAAACAAGAGACAAGACAGCAAACACAGAAACGTAAGCTACCAGGCTGGGTCAGAAACCAAATAAGCAAATAACCAACCATAATCAACAACCAGAACAAAATGGAAGCTATGGTCAAGAGCCAGGAGGTCAATTCAGCACACAAGGAATAACACAGGATCAAGGTCAACTACAAGCTGAGGTCAGAAGCTACAAGGTCACGTCAGTACACAGGAATAACACAGGATCAAATACAAGCCGAGGTCAAATACACAAAATCACACATGCAGGAACATGCTTTGTGGTGTAGTAAGACCAATGAGAGGCAACTTGTGGCCAGCAGGTTGCCTGTTAAATAGGCCAAACTGAATGGTCACGTGACGTGGCCAGAGTCATGTGACCCTGCGTCATCCCTAGCCAAAACCCTGAGAGCCGACTCATACCCATATGCGCTCATTCCTGTCCCTGCTTGTTGCCTAGGGGATGGAGGCCGCCGGCCGTGCTGAGGAAGCGTGCCCCGCCGGGTCCTCCCCACCCCCTTGTTATCATGGAGATGAGGACACCGGCCGCATCTCAAGCCGGCTCCTCCTCCCTCTTTATCAGCGGGACGCTGGTGTTGCTGCTAGGAGGGAGCGCACCGCCGATTCCCTGTTACAGTACTCCCCCCTTCAATGAGGGGCCACTGGACCCCTACTCACCGGAGCCAGTTTTTCAGGGTGTGCCAGAAGAAATTTTCTAATCAAGCTAGTAGCATGTATTTTATTAGCTGGCACCCAAGACCTCTCTTCCGGACCAAGACCTCTCCAATTAACCAAATACTGCAACGAATTATGAATTTTCATTACATTAAGGATTCTAGAAACCTCGTATTCTAGTTGACCGGCAACCTTCACTGGTGACTGAAACTCCTTTGCAGGAGATACATACGGCACATACATTTTGAGTAACGCTTTGTGAAAAACATGAATACGAAAGGAGTCAGGTAACAGTAACTTAAAAGATACAGGGTTAATGATGTCGATAATCTCATAAGGACCAATAAATCAAGGTGCAAATTTACCCGAAGGTACCCTAAGACGCAAATTCTTTGTGGACAACCATACCTTGTCTCCCAAACCCAAATTTACACCTCGGACAAGATTATACGCTCCCCTAAGGTTGAGTTTAGTGAACCAATGAGCTCAAAGTATTTGATTAAACAGGTCTGAAATCAATGGCAAAGAGTACCGGTTCTTAATAGTAATTTTATTTAGCTCCCTGTAATCAATGCATTACTCAATCTGCCATCCTTTTTTCCCATGAAAAAAAAAACCCGCCCCCATAGGGGACACTAAGGGCATAATATTTCCATTTTGTAAACTCTCCTTTAAGTAATCCCTCATAGACTGTCGTTCTGAACCGGACAAATTATAAATACGACCCTTAGGGTACTTGGACCCTGGGATGAGAGGTCGATGGCACATTCATAGGGTCTATGGGGGGGGGGGGGGGGAAATCAGCATCGGTCATGGAAAAAACATCAGAAAAATCACTGATATACTTAAGGAGAATTTTTGACTCCGTAGAGACACCAACTTGAACTACAGGTAGACAGCAGAAATCACAATTTAACCCCCATTTCTATAATTCGCCCGTGGATCAGTTGATAACTTGGTTATGAACCTGGAGCCAAGGCATACCAAGAACTATCTCCACGGACAGATTTTTCAAAATCAAAAAAGAGCAACTCTCTGTATTAAAGGCCCCCACTACCAAGGTCACTTCAGGAGTACAATATTCCACAGTCCCGCCAGGAGTGGAGTCAATTGCAATAATATGAATAGGGTTAGCAAGAGACAAAATGGGCGCACCTAGGGAAATGGCGAATTTGTGGTCAATAAAATTAGAAGCGGATCCAAAATCAATGAATGCCTCCCCAGAACCTTCACGAGTGCCAAAAGAAATAACCACAGGTAACAATACTTTTTATTAACCACCTTGGGGAGTACCTTATCCTTCTGGGCGTCAGGACACGGGACTTTCCTGGAAGGTGGAAGTTTAGGACATTGCCGAAACCAATGGTCTGTTTCACCACAATAGAAGCAGGTACCATTCTGACGTCTTTGATCCCTCATGGTAATTCTGAGATGCATGGGTTCCTCTAGACGATCCACCAATTTGGTTCTCAAGGGTGGGGAACCGGGTTTAACTACCTCCTGTGGAAATGTAAAACAAGAGACAAAGACAGCAAACACAGAAATGTAAGCTTACCAGGATGGGTCAGAAACTAAAAAGCAAATAACCAACCATAAGCAACAACCAGAACAAAATGGAAGCCGAGGTCAAGAGCCAGGAGGTCAATTCAGCACAGAGGAATAACACAGGATCAAGGTCAACTTCAAGTCGAGGTCAGAAGCAACTAATATTGAGCTCGAATGTTCGAATCGCCAATTTTAATCGCGAATATTGCCACTTCGAGAATTCGCAAATATTTAGAGTATAGTGCTATATATTCATATTCGCGAATAGTGTTGAATATTCTAATCGCAAATTTATCGCAAATGTATCGCAAATATATTGCATTTACGATTTTCACAATCAAGTAAACAATGATTGGAGATCATGAATTCTCGAATTTGCAAATTTATGGTGAATATTCGGCCCAAAATTCGCGAAATATCGCAAATTCGAATATTGCCTATGCTGCTCATCACTAGAAGCCACAAGGTCACGTCAAAAAACAGGGCAACAGCCTACATCCACAAGCACTTTCTGGGCCACAGAGCCCCCATGCAACAAACCACAGCAGTCCATATTAAAACACTTACACATAAGCGGTGCGGTTCATCCAGTATTCTGAGGAAGGCTATATGCCGAAAAAACGTTTCAAATGTAAACTGGAAAACCGCCTATGCAATAAAACACTACACTTAAAGCAAATAAGTGGAATTACTCGGCCTGGGAAACGTCTCCTGACACCCACACAACTTCTCCGATTAGAGTGTGATCCAACTGTTCACTAGTACACAGGAATAACACAGGATCAAGAGTCAAATACAAGCCGAGGTCGAATACACAAAATCACACATGCAGGAATATACTAGTGGTGTAGTAAGACCAATCACAGGCAACTTGTGGCCAGCAGGTTGCCTGTTAAATAGGCCAGACTGAATGGTCATGTGACATGGCCAGCGTCATGTGACCCTGCGTCAGTCCCAGCCAAAACCCTGTGCGCCGACTCATACCCGTCGGTGCTCGTTCCTGCTCCTGCTCGTTGACTAAGGGATGGAGGACGCCGGCTGTGCTGAGGAAGTGTGCACCAATGGGTCCTCCCCACCCCCTTGTTATCAGGGAGATGAGGACGCTGGCGGCATCTGACGCCGACTCCTCCTCCCTCTTTATCAGCGGGAGGGAGGAGGGAGCGCACTGCCGATTCCCTGTTACAACATCTTTAAAACAGGTAAGGAAAATGGATAGAAATACATTCTTTACCCCTCAAAATTTAGTGAAACAAGAAGATGAAGAAATAAGGATTATTCTGCAATTTAAGTCCCAGCAATCTGACGACAGTACCCAGATCAGCCCAACGAGGGTGGTCCCGGCTGTTGCTGCCTACTCCGAGATCTCAAATGTCAGTGGTGGTGAAGGTGACGATGATGACTTGTTGATGGATGTCACGTGAGTGCCCACAAGAGAGGAAGAGGAGGGGAGTTCAGAGGGAGAGACGGAGCAGCAGATAGGGAGGAGGAGGAGAAGCAGGCAGTGCACAGGAGGCAAAAAGCAGACTGCAAATGTATCTGGAGTAAGCCATCCACCATGCACGGTCACATCTTGCGCTACCAGGACGCCGGCACATGGTTCCGCAGTGTGGGCATTTTTTAATGTGTCAGCTGCTGACAATAGTGTTGCCATCTGCAGCCTGTGCTATCAATGCATGTCGCGGTAAGCCCAACACTCACCTAGGGATGACCGCCTTAAGAAGGCACCTGGCCTCCGATCACCGAGCCCAGTGGGAGCAACACCGTCAGAACCCACAAAGCCACACTCCCGGCACTCCACGTCCTGCCTCTTCTCCTTCTCCTCTCTCCTCCCATTTGTCCTCCACTCCACCTTCCACTGTGCCATTGTCACGTTCATCTGGCACAAGGCAGGCTTCCGTGGCCCAAATGTTCGAGCATAAAAAAAATTATGACGCCGAATAATCCCCTTGCCCAACGGCTGAACGCTGGCTTCTCGGAACTGCTAGCCCGCCAACTACTGCCATATAAACTGGTGGACTCGGAGGCCTTTAGAAAATTTGTGGCCATTGGCACATCGCAATGGAAGGTTCCCAGAAGGAAATATTTCTTCCAGAAGGGCATCGCAGAGCTATATGGCCACGTTCAGCGGCAAGTGAATATATCTCTGGCACACAGTGTCGGTGCCAAGATGCATCTGACCACAGACACGTGGTCTAGCAATGACGGGCAGGGAAGGTACATAACTTTTACTGCCCTCTGGGTAAACCTTCTGAAGGCCAACAAGCATGTAACCCGTGGCCCTCGTATGGATTTTGTGTTAACGCCACGGATTGCATGCAGGCCGGCCTCTTCTCCTCCTACTACATCCTCTGTCTCCTCCTCGGCTGACTCCTCCTTTTCCACTGCTACCGCCTCTTCCGCTGCACCCTCCAAGCTCCCCAGAACCTATTCGACGTGCCAGGTGAGACATTAGCAGGAGTCTGAAGAGGAGTCAGAGGAGGATGGTGGCTGGGGGGAGGAGGAGGAGGAGCAAGAAGAGCAGGCTTTAAACCTTTCGGGGATCCCTGGTGTCTGTGGCTGTGGGGAGAAGACCAAGGACTACATTCTCCTGGGCAATTAGCAGGAGCCATGGCGCTCCACTGCTTCCAATTTAGTGCTAATGGGGGCCTTTATGCTCCAGTGTTTGAAGAGGGACCCCTGTATAAAAAGCATAAAGAGCAAGGACCTGTACTGGGTGGCAGCGTACTTAGACCCCCGGTACAAACACAAAATGGCGGACATGTTACCTGCATCACAGAGGGCTGGCAGAATGCAGCATTTCCAGGCCTTGCTGTGAGAGATACAGCATTTTTCTGTTGCAGTCACTGGCAGAGGAATTTCCACCCACAGCGAAACAGGTGCGGGTACCAATTCTACCCGCTCATCAAGTGTCCTGTCCCAAAGGACGTTCAGCGCAGCAGGGGGAATCGTGACCGATAAGCGCACTTGCCCAGCTCACGACAGTGTGGACTACGTCACATTTCTAAAAATGAATGAGGCATGGATCTCTAAGGAATTCAACACCAGTATTGACCATGTGTAATCGAATTTCTTCAGCCCACACATATCCGCCACCACACAGAACAAAGAATGGTCCTTGTCTTATGTATATACAGTGGCATAAAAGACCTTTTCTGTCAGGTGAATGCCTAATTTCTGAGGCCTGTAATGGCTGACAGTAAAATTTGTATACAGTGACTGCTTAATGTACCTCCAGCCACTGAATCCAAAGTTCTTTGCTGTTAGGTGAATGCCTATTGGCTAATTTTTGGGGCCTGCATTGGCCGACAGTTATATATTTATCCTGTGACCGCGTAATGTACAGTACTTCCAGCAACAGAATCCAAAGTTCTTTGCTGTAAGGTGAATGCCTATTGGCTAATTTTTGGGGCCTGCATTGGCCGACAGTTATATATTTATCCTGTGACCGTCTAATGTACAGTACTTCCAGCAACAGAATCCAAAGTTCTTTGCTGTCAGATGAATGCCTATTGCCTAATTTTTGGGGCCTGTACTGGCCGACAGTTACATTTTTATCCTGTGACCGGCCATCTAAATCTAAAGTTCTTTGCTGTCAGGTGAATTACTCATTTTTGGGGCCTGTACTGGCCGACAGTTAAATTTTTTATCTCTAGCCACATAATCACAGCCTTGTCTCACTCCTCTGCCTCTAATTATGGCGGCGTATGAACCACATTCACCATAAGGACCTTCTAATGTAACAGGGTCATGTGACTGTACCCCCCACCCCGTACTGTGCCCCCTTTTACCCTGCATTGTGCCCTCTTACCACACCCTGTGCAGTGCCCCTAGTCATTCCCTCTTATACCCTTTTATCCGGTCACGGTATGGCGGTGTTTTCCGGTCACTGTACAGAGGTGTTATCCGGTCAATGTATGGCGGTGGTATCCAATAACTGGATGGCCATAACTGTTTCCCTTTCCCTGCCTTCCTTTTTTAGACCTTGCATGAGCGAGAAAAATATGCATATTGCGGTGCTAAGGACCTTTGCTCCAAAATCGGTGTCAGAAATATGTCTAACATAGACGTATTTCTATATAATAAATGACCACCTAATTGTAATTATTCGGGGGTAGGGCTAATATCTTTATATTGTATAGATTCTAGTGTATTATACTGTGCCCTGTATTTCCCAGTACAAAATGATCCTTGGGAAACACAGTCCTCATCCCTGACCACCAGGACCAGGTAGCGCTCTGTCAGTACATGGCGGCCTTCCCTCTCCGCTACACTGCTCCGCTGTGTACTGGTGCTTATTCTGACACTAGGGCTGGGTTCACATCCTATTTTTGCCATCCATTTAATGCATACCAAAAATGTATGCGTTAACAGATGCCTCAGACTGATGCCGTACAGTGGCGTCCGTTCACCATACAGTTCCATAGTAGAATTTTTTTTTACGTTAACGTATGCATTTTAGGACACATTTTTTTTAGTTTTCCTTTAAGAAACATAAAAATGGCCCCTGATTAAAATACATACCGTATTTTTCGCCCTATAAGATGCACCGGCCCATAAGACGCACCTAGGTTTTTGGGGAGGAAAATAAGAAAAAAAATATTTTTAACCAAAAGGTGTGCTGTGTGTTTGGTGGGTTTGGAACTAATGGTGGTCTGTGGATGGCACTATTACTGGGGATCTGTGGATGACTGACACTGTTATGGGGGGGATCTGTGGATGACGGACACTGTTATGGGGGGGATCTGTGGATGACGGACACTGTTATGGGGGGGATCTGTGGATGACGGACACTGTTATGGGGGGGATCTGTGGATGACGGACACTGTTATGGGGGGGGATCTGTGGATGACGGACACTGTAATGGGGGGATCTGTGGATGACGGACACTGTTATGGGGGGGATCTGTGGATGACGGACACTGTTATGGGGGATCTGTGGATGACGGACACTGTTATGGGGGGGGATCTGTGGATGACGGACACTGTTATGGGGGGGATCTGTGGATGACGGACACTGTTATGGGGGGGATCTGTGGATGACGGACACTATTATGGGGGGGATCTGTGGATGACGGACACTGTTATGGGGGGATCTGTGGATGACGGACACTTATGGGGGGATCTGTGGATGACGGACACTGTTATGGGGGGGATCTGTGGATGACGGTCACTGTTATGGGGGGGATCTGTGGATGACGGACACTGTTATGGGGGGATCTGTGGATGACGGGCACTGTTATGGGGGGGATCTGTGGATGACGGACACTGTTACAGGGGGATCTGTGGCTGGCACTGTTACAGGGGGGGATCTGTGGCTGGCACTGTTACAGGGGGGATCTGCGGATGGCACTGTTATGGGCTGGGGGGATCTGTGGGTGGCACTGTTATATATGTGCCATCCACAGACCCCCCAGCCCATAACAGTGCCATCCACAGACCCCCCCCAGCCCATAACAGTGCCATCCACAGACCCCCCCAGCCCATAACTGTGCCATCCACAGATCGCCCCCAGCCCATAACAGTGACATCCACAGACCCCCCCAGCCCATAACTGTGCCATCCACAGATCGCCCCCGCCTCCTTCCCCCCCCCCCCCCGCTGCTGCCAGTATACAAATATAAGATGTTATATTCATTTATTGGTTATTAAACATGCCCCCTCAGTCCTATTACTACCTTACATCCTAATCGCTTCTGTAGAATTCAGGCAGCTCAAGCCGGGCGGCCGGCGCGTCTCTCACTGACGTCACTTGCCTGCGCCGCCGACTTCATTCAGGCACATGACAAGAGTTACGCTGCCGCCCGCCTGGCCTGCCTGAATTCTACAGAAGCGATTAGGATGTAAGGTAGTAATAGGACTGAGGGGACATGTTTAATAACGAATAAATGAATATGACATCTTATATTAGTATACCGGAGCGGCGGGGCGGGGCTATACTACACTGACTGCACCGCCCCACCGCTATTGTCAGCCCCCAGATCCTCCTCCCAGTCCCTCCCCGAGTGCCCGCTCGCTCCTACTTCGCAGCTTGCGATGTAAAACGGCAACCATTCGCCCCATAAGACGCAGGGGCATTTCTCCCCCATTTTGGGGGAAGAAAAAGTGTGTCTTATGGGGCGAAAAATACGGTATTTGTTGTGGGAATATTTGCCTATGATCCCCCTCTGGTATATCACTGTCAATGTTGTGGGACTATTTGTGTACTTCTAGTAAGTGTTTGCTGGCTGCAAATATGACCTGAAGGTTTTTCAGGTTTGCCTGCCATTACAGTAGATGGGGCCTGCCTTGAACGTGCAGTTCGCGAACATTTGATCGAGAACGCGCGCTCGTGAATCATCCTGGCCGATGTTCATCAATCACTAGTCCACATGTCCTTAAAAAAAATTGGGTAGATGATTTAACAAACTACTCAGTTTATTATTATAGATGCATTGGGTGGTCGAGATAAATTCTAAGTACAGAGTCAGACTAGCCTGTATCCTCTTTTTCCAGGGACCTGCAGTCAATGCAGGGGCCTAATAATAATAATAAGGCATCTCTCGCAGCAAGGCCTGGAAATGCTGCATTTTGCAATCCCTCTGTGATGCAGGTAACATGTCCGCCATTTTGTGTTTGTACCGGGGGTCTAAGTACGTTGCCACCCAGTACTGGTCCTTGACCTTTATGCTTTTTATACAAGGGTCCCTCTTTAAACATTTGTACTAAATTGGAAGTGGTGGAGTGCCCTGGCTCCTGCTCATCGCCTAGGAGAATGTCGTCCTTACTTGTCTCAGAAGGAGTAGCCCCCCTGGGAATTCATTCAGCATTGCGACTTCCTCATCTTCCAGCTCCTCGACGGCTTGATCAATGACACGATGCAATGCACGCTCCAGAAAGAAGGCATAAGGTATGATGTCACTAGAGGCACCCTGGCTGCAACTGACCAGTTTGGTGATCTCATCAAATGGCTGCAGAAGTCTGCATGTGTCGCGCATGAGCAGCCACTGGCGCGGTGAAAAGAAACTAAGCTCCCTAGAACCTGTCCTGCTGCAAAATTCATACAGATAGTTGTTAACGGCACGTTGCTGCTGGAGCAGCCTATCAAGCATATACAAGGTGGAGTTCTAGCGGTTGGGCAGTCACAAATTAGACGTCTGACGGGCAGGTGGTGTCGCCGCTGAACGTCAGCAAGGCGAGCCATGGCCAAGTAAGATCTTCTAAACTTGGCAACGTCTCACCTGGCACGTCGAATAGGTTCTGGGGAGCTTGGGGATCGCAGCGGAAGAGGTGGTAGCAGTGGAAAAGGAGGAGTCAGCCAAGGAGTAGACGGAGGGTGGAGTAGGAGGAGGAGAAGAAGAGGCAGGCCTGCAAGCAATCCGGGGCAGTAACACCAAATCTACACGGGAGCCACGGGTTACATGCTTGACGACCATCCGAAGGTTCACCTAGTGGGCAGTAAAATTTATGTACCTTCCCTGCCCGTGTTTGCTAGACCACGTGTCTGTGGTCAGATATATCTTGGCACCGACACTGTGTGCCAGAGATATATTCACTTGCCGCTGAACATGGCCATATAGCTCTGCGATGCCCTTCTGGAAGAAATATTTCCTTCTGGGGACTTTCCATTGTGGTATGCCATTGGCCACAAATTTTCTAAAGGCCTCCGAGTCCACCAGTTTATATGGCAGTAGTTGGCGGGCTAGCAGTTCCGAGAAGCCAGCGGTCAGCCGTTAGGCAAGAGGGTTATCCGGCTTCATCAACTTTTTACGCTCGAACATTTGGGCCACGGAAGCCTGCCTTCTGCCAGATGAACGCGACGACGGCACGGTGGAAGTTGGAGTGGAGGACAAATGGGAGGAGAGATGAGAAGGAGAAGAGGCAGGACGTGAGGCTTTGTGGGTTCTGACGGCGTTGCTCACACTGGGCTAGGTGATGGGAGGCCAGGTGCCTTCTTAAGGCGGTCATCCCTAGTTGAGTGTTGGGCTTACCGCGACTTATGCATTGACTGCTGCAGATGGCAACACTATTGTCAGCAACTGACAGGTTAAACAAAGCACACACTGCAGAGCCCTGTGCCGGCGTCCTGGGAGCGCCAGATGTGACCGTGCTTGGTGGATCGCTCGCTCCAGATACATTTGCAGTCTCCCCCCTCTCTGCTGCTCCGTATCTCCCTCTGAACTCCCCTCCTCTTCCTCTCTTTCGGGCACCCATGTGACGTCCATTGACACATCATTATCGTCACCTTCACCACCACTGACATTTGAGATCTCGGAGTAGGCAGCAACAGCGGGGACCTCCCTCCTTGGGCTGATCTGGGTACTGTTATCAGACCGCTGGGTGGCGGCCGTTGCTACCTCCTCTTCCTCATCCGATGTCAAGAATGGCTGCGCATCGGTAAGGTCTGGGAATGGATGGAAAAATAATTCCTCTGACTCGAGTGGAGGTGCTGTGGTGGTGGTGGTGGTGGTGGTGTCTTTGGGGGTACACACAGCAGAGAGTGAGGAGGGTGCAGATACAGAGTCAGTATTTTGTGGAAGCAGGTATATCAATCCCCTTAATCAGTATTTTGTGGAAGCATGTACTGTACACTCACCTAAAGAATTATTAGGAACACCATACTAATACGGTGTTGGACACCCTTTTGCCTTCAGAACTGCCTTAATTCTACCTGGCATTGATTCAACAAGGTGCTGATAGCATTCTTTAGAAATGTTGGCCCATATTGATAGGATAGCATCTTGCAGTTGATGGAGATTTGAGGGATGCACATCCAGGGCACGAAGCTCCCGTTCCGCCACATCCCAAAGATGCTCTATTGGGTTGAGATCTGGTGACTGTGGGGGCCATTTTAGTACAGTGAACTCATTGTGACATGGTGCATTATCCTGCTGGAAGTAGCCATCAGACGATGGGTACATGGTGGTCATGAAGGGATGGACATGGTCAGAAACAATGCTCAGGTAGTCCGTGGCATTTAAACGATGCCCAATTGGCACTAAGGGGCCTAAAGTGTGCCCAGAAAACATCCCTCACACCATTACACCACCACCAGCAGCCTGCACAGTGGTAACAAGGCATGATGGATACATGTTCTCATTCTGTTTACATCAAATTCGGACGCTACCATTTGAATGTCTCAACAGAAATCGAGACTCATCAGACCAGGCAACATTTTTCCACTCTTCATCAGTCCAATTTTGGTGAGTTCGTGCAAATTGTAGCCTCTTTTTCCTATTTGTAGTGGAGATGAGTGGTACCCATCCGCCTCAAGGTTGTGCGTGTTGTGGCTTCACAAACGCTTTGCTGCATACCTTGGTTGTAATGAGTATTTTTTTCAGTCAACTTTGCTCTTCTATCAGCTTGAATCAGTCGGCCCATTCTCCTCTGACCTATAGCATCCACAAGGCATTTTCGCCCACAGGACTGCCGCATACTGGATGTTTTTCCCTTTTCACACCATTCTTTGTAAACCCTAGAAATGGTTGTGCGTGAAAATCCCAGTAACTGAGCAGATTGTGAAATACTCAGACCGGCCCGTCTGGCACCAACAACCATGCCACGCTCAAAATTGCTTAAATCACCTTTCTTTCCCATTCTGACATTCAGTTTGGAGCTCAGGAGATTGTCTTGACCAGGACCACACCCCTAAATGCATTGAAGCAACTGCCATGTGATTGGTTGACTAGATAATTGCATTAATGAGAAATAGAACAGGTGTTCCTAATAATTCTTTAGGTGAGTGTATATTGCAGGCCTCAGTCAATATTTTGTGGAAGCAGGTATATCAAACCTCTTAATCAGTATTTTGTGGAAGCAGGTGTATCTCAGGCCTCAATCAGTATTTTGTGGAAGGAGGTATATCAATCCCCTTAATCAGTATTTTGTGGAAGCATGTATATTGCAGGCCTCAATCAATATTTTGTGAAAGCATGTATATCAAACCCCTTAATTATTATTTTGTGGAAGCAGGTATCTTGCAGGCCTCAATCAATATTTGGTGGAAGCAGGTATATCAATCCTCTTAATCAGTATTTTGTGGAAGCAGGTATATCGCAGCCCTCAATCAGTATTTTGTGGAAGCAGTTATATCAATCCCCTTAATCAGTATTTTGTGGAAGCAGGTATATCGCACCCCTCAATTAATATTTGGTGGAAGCAGGTATATCAATCCTCTTAATCAGTATTTTGTGGAAGCAGGTATATCGCACCCCTCAATCAATATTTGGTAGAAGCAGGTATATCAATCCCCTTAATCAGTATTTTGTGGAAGCAGGTATATCGCAGCCCTCAATCAGTATTTTGTGGAAGCAGGTATATCAATCCCCTTAATCAGTATTTTGTGGAAGCAGGTATATCGCAGGCCTCAATCAATATTTGGTGCATGCAGGTATATCAAACCCCTTAATCAGTATTTTGTGGAAGCAGGTATATCACACCCTCAATTATTTTTTTTGCCACAACAGTTATATCACACCACCCTGTTTATTTGGGGCAATAGGTATATTGCAGCCCTCAATCAGTATTTTGTGGAAGAAGGTATATCATACCCCTCAATCAGTTTATCCCTCTGTATAGCTGCGGTATCGCAGCAGAACCGCACGCAACTGCTGCACAATACAAATGCACTATAATATACTATATTTACTTATCGATAGCATACCTAAAAGGTCTTTTGTGCCTCTATTAGTTAGCGTTTGGTGTCCCTGCTCCACAAAGCAACCTATCCCTACACTGGCAAAACACATAATGTAAAATGGCTGCCAGATCAGGTTCTGTGATAGGGTGGGGGTCCATGTGCTGAAACATCTCAATTGACTGTCTTGTCCCACCTGATGGATGTGTCATGGGTCAAAGTTCGGTGCAATCCAGAAGAATATGGCGCCATGAATCAGAGGTTCACACATAAAATCTAATAAAAATAACATATTGAGGAGTGCAAATCTCATATATACCACAACCGTGTGCATCAAGAAGAGCTTCTGCTCTTAAAAACACTGGCACAGAGGCTACAGTATGTAATATATTTTCATCATCCACATTTATGTGATATGTATACTATTTGCTTCTAGGTTGCCGAAATCTACATTTTCGGAGAGTGCAAAAGATGCTGTATATAAAATATATCCTTATAATTATTATACTCAGCCACGATCCTGTAACTTTGCAGCAAACAACGATTATTAGCAATATTGGACAAAAATTCAACTTTGCAGGTAAAATGCATAGTGTAGCCGTGTCCTTATGAAAAATAAAAGATAGTCTACAAAAAAACTGTAAGATGTGAGGAGTTCATGCAAGCCACACCTATGTACACTGAATGCCGGATGTGTTAAAATAAGGAAAAAAATGCAGGAAAGCGCCAGCCAATTTTTTGTGTAAGAGTATTGGGAATTACATAGTATATAATCTAACTACGGTGATTGAAAATGATTATGGCGACAGTCGGTGAGCGAAAATGTATTTCTCTCTAGTGATAATCGTTATCGCTATTATTACAGCGTTTAACAGGTATCGCTACTTTATAGATTCAGTGTAGACAGGATAGGACAGTGTAAAATGTAAGCTTTATTAATGCTGCCGTGTTTGTAGTGTGTTTGTTGCGACTTACAGATGCAGCAGAACTAAAAGCTATGGTTAACGAGTTAAGTAAACAATGGCAAGAAAATGTTAACAGACTTTTTTAATGGTTTTCAATGGCTTTGCCATGATTTATCAAAGTTACTTTTAGTTCTGTTGCCTACATATTTGATGTTGTGATCCAGACACTGATAAACATCTGGGTCGTGGCATCAATGAACAACCTAATTAGTTGCTGAGGGTTTATCATATGTAGTGTTGAGCGAAGTTTACAAAAATTTGATTTGGCCTCCTCACCGAACTTCACAAAGAAATTAGTTTTGTGACAAATTACTTTGTCACAAAGCGTATTTCTTTGTAAGTAGCAGGCACAATGACAACGGCGATTGCTCTACCCCCGTCAATGAACCCCAGCGTTTATCACTGATCGCACCATCTGAGATGAAAAATGAGGGCTTTCAGGTGTTAAAAAAAAAAAATACTCATCCTATCCATTTGACTGTGAATAGGCTGCTGTGGCCATCTTGATTAAAGATCCCACGCAAAATCGAACGGGGTGCGTGATGACATCCATCATGCTGGCTGGCGTGGTGATGTCATACATCATCGCGCACAAGATTTCACACGGGAGCCTCAATCAAGATGGCGGCAGCGGCCTTTTTGCACACAAATGGATAAAGTGAGTATGCTTTTTTTTACCGCCATTTCAGGGAAAATTGATTAGTTACCACGAAGCACGAGGAAATTCGGCTTTGCATGAATGGAATGCTGTCTGATTGATGGATGAAAGGGAGTTGATAATTTGGACAGAAGTCCATATTACCCTCCATCTGGGGACATTTACAGTCACACATGGAGAGACATTCTGTCTCTACACTGTGCAGCCTGTTAGCGCTTCCCCACTGGCCCCCCACTCTTCCTCAGCTATCTGACATCTCTTTCGGCTGAAGAGGTGGAATTCTGATTTCTGCTGGAATATCTCAGACTGTGTAACAGCTGGAGATTCATGACAGCTGAGACTGACAGCTGACAGTCTCGGCTTTAAAGCAAGAGGCTCTAGCCACCATATATCCCGAGTTAGAGAACTTACAATGCTGCAGGTATATAGGACATTCCCTGAGACCCATTTCTAAGGGCTCTTTGTGATTTATTAGGGCTATAGCCTCAAACTTGAGATGATCTAGTCATCAGTAGCAAGGATTTACCAGGTGTGTCCTTGGTAATTGATTTGCCACCCTGCCAGGACGCAGGGCCGCTGATAGGCCAGTACAGCTGGCCCAGTTGTACCGGGCCCGGCTGGCAGGGGGGCCCGGGCTGCCGACTCCCGAGCCATTTTAATTTTTTTGCTGTCAGTGGGCTGGCTCCAGTAACAGCAGGCAGTGTGGGGGCGGCGCTCACTCACTGACGTCACACGCCTGCTCCTCCCACTAGGCGGCGCAGGCGCGTGACGTCAGTGAGTGAGCGCTGCCGCCCGCACTTGTTACTGGAGGCTGGAGGGTGGAGGGAGGAGGCAGGAGCTGAATGTAAGGTAGTATTTTAGTAAAGAGATGAGCGCTGTGCCTGTGCTAAAATTAAAGTTACTGTCTGCAGCCTGCACGGCTGCACCGATTTATTAATGTATACTACTGTGAGTGGCGGGGGGGGATCTATATGGATGACGTCATGACGGCACTGTTATAGGGAGGGCGGGGGATCCGTGGATGGCACTGTTATGGGGGGGGGGTCTGTCATGTGGATGACACTTATGGGGGGGGCCGGGGGGTCTGTGGATGACACTTATGGGGGGGGATCTGTGGATGGCACCATTATGGAGGGGGATCTGTGGATGACACTGTTATGGGGGGGATCTGTGGATGACACTGTTATGGGGGGATCTGTGGATGACTGTTATGGGGGGGATCTGTGGATGGCACTGTTATGGAGGGTATCTGTGAATGGCACTGTTATGGAGGGGTATCTGTGGATGACACATAGCATAAGATGCTATATACGGTATGTGTCATCCACAGATCCCCCTCTATAACAGTGCCATCCACAGATCCCCCCATAACAGTGCCATCCACAGATCCCCCCATAACAGTGCCATCCACAGATCCCCTCCATAACAGTGCCATCCACAGATCCTCTCCATAACAGTGCCATCCACAGATCCCCTCCATAACAGTGCCATCCACAGATCCCCTCCATAACAGTGCCATCCACAGATTCCCTCCATAACAGTGCCATCCACAGATCCCCTCCATAACAGTGCCATCCACAGATCCCCTCCATAACAGTGCCATCCACAGATCCCCTCCATAAAAGTGCCATTCACAGATCCCCTCCATAACAGTGCCATTCACAGATCCCCTCCATAACAGCGCCATTCACAGACGACCCCCCAGCGCCATAAATATCACTTGTAGACAAATCTGCATGTTGTTTCAAGGCGGCGTCTGGGGAGGGGCCAAGGGCGGGGCCAGGGGTGTGGCTGAAGGAGGGATCAGGGGGTGGAGCTGAAGGGGGCCCCGTCATGTATGCTGTACGGGGCCCCATGATTTCTATCAGCGGCCCTGCCAGGACGTATGACATCTGTCCTTGGCAGGGAAAAGATTAATAACTCTGGAAAACATCAGATATTTTTCAATACTGAGGCAAATTTACAAAGTTGGAAAATGCCAGAATTTTTGTTTACTTTACGCCAAAGAACTAGTATAGATGCTTTGTGTAACATTCATTTTAGATACTTTTTGTAAGCAAGTTTTAAGTTTTGTAAGTTTTAGACACATTTTGTAAGTAAGCCAACTAACTGTTAGTTTAAACATAGACAAAACTGTCAAAGTTACACCCAATTTTACATCTAGCAGGATCACCCTATTAAAGCAGCAATACTGCCTGATAAAGTTGATCCTGCTGATTGAAATCATAGATGTCTTGTGGCGTTCCAAGATAAAAAAAATACTTTGATTCATTATGCAAATGAGGGCTTCAGTGCACCTAGGAGCTTGGCTTATGCACAGTGAACACCATAATAAAAAAATAAATAAAAATGGTAAATATGTAGTAAACGCCCACAAAAAATATTGAATAAAAAGTGATCACAAAGTCGTAGGGAACCCAAATATAAAGACAGAAAGCTGCAAAATTTCAAGTTTAATTGTTATTTTTTATAGATTATAGTAGTCAGAGGGAGGCCCACTTTATTTAGGTTTCAATAGCTAGGATGTTTGATAGACATAGAGGTACTTTAAATTTTGTATGGCTGGTTGCTTGTTTTGGTCTAACTGAAAAATGTTCATGTACAGTATCTAGATTCTAGAACAAAGTTTTAAAAGCAGCTACATCTCTGAATTGAGAAAAAAACATGACGTAAAATCAAATGGGTCCCTGCTTCTCTCCTCTCAGGTTCTCCGGCTCAACATGCTGGAAACGGCTTGGACTGACCACCCAGCTACTCACTGGGCTCAGTGGCATCGGTGACCCACTTCAGGCAGTTATTGTTGCAGGAACTGCCTGCCGGATTCTAACAACGCTAGTGTGAAAGTAGCCTTAATTTCAACATGCTAGAAACGGCTTCGACTTGCCAATAACTGCCTGAAGTGGGTCACCGATGCCACTGAGCCCAGTGAGTAGCTGAGTGGTCAGTCCAAGCCGTTTCCAGCATGTTGAGCTGGAGAACCTGAGAGGAGAGAAGCAGGGACCCATTTGATTTTACGTCATTTTCAAGTGGTCAGCCCAAGCCGGCAAACAGTATCCAAACTGATATCCTTTTTTTCCGGAAACACTGGATCCGTCTCATCCGGTATCATCCTGAATAATGGATCCGGTATTCAAATTTTTTCAGACAGACAGAATGGAAGACATCTTGATGCATACTTAACAGATTGCTTTCTATTCAGAATGCATTAGGACAAAACTGATGCATTTTTTTTCCAGTATTGAGACCCTTTACCGGATTTCAATACCGGAAAGAATAACGCTGGTTTAAAAGTACCCTAAAAACAGTAAATGGAGAGGAGCTGGGACCAAAGCAGCTATCAGCAGGGGGCTATTTGTTATTTTGAGGTGAGTTATTTGTTATTTTAGCCCTCTAAACCGATTTTTATTTCGAATTTTTCCCTTTAGAAAGTGTTTATGACCTTAGTGAAGAAACCTTCAGGGAAGTCACAGCACTCTCAATCTTGAATCAAATCCTTGTGTTTTTTCACGCCGAAAAAAACAGCAACGTTTCGACACACAGATCTTTCTCAAGCTACATATGATTTGATTCAAGATTGAGAGTGCTGCGACTTTCCTGAAGGTTTATTTACATTTGAGGGGTCTCTGAGGCCGGGACCTAACGTCATGAGCACCACCGCCATAACACGGACTAGTTGTTCCAGTAAGTGGTGCTGTCCTACTTCTTCCTTAAGACCTTAGTGACCACCCATACGAGTTTTTACGGCGGTCACTATGGCGGTCACTACCCCTGACGAAGGCACGCCGAAATGCACGTTGGGGTAGCGCCATCCTGGTTCTCCTTGTCCGCACTAGGTCCACCTTTAGGTAAGCTTCTGGTCATAGTTCTCTCCCACGGCCTTGTGCTGCCGATGTTGAGATTCCTCACTTGGCTTTTGTAGTTGCTTTGCTGGTTTCACATATCCTCTGCATCATCATTTTGGTCAGCATACTATGCACTACAGCCGTGGTGGACCTTTTCTATGATCTCTACTTACCTTATATTACCACATATACTGTTCTTTATTTTGGTTCATGAGGTGGTCATTGCACCTTATATATTAATTTCTCATGACTCCATTATCATCATTTATGTATTTTGTGACCTGTGTGTACATCCAGGGTGGCGCTTGTTTTCTCCTTTCCCTGCTCCCCCC
This sequence comes from Bufo bufo, assembly GCF_905171765.1. NCBI lineage: Eukaryota > Metazoa > Chordata > Amphibia > Anura > Bufonidae > Bufo > Bufo bufo. The sequence goes on from NC_053391.1 coordinate 120,974,262, forward strand.
ACCCTGTTTTTGGCATCAACTGTATATGTTTTTTATCATGTTCTTGATTTAATAAACTATTTATTTTATTATTATTCTGGTACTCCAAGCTTCCTTCCTTTTCCTTTCTGCCACTAAGGGGCCTTAGGCTGGGCCGCCGCTTTTTTACGGTGGCCCAGTCTAAGAGCTGCACAGGGAGCGGGGCGCCGGCTCTCACATGCATGAGAGCCTCAGCCATGCTCTAACAGCCCGGAACGGCAGGAGTGCATATCTGGGCTGTTTAACACTTTACATGGCACGGGCAATGGTGCCCGCCACATGTAAAGTGCTGACAGAGGGAGCGGACTGCCTCTGTCTCCCATCGGCACCCCGCAAATGCGATCGTGGGGTGCCGATGTGTGTGAAGGCTTCCTGGGGTCTGATGTAGACCCCAGACCAGCCTTCAGTAATTTTCAGTAAGCTTTGCCTCTCTGGCACAGCCTGCTGGTCAATGTCAGAATAGCATTGCCATTAAAATGCAATGCACTATAGGGATAGTAGCTTGCATTTTAAAAGCAATCAAAAAGCTGTCTATTATAGTCCTCTTGTGGGACTATTAAGTGGTAAAAAAGTTTTTAAAAAAATCATTTATTCAATAAAAATCCCATTAAAAAAATACGCTTTTTTTCCATTGAAAATACGCTTTTCAATTAAATAAATTTAAAAAACAAAATCTTCTCCATATGTTTGGCATTGCCACATCCGTAACAACCCGGTCTGCATAAATATCATGTAAATTATCTCTTACGGTTAACTCCGTAAAAAATAAATAAAATAAAACTAATTTATTCTTAGTTGCCACTGAAAAACCGTAATAACAAGCGATCAAAAAGCGCCACTTGCTCCAAAAGGATACCGATGAAAAATACAAGTCGGCCCACAAAAATCAAGCCCTCACACAACTCCATAGACAGAAAAATAAAAACGTTATGGGTCTTGGGAAGCTGCAATTGCAAAAAAGTTGTAAGATGTAAAAAAAAAACTATATGTATTTGGTATCACTGTAATCGTACTGACCCAGAGAATAAAGATATTATGTTATTTATACCAAAAAATTTATGCCGTAAAATTAATTTTCCCTCCCAGAAAGTGTTAATAAAAGTTAATCAGAAAGTTATGTGTACCTCAAAATAGTGCCATTAAAAACTACAACTTGTCCTGCAAAAAACAAGCCCTCATAAAGCTATATAGACGGAAAAAAAAAAAAGTTATAGCTCTTGGTACACAACGATGAAAAAAGGAAGAAAAACGCTTGGTCAGTAAGGCCCAAAACAGTCACTAAGGGGTTAAAGAAGGGGTTAAAGAAGCATATTAACCCGAAAATTACCCTGATTTTAGCGTCCTGGTCATGTATATGGAACACTGAATACTATACAGAAATACTAGATTCTTAACCTGTGCTATGTGATCCCCCAGGGGATCCATAGCATTAGAGTACTAATGCTGTGTTCACACATTGTTTTAGAAGTTGCAGAGCACTGTATGGTCATAGCCTATAGGATAATTTGATGTACAGTAATTTAATTGAATTGGGCTTAGGGACCTTCAAAACACTATTATATAATAATGTTGAATAATATTGGTTGTTTCACATTACTTGTAAAGAACACAGTTATCCTGAAGCTAGGAACTGCCATGGGCACCAGAACTTGAAATTACGCAGATATCTACAGCTGCTAATGTGATCATAGAAGACTTTGACATGTTCCCTGGGGAAATTACATGTCGCCTATCTGCATTACAGACTGGAGTTATTGAGTTCTTTTCTCTTTATTTCTACCAGTTCAAACAAGTAATGTAGAACTCAAAACTGGTTTAGGAATATACAAAGAAGCTAAAGAATATTGCTGTGGCGCAGGCCGCCAATCGTGTTCATCTTAGGAACCAAATTCAAATATAAGAATTGGCATTGAACCACTCAAGTATAAAAGAAAATATAGTCTATAAATATACTGTAGGGGAACATTTATGTTAGACTTGCGCTGGCGGTGGATCTTCGAAATTATGTAGAGCTGCGGCCTCTACATAACTGCTCCATATCCACCACTGATTGTAAATGTAAGACAGCTTTCTTACTGTCTTACATTTAGACAATTTTCTAGGCCTAAACCAGGCGTAGAAAATGATGAATGAGACGGACCTATCGGCCTGTCCCCTCCCCGCCTAAGCATTTATTCTTTAGACCTGGTGTGAGCGAGGATAAAGTATATATATTTATACACACTGTATATAGGATTAGGTCATGGGATGGCAGTCCTCTCAAATAGAGGAGCTTGCCGCAGGAGGCTCAGCCAGTTGTACTTAATTCTACTGAAGATAAAGAAATCACATGAGCTACAGAAATGAAAATTCTACCTTGTCTGATTGCTAACTCTGTAATATGATATCCTTAGCTATCAGGCCGATCTGAAAACTGTTTTCTTGCCCATACTCATAACATGACTCTCACAGGCTGACTTAACCTGTCACGATTGCGTGAATTTCATGATGGCAACTCATAATGTGATTCAGGAGTGTTTATAGACCAACATCTGAGGATTCCCCTGGAAAATGGAAGATGATATCCTGGGGGATCATCTCCCAGACCAGTGTCAGGGCATCAGTGAGCTCCTGAACAGACTGTAACACTATTTGTTGACATTGGTTTCACCAATACACAATGTCCCAGAGGTTCACAATTGGATTCAGGTCTGGAGAACATGAGTACCAGTCATTGGCATTGATGCTTTCATTATCGAAGCCAGGTATTTTCCTGCACCAAGAGAAACCCAGGGACCATTCCACCAGTATTAGGTCTGATAATAGCTCTGAAGTTTTCATTCTGGTACTGTACCTTACAGCAGTCAGGGTACTGCTGGCTATCACATGGACTGCATAACAGAAACCAGACGGATCCGTTATGCTGGCCATAGAATTCTATTATGACGGAATGCATAACGGAATGCCTCTGAAGGCATTCCGTTATGCATTTTATCATGGAATTGCGGTATGGTCCGCGGTAACAGAATCCATAATGCAATTCAGGACATACCTGAACTTGAACTGACAAAACTGAAATTCGCTAGCCAGCACCCTAATTGAAGAAATTGATATCCATGAAGTTTAAGTGACCTGGGGATATAATGTGATGCTTAAATGTTTCTTTCTTTTTTTTTTTGAGGAGTGTATGATGTTCACCATGTCTACAGATTGCAACTAGTTGTTAACGAAAAAAACTATTTGCAAATTAGTCATAAATTATAATATTGCACTTTTTACCGTTTTCACTATAAATATTGGGAAGGGTGGTGGAAAACCATGTAAAAATATCAAACAAATTGAAAGGGGTTGTCTCATCTGAAACATTGGTGGCATATCGCTAGGATATGCCATCAATGTCAGATACCAGAACGGGACCCCTTAAGTGAGCGGAGAGCGGACATGTATAAGTGGTTTCCCTCCAATTTTATGGAAGTTCTATAGAAGTGAATCTGTCAGTTCCATAGAAGTGAATCGGGTGGTGGGCGCACTTGCATGATGCACTCTCCTTTCATTACATACAAGGCCGTCCACAGACTGTCCCCTCCCTACATCTCTGAGCTACTTTCCCGATACATCCCCACACGCAATCTCAAAACCTCACACCTCTTATCACCTCTTCCCACAAACTCCTCCAAGATTTCACCCGTGCATCCCCCACACTCTGGAACTCGCTACCCCAACATATCAGACTCTCACCTACAGTGGAATCCTTCAAAAGAAACCTGAAAACCCACCTCTTCAGACAAGCCTACAACCAGTGACCCTGCTGCCTCTATACCGCCATGACCAACTTCACCCTTACCTACTGTGTCCTTCTCCCATACCATGTAGATTGTAAGCCTCACGGGCAGGGCCCTTTCTCCTTCTGTACCAGTCTGTAGCTCTTCTTGTTCATGCTTAGTGAAATTGTCTGTATTATGTTTGTATACCCCTTATCATATGTACAATGCTATGGAATGAATGGCACTTTAATAATAAATAATAATAATAATTTCCATAGGACTTCTGAAAATAGCAGGTTTTTTTTTCTGGCACTCCTATATAAATGACCGGAGAGCACTCCAGGCATGCATGGTGCACTCTCTTTCTCTTTCAGGAGATAGGTGCAGGTCTTAAGGGTGGGACCCACATCTATCTGACTTTGATGCAATATCCTAGGGATATGCTGTCAAAGTCCCAGATGAAACAACCCCTTTAAGGGCATGTTAGTGTATAAAGGCTTTCTAAACATAGATTATATGTGTCCGAATGTATAGCATCGTGGACTATATTATTCCAAAATAAATAATAATACAAGAATGACCCTAAAATAAGAAAGCTATTTATATAATTGGGGCATGGTTCAATTTACTTGAGTCAGATCAGCCTCTTTTCCCACTAGAATTCAGTGACCTTTGAGTCTCTGAAATTCCTCCACTCTATAACATGGAAACTGATAGCCCCAGTTAAAGAGCACTTATTCAAAAACCGCAGGGAAATCCGTCCGTCTATCAAAACAGTCCTACTGTTTTGTGCCCTAAATGCTGATCTCAACCAACTACAACATACAATCCATTATCCTTGTGAAAACAAAAAGATAATTTGGTACAGTTGTTTACACAGCTAAAAGGTTTAGTCCTTAGAAATGCCATCCTCAGGAGAGAAGCTTTTAATATTCCCTGCAGTGGGACACAATTTGTCTACATCCTCGGGGTAGGTGCTGCAGAAATGTTACTAATAAACTAAAAATGCAGCAATTAAAGGGTGAATTTGTTTCCCACTGAAGCATTTGAAATGTCTTGTGTAAACGGATCTTATGAGACGAATGCCACCTTCAAACATTTGTTCTAGTGACACTTGAGAATGTGTTAATCCCAAGATATTTACATCTGTAGCAGATTTACTTCCTGGGTTTTGCTGTTCATTGAAAGATTCTAAGAAGAGTCAAGGTCAATAATCTTCAGTAAAGTAGCAGTTGTTTCATGTATTTCTTATACTCTTTTTTCTGTAGACATTATTCAAAATCTTTGTAGCCATCATTTACTCCATAATGGCAGGTTCACACCAGTCCTAGTAATTTCTGTTGTTCTGATCCAACTGAGGAGCAGAACAACGAAAATAATGGAAATGCCGGACTGTGCACATAACTGAACCGAATGTAGCTTAGGAAACCTTATTGACTAAAATGGGGTCTGTTCAGTTTATGTTCAGGAATCTGGTTAAAAAAGTCCCTTATGCAGGACCTTCTTTGTCCACCCTTTTTGGCCGACGACAAACTGCAATATAGATGTAAACATGCCCTAAGTAGAGAAGTATGGAGAATAGTGAACATCCTGTTAGCTAAATTGTGTAAAATGGGGGTACATGGACTATGTTGGATTTACCTTTAAGCACAATAGACTTTTGAGGTAAGAGAGTCTGCTGAAGGGACAACTTACATGTAAATAAACAAAAAAGTATAGTCATAAATTATGAATGTCTATACTGTAATTAATTTAATGCCAGTAAAAGAGGGACACCCAAGTACAGACAAATTAAAAAGCTGAAGATGGTACTAGAAGCCAACAATTTCAAGCCATACATGACTTAAGGTGTGGCCTACTTGATGGATAGTGTTCAAAGCCTACCATACAGATGAGATAATCATTGAGTCCATGGTTGTCCATGGGATCATTTGTTTGTACAATCCCACTGGCAACATGCCAGATTAAACTGCCCAAACAGGGAGTTTTTTGTAAAAACTGACTCACTGATCCCTGAGTAAAATGGCAAATGAATGTTTGAATTTGGCCAGTCATGCCATGCACATGTAGCTTCTACCAACTAAAGTTTTCCAACCTGGCTGATCATGTGTTCAGCAGACAAAAATCTGCCGTCGGCCGTCACAAATGGCAGTTTGTGTTAATTTTTAAAACAATTTGCCAAAATCAGTCACTTTGGTGGACTTTTTATCTCATGAATATGGGTACTTTAAGTCACCAGACAATCTGTACCTACAGATTTTTCAGATGGAGATCTAGTACTGTACATGGATCAAATGCTCTGGTAATCGTAGTAGTCCAACTGCCACTGGTCAAATATATCAGCACCACGCAATGTAAATACGACCATACAGTGCTCAAATGATACAATCATACAGTCATCAAATACGGTACAGACCATAGCGTGAACAGCTAAAAGGTAGCATGATAGTGTGAACAGCTTGCTATATAAAGTAATATTAGAGTTTACAGTAGATGCAAACCTTGGATGCCAAGCCATTTGTGGACTCCCTTTCATCTGCTCCAAATGATATGCCCTGTCACTTACCCATGATGCCAGCCCTGAATAGTACCATCTAGTGATTAGTACCAGTATTCAATATTTTTTGTTTCGGCACCACAGTTTCTTGTCTTTGATAGTTTCCTGTGCACCAGTGGATGATGTGGACCACAATGGACTGCTAGATAGAGATCTACAAGGACTGTTCCTCTTATTGTTTGTTAGTATGCCTGAGATATGTGACCACACATAAGCAAAATAAGCTACAGTTTTCAGTCTCAGTTCTTCCCATAAGTCTTGTATAAAGCGGATAACCCGGTAAACCAGCTGCAGCTGTGCATAGCTTAACTGATTACATTTCACTAGACGGAAGTGACCAGTGTAATTACATACATGTCCAGGGATTTTCTGTTACAGACACCTTGCTGCTATGTGTGCTCTACAGTGTACACTGTCTTCTCTTTGTCTACATAGGGTGACTGGACAGAATTCCTAGTATACATATATATTTTAATTTTATAACAAAGTCAATAAAAATGATATTCCTATGTGAAACTTTTTGGTTGCCCCTACCCTGATGGTGGAGCTATCTTCATAAAACAGACATAATCATGTCACAACTATGCGACCACCAGGCTACAATAGTTTTTCAAACCCTGATGTCCTTGAGTAACTTATCTAAAGCATTTATGGAACCACAAGACTTTATTTTTGGAGGATGATATGGATTCCATAGATTTGTTGGACAGCCCTTGTCTTCTCATTTTCATAACTGATCTTAATGCTTGTCACGAACCAGCGGGTGTGAACCCACTGTGCCACGTGTCCTAGCTCCTCTAAGGCCATTGTCTAAGTGAACCCCTGGATCTTCACGGTACCCCTGATCGTCGGGATAGACTTTCCCGAGGGAAACACCAGGTTGCTACCTCTTCAGGAGGATAGGCACACGAGGCAGCTGGTCCAGGCCGACCAGGAGGTACCAGAGAAAGGTACCAGAGGTGCAGGACCCAAGGATGAGGTAGAGGCGTAGTCAGACAGGCAAAAGGTCAGGGCAGAAGGCACAGGTACAGGTCAGGCAATCCGAGTCAGCAACAGGAGAGTCAAGGCAAGCAGATAGGCATCTAACAGGTAGCAGAGTCCAGGAATACAGATACGAGTCAGGAACACTAGCGGAAAACAGGAACCTTAGCAGGACACAAGGACCTTGACACTGAGGCATCTGGGAAGGGGGCTGAGCCACTTATATATGCGCAGGAGGGCTAGCATAGGTCAGCGAAGTCACATGACCTAACCCATAAAGCCCAGGAAATGACGTGCGCCAGCCTTTATTGAAGCGCTGCAGCAAACAAACAGCAAGCATGCTGTGGCCAGGGCTGAGAGCAAACTGTGGAGCAGATCCCAGAACAACAGCACCCACACAGACAGAGCCCAGGACTGCAGCGGTGAATGGGAAGCACTGGCCACAGATCACCTCTGAACACAGCGCCTGGGACCGCGGCGGTAAGGAGGTGAACCGCGGCGCACAGCAGTCGCTGTTACAATGCTGCTTCTGCTATATGACTGATGTAGTGGGGCAAGGAAGAGAGGACAAGCAAATCTAGATCTTATAAGAAATATTTGCAGGATCTGAGAACTTGTACTCATTGCAGATGTTCAGGAAGTAAAGGGTCGCAATAAATTCAGGTTTCAGTCTAGTGTAAGTATGCAAATTATATCAATATGTATTTAACAAAGGGCTGTTGTACCGATAATACTCCGCAGAGCTGTAGGAAGGTAAACATGAAAATAATTTAAAACAAAGTAACATAGATCACAGATATACAGTAGATCTTATATAATATATGCAATATTTATAGATAATTGATGTACACTACAGTTAAATCAGTTAAACCGTGGGCCATTTTTTTTTGGTAAAAAAAGTTTAAACCCTGTGTTTGCAACTTTTTAAGTGGCACTGCAACAAAATGTAGCTATTTTTTTTTTTAAAAGGGAGCATGGCTAGTGGGTCTGACACATACAGTATGCCTGCATTTATTCCAGTTTTGTGGTGTATATGAAGCCAGAAATCTATGGCAGCTCAGAGCTGCTGTAGATTTCTGTTTAGGCGCACAGACTGCTGGAGTATGCTCCTAATTTACAGGTGAAAAAATTGAATATCGTGCAAAAGTCCATTTATTTCAGTAATGCAAATTAAAAGGAATTGCATTAATGCAGCTTAAAATTTGAATTTTGTGAAAAGGTTCAATATTCTAGGCTCAAGTGTCACACTCCAGTCAGCTAATTAATCCATACCCCCTGAGCAAAGGGTACCTCAAAATTAAGACTTTAGGCTTTCATAAGCTGTAAACCATAATCATCCAAATTATAACAAATAAAAGGCTTGAAATATCTCGCTTTGCATGTAATGAGTCTATCTCATATGTTAGTTTCGCCTTTTAAGTTGCATTACTGAAATAAATGAACTTTGCACGATATTCAAATTTTTCGAGTTTCACCTGTATAACAAGGCCTGCACCTCATCATAAAATAGGCACAACCTGTAAAACATCTGTCTATGCTAAATTCTCCACAAATTGCTTACATGAAAGCTAAAGTTTTGAGTCTGGACAGATTAGACCAGTGGTCCCCAACTTCAGTCCTCAGTGCCCACCTGCCGGTCATGATTTGAGAACATCACACAAAATGGATACCTGTGGTACGTCCTGATGCACTGAAACTAATTATATCACCTGCTTAATACTAAGGAAATCCTGAAAACCTGACAGTTAGGTGGGCCCTGAGGACTGGTAGTTGAGGAACACTGCATTAGACTACCAGACAGGTGTTCAAAATGTCATCTAAATCCTCCATCCTAGATGCATAATGCTGGCCATACACATTAGGTAAATATCCACAGGACTGGCCAACCATCTAATGCATAAAGGGGCTTTCCTGACTTTCTCCCGATGACAGATGTTGAGAAGAAGACATATTTGTTGGATTTCAACTTTGTGCTTATAGTCCACATGTACCCAGGGTGCAGGCTATGAACAAGCTGTAGGTCAGATAATTGTGTTTTGAAATCATTAATGCTACCTTAAACCCTGCCTGCAGTATTGGGAATTTGTATTTAAGAATATGTAGGGTTAATGATAGGATATGGGGGAGGGAGTAGGGACAACCTCTGTAGATTCAGCTGTCTAAAGGTGCTCAGAGTTATTAGCTTTGTCATTGCATCTCAACAACATTGATGGAATTCACCAACAATCTAATTTCTGTTTGGACCATGGGGATCTCCTGGTATACAGGATATTTGAAATATCTCCATACATCATGAATTCTATGTCCCCACAATAACAGAAATCATTTATGGCAGTCAAGATGTAGAACTTCTTGGAGCCCTGAATATTATATTTTATTGTTGATCTACAGATGCATAAGGACAAGTTGAATTAGAAGGATAGAAATATTATTTAATAATAATAATAATAATAATAATAATAATTAATAACTAAGATATGAATTGTGATTTTCTCTTTTACAGGAACTGGTGTCAGTTCACAGTAACAAAAACTGTTACCTGTCAAGTCCAGAATGGATCTGAGTCTGTGGTTCAGAGAGTGTACCAGAGCTGCAGATGGCCAGGGCCCTGCACAAATCTTGTGAGGTGAGTCTTGTTTGCAGTAGATGCTCAACAGTACATGGTGTCTCTTTCATTAACCCCTTCAAGCGACAGCCAGTTTGGACCAAATGCCGGAGCCCCATTTTTCAAATCTGACATGTGTCATTTTATGTGGTAATAACGTTGGAATGCTTTTACTTATCCAAGCCATTCTGAGACTGTTTTCTCATGACACATTGTACTTCATGATAGTGGTGAATTTGAGTTGATACATTTTACCTTTATGCATAAAAAAATCCCAAATTTGTAGAAAATTAGAATTTCTTTGCTTTTAAGACGTATAGTGATACTTCATAAAACAGTTATCACTTTACATTCCACATATGTCTACTTTATGTTGGCATCATTTTTCAAATGTCATTTTTTTTTTTTTAGGAAGTTAGAAGACTTAGAAGTTTAGAAGGACATTTTTACATTTTTAAGAAAATTTCTAAAGCCCACTTTTTTAAGGACAATTTCAGTTAGGAAGTAACTTTGTGGGGCTTACACAGTAGAAACCACCCATAAATGACACCATTTTAGAAATTACACCCCTCAAGTTATTCAAAACTAATTTTACAAACTTTATTAACCCTTTAGGTGTTCCTTTTGGGCAGATTATCCATTTAAATCCAATTTTTCTGTAACACAGCAAGGGTTAGTAGCCAAAGAAACCTCAATAATTATTACCCTGATTCTGCAGTTTACAGAAACACCCCATATGTGGTCATAAACTGCTTTATGGGCACACGGCGGGGTGCAGAGGGAAAGGATCGCCATATTGTTAACGGAGTGCATATTTTGCTGGAATGGTTTTCAGCTGCCATGTCACATTTGAAGAGACCCTGAGGTACCCCTAGAAAGAAAACCCCCAAAAGTTACCCCATTTTGGAAACTACCCCCCTCAGGGAATAAATCTAGTGATGAAGTGAATGCTTTGACCCAACAAACATTTCATAGAATTTAGAAACACTTGGCTGTGAAAATAAAAAAATAACTTTTATTTCCAATATAAAGTTGCTTTAGCCCCAAATTTTTAATTTTCACAAGGGGTAACAGGAGAAAATGCACCCCAAAAATCTGTTATGCATTTTTTCCTGAATACGGCAACACCTCATACGTGGTCATAAACCGCTGTTTGGGGGCACGGCAGCATTCAGAAGGGTAAAAGCGGCATCGGGATTTTCTAACATGTAATTTACTGAAATTAGTTTAGGGCCCATAACATTTGTATTTTTTCACCAATGTAGCTGTGTGGAGATGGGCTGTAGTTTTTATTGGTATCATTTTGGGGTACAAATGTCTTTTTGATCACTTTTTATACTATTTTTTTGTGGAGGTGAAGTGGGCAAAAATGGCAATTCTGTCAGTGTTTTTATTTTTTATGGGGTTCCTCTTGTGGTACATATTATTGGATTATTTTAATCTGTGGGATGATACGGTTATGGCGATACCAAATAATTTTTTTTTTTATGTTTTACTACTTTTTTAGCATAAAATCACATTTGTGTTAAAAATAAATAATATTTTGCATCGCCATATACTAAATTCCATAACGTTTATATATTTTTTGGATGTGAGGTGCCAAAAACAGCAATTCCGTCATTTTTTTAGAAATTATTTTTTTACGGTGTTCACCGCACGGTATTATTAACCACCTCCGGACCGCCTAACGCAGGATTGCGTTCCGGAGGTGGCAGCGCTGCGCAGAGTCACGCATATACGCGTCATCTCGCGAGACGCGAGATTTCGCTCAAAGCCGGCCCGCGCATGCGCATCGCGGGCCGGCAAAATTAAAAGAAGTATTTCGTCACCAGCCTGCCAGCAACGATCATTGGCTGGCAGGCTGGCGATTTTCAAAAAATCCAATCCAAAGTCATATAACAGATCATATTAGTAAATATGATCTGTTATATGGCTTGTCTGCTCCTGTGCTGGTCCTTTTCGTCGGTTGGATCCAGCACAGGAGCAGACTGAACTGTGAGTACACCAACACTACACCTTAGCCCCAGATCACCCACCTGCACCCCAATTAACCCCTTTGATCACCCCTTTGATCGCCCCTGTCAATCACTAGTGAAAGGAAAAAAAGTGATCAGTGTAAACTGTCACTTTTTTTTTTTCACTGGTATTGGCTGTTAGGTTTTAGGGATAGTTTAGGCCCCTTGGTTAGGTAGTTAGCGTCAGTTAGCGCCCACCCCACCGCACCGCAGTCACTTTTATTCGCTGTTTAGCGTATCGCTAATCAGCATTTGTACTTTTATAGTATCTGTAAGTGATCAAAACTGATCACGGTCAGATCTATAATAGTATTAGTGTCACCTTAGCTCGCCCTCCACCCAAAACGCAGTGTTTGCCCGATCAGGCCTGATCGGTCGCCCACACGTGCGTTCACCCACGCCCGCCCCACCGCAGTGACAAAAAATATATATTTTTTGATCACTGCACATTCATTTTACACGCACTGCGGCGATAAAAAAATCAGTTTTGATATTTTTTATCAACCGCAGCAGCCTCCGGTACTTCGCTAGCCTCCCCTTTGTAAGACAGGTTTGCTTTTTTTCTTGGGTAGTCTCAGGGAATACCCCTAAATTTAGTAGTCCAAAATGTCAAACAGGGGGTATTCTTCTGAAGAGGCCTACAGGATTCTGACCCAGTCGGATGAGGAGTGGGAACCCTCATCTGACGAATCTAGCGGGTCAGAATATGAACCTGTGGAAAGCAGTGGCTCTCTGACCCAAAGTTCGGACGAGGAGGTGGAGGTCCCTGGCAGCACCAGGCGTACCCGGCCCCATGTCGCTAGACCACAGGTTACGCAGGATCCGCTTCAAGAGCAGCAGAGTGGGGCTGTCGCTGCCGGATCACGTGGTGAGGCATACACCAGCAGCGCAGCCCTTCCTGGACCTAGTACCAGCACTGTCGTACAACCTGGTGAAGTAGCGAGCACCAGAAGGGCAGTTGAAGCTGGTACGGTGGCACGTGCAATAGTTACCCCGTCGCAGCCACCGCAAAGACGGGCCCGTAGAGCCCCTAGAGTCCCTGAGGTGCTGGCAAATCCTGATTGGTAGTCACCAACTTCAGCCGCACCAGTAGTTCCCCCTTTCACCGCCCAGTCTGGAGTTCGGGTTGAGACGGCTCAAATCGGTTCGGCCCTGGGATTTTTTGAGCTGTTCTTGACTGCGGAGCTCTTGGACTTAGTCGTGGCAGAGACCAACCAGTATGCCACACAATTTATAACCGCTAACCCGGGAAGCTATTATGCCCAGCCTTTCCGGTGGAAACCAGTCCAAGTTTCCGAACTTAAAATTTTTTTGGGCCTTCTCCTCAACATGGGCCTGACAAAAAAGCATGAATTGCGGTCATATTGGTCAACGCACCCAATTCATCACATGCCCATGTTCTCTGCTGCTATGTCCAGGACACGATTTGAGACCATCCTACGTTTTCTGCATTTTAGCGACAATACCACCTCCCGTCCCAGAGGCCACCCTGCTTTTGACCGGCTCCACAAAATTCGGCCCCTCATAGACCATTTCAACCTGAAATTTGCAGATTTGTATACCCCTGAGCAAAACATCTGCGTAGACGAGTCCCTAATACATTTTACCGGGCGCCTTGGCTTCAAACAATACATCCCAAGCAAGCGTGCCCGGTATGGGGTCAAATTGTATAAGCTCTGTGAAAGGGCCACAGGCTATACCCACAAATTTCGGATCTATGAGGGAAAAGATCAGTCCCTGGAGCCGGTCGGTTGCCCTGACTACCTGGGGAGCAGTGGGAAGACAGTCTGGGACTTGGTGTCACCCTTATTCGGCAAGGGGTACCATCTTTATGTGGACAATTTCTACACAAGTGTGGCCCTCTTTAGGCATTTGTTTCTAGAACGGATTTGCGCCTGTGGCACCGCGCGAACTAGTCGCGTGGGCTTCCCCCAACGGCTTGTAACCACCCGTCTTGCAAGGGGGCAGAGGGCTGCCTTGTGTAACGAAGAACTGCTCGCGGTGAAATGGAGAGACAAGCGTGACGTTTACATGCTCTCCTCCATTCACGCAGACACGACAATCCAAATTGAGCGAGCAACCCGTGTCATTGAAAAGCCCCTCTGTGTCCACGACTATAATGCGCTCATGGGAGGGGTGGACTTCAATGACCAGATGTTGTCTCCGTATTTAGTTTCCCGCAGAACCAGACGCTGGTATAAGAAGGTGTCTGTATATTTAATTCAATTGGCGCTCTACAATAGTTTTGTTCTCTACAGTAAGGCTGGGAGAACAGGATCCTTCCTCAAATTCCAGGAAGAGATCATCGAGAACCTCCTTTACCCAGGAGGTTCCGTGGCCCCATCCACCAGTGTAGTTAGCCGTCTACACGAGCGACATTTCCCCAGTGTCGTTCCTGGTACCTCAACCCAACCGTCACCCCGAAAAAGATGTCGTGTCTGTAGCAGGAGTGGAATAAGGCGTGACACCCGCTATTTCTGTCCTGACTGTGCTGACCACCCTGCCCTATGCTATGGAGAGTGTTTCCGGAAGTACCACACACAGGTACACCTAGCATAGGGATCACATCTCACCAGGACAGGCACACAGGGCTATTAGGGCCCATTCACTCACAGCTGCTGCAAACCTCTCCTTTCACCTGGGATAAAGTGCATAATGTACTTTGCCACATCTTTGGGCGATTTGCGCTTTGCACATTGTCCCATGGGGAAGGAGAGGTTTGTTCTATAAAAGGTAAAAAAAACTAAACAAAAAAAAAAATACCGGTAAGTAAAAAAGTTAAATGTTCAGTTAAAAAAGTTTAAAAAAAGTTTCTATGTTCTGTTCAACAGTTAATAAAGTTATTGCTTTGCGGCCTGGTTTTTTCTTTTTTGTTTTGTTTTTTTTACCTTTCAGGTGGACCAACCGATCGACTAGCTGCAGCACTGATGTGCATTCGGACAGAAGCATTGCGCTGCTGTCAGATTACACGCAAGTCGGTGTATGCGGCGCTGCAAGACGAGATTTCTCCTCTGCAGTAAAAGATACGTTTGCCGAGGCATATGAGCTGAGGAGGTGGCGGTGTTCATATACTTTGGCAAACACTTTGTATATATAAAAAAAAAAATCCCAGCAATGATTTATTCATCCACATCGATTGATGTGAATGGAGAAATCTGGTTTGCCAGGGCATACGAGCTGAAGTGGGTATGGATGTTGGGCGGAGCTCCTATGTCCTGGCAGACGCCTTTCCCCTCCTTTTTCTTTTTTTGGCAGAGATTTTTTCATCCACATTGATCGATGCGAATGAAGAAATCTGTGCCGTTCATTTTTTTCTTTCAGCCCAGAGGCTGAACGGAAAAAAAAAATCTCATTACCCGTATGCTCAATATAAGGAGAATAGCAGAAACTCCTAATGCTGGGCATACATGTAATGATTGCTGAGACCCTCAAATGCCAGGGCAGTACAAACACCCCACAAATAACACCATTTTGGAAAGAAGACACCCCAAGGTATTCGCTGAGGGGCATATTGAGTCCATGAAAGATTGAAATTTTTGTCCCAAGTTAGCGGAAAGGGAGACTTTGTGAGAACAAAATCAAAAAAATCTATTTCCGCTAACTTGTGCCAAAATTTTTTTTTTCAATGAACTCGCCATGCCCCTCATTGAATACCTTGGGGTGTCTTCTTTCCAAAATGGGGTCACATGTGGGGTATTTATACTGCCCTGGCATTTTAGGGGCCCCAAAGCGTGAGAAGAAGTCTGGTATCCAAATGTCTAAAAATGCCCTCCTAAAAGGAATTTGGGCACCTTTGCCCACCTAGGCTGCAAAAAAGTGTCACACATGTGGTATCTCCGTATTCAGCAGAAGTTGGGGAATATGTTTTGGGGTGTCATTTTACATATACCCATGCTGGGTGAGATAAATATCTTGGTCAAATGCCAACTTTGTATAAAAAAAATGGGAAAAGTTGTCTTTTGCCAAGATATTTCTCTCACCCAGCATGGGTATATGTAAAATGACACCCCAAAACACATTCCCCACCTTCTCCTGAGTACGGAGATACCAGATGTGTGACACTTTTTTGCAGCCTAGGTGGGCAAAGGGGCCCACATTCCAAAGAGCACCTTTCGGATTTCACAGGTCATTTACCTACTTACCAGACATTAGGGCCCCTGGAAAATGCCAGGGCAGTATAACTACCCCACAAGTGACCCCATTTTGGAAAGAAGACACCCCAAGGTATTCCGTGAGGGGCATGGCAAGTTCCTAGAATTTTTTATTTTTTGTCACAAGTTAGTGGAAAATGATGATTTTTTTTTTTTTTTTTTTTTCATACAAAGTCTCATATTCCACTAACTTGTGACAAAAAATAAAAATTTCCATGAACTCACTATGCCCATCAGCGAATACCTTGGGGTCTCTTCTTTCCAAAATGGGGTCACTTGTGGGGTAGTTATACTGCCCTGGCATTCTAGGGGCCCAAATGTGTGGTAAGGAGTTTGAAATCAAATTCTGTAAAAAATGACCAGTGAAATCCGAAAGGTGCTCTTTGGAATATGGGCCCCTTTGCCCACCTAGGCTGCAAAAAAGTGTCACACATCTGGTATCTCCGTACTCAGGAGAAGGTGGGGAATGTGTTTTGGGGTGTCATTTTACATATACCCATGCTGGGTGAGAGAAATATCTTGGCAAAAGACAACTTTTCCCATTTTTTTATACAAAGTTGGCATTTGACCAAGATATTTATCTCACCCAGCATGGGTATATGTAAAAAGACACCCCAAAACACATTCCTCAACTTCTCCTGAGTACGGGGATACCAGATGTGTGACACTTTTTTGCAGCCTAGGTGGGCAAAGGGGCCCACATTCCAAAGAGCACCTTTTGGATTTCATAGGTCATTTTTTACTGAATTTGATTTCAAACTCCTTACCACACATTTGGGCCCCTAGAATGCCAGGGCAGTATAACTACCCCACAAGTGACCCCATTTTGGAAAGAAGAGACCCCAAGGTATTCGCTGATGGGCATAGTGAGTTCATGGAAGTTTTTATTTTTTGTCACAAGTTAGTGGAATATGAGACTTTGTATGAAAAAAAAAAAAAAAAAAAAATCATCATTTTCCACTAACTTGTGACAAAAAATAAAAAATTATAGGAACTTGCCATGCCCCTCACGGAATACCTTGGGGTGTCTTCTTTCCAAAATGGGGTCACTTGTGGGGTAGTTATACTGCCCTGGCATTCTAGGGGCCCAAATGTGTGGTAAGGAGTTTGAAATCAAATTCTGAAAAAAATGACCTGTCAAATCCGAAAGGTGCTCTTTGGAATATGGGCCCCTTTGCCCACCTAGACTGCAAAAAAGTGTCACACATCTGGTATCTCCGTACTCAGGAGAAGGTGGGGAATGTGTTTTGGGGTGTCATTTTACATATACCCATGCTGGGTGAGAGAAATATCTTGGCAAAAGACAACTTTTCCCATTTTTTTATACAAAGTTGGCATTTGACCAAGATATTTATCTCACCCAGCATGGGTATATGTAAAAAGACACCCCAAAACACATTCCTCAACTTCTCCTGAGTACGGGGATACCAGATGTGTGACACTTTTTTGCAGCCTAGGTGGGCAAAGGGGCCCACATTCCAAAGAGCACCTTTTGGATTTCATAGGTCATTTTTTACTGAATTTGATTTCAAACTCCTTACCACACATTTGGGCCCCTAGAATGCCAGGGCAGTATAACTACCCCACAAGTGACCCCATTTTGGAAAGAAGAGACCCCAAGGTATTCGCTGATGGGCATAGTGAGTTCATGGAAGTTTTTATTTTTTGTCACAAGTTAGTGGAATATGAGACTTTGTATGAAAAAAAAAAAAAAAAAAAAAATCATCATTTTCCACTAACTTGTGACAAAAAATAAAAAATTCTAGGAACTCGCCATGCCCCTCACGGAATACCTTGGGGTGTCTTCTTTCCAAAATGGGGTCACTTGTGGGGTAGTTATACTGCCCTGGCATTCTAGGGGCCCAAATGTGTGGTAAGGAGTTTGAAATCAAATTCTGAAAAAAATGACCTGTCAAATCCGAAAGGTGCTCTTTGGAATATGGGCCCCTTTGCCCACCTAGGCTGCAAAAAAGTGTCACACATCTGGTATCTCCGTACTCAGGAGAAGGTGGGGAATGTGTTTTGGGGTGTCATTTTATATATACCCATGCTGGGTGAGATAAATATCTTGGTCAAATGCCAACTTTGTATAAAAAAATGGGAAAAGTTGTCTTTTGCCAAGATATTTCTCTCACCCAGCATGGGTATATATAAAATGGCACCCCAAAACACATTCCCCACCTTCTCCTGAGTACGGAGATACCAGATGTGTGACACTTTTTTGCAGCCTAGGTGGGCAAAGGGGCCCATATTCGGATTTGACAGGTTATTTTTTTCAGAATTTGATTTCAAACTCCTTACCACACATTTGGGCCCCTAGAATGCCAGGGCAGTATAACTACCCCACAAGTGACCCCATTTTGGAAAGAAGAGACCCCAAGGTATTTCGTGATGGGCATAGTGAGTTCATAGAAGTTTTTATTTTTTGTCACAAGTTAGTGGAATATGAGACTTTGTAAGAAAAAAAAATAAAAAATAAAAAATCATCATTTTCCGCTAACTTGTGACAAAAAATAAAAAGTTCTATGAACTCACTATGCCCATCAGCGAATACCTTAGGGTGTGTACTTTCCGAAATGGGGTCATTTGTGGGGTATTTGTACTGTCTGGCCATTGTAGAACCTCAGGAAACATGACAGGTGCTCAGAAAGTCAGAGCTGCTTCAAAAAGCGGAAATTCACATTTTTGTACCATAGTTTGTAAACGCTATAACTTTTACCCAAACCATTTTTTTTTTACCCAAACATTTTTTTTTTATCAAAGACATGTAGAACTATAAATTTAGAGCAAAATTTCTATATGGATCTCGTTTTTTTTTGCAAAATTTTACAACTGAAAGTGAAAAATGTCATTTTTTTGCAAAAAAATCGTTAAATTTCGATTAATAACAAAAAAAGTAAAAATGTCAGCAGCAATGAAATACCACCAAATGAAAGCTCTATTAGTGAGAAGAAAAGGAGGTAAAATTCATTTGGGTGGTAAGTTGCATGACCGAGCAATAAACGGTGAAAGTAGTGTAGGTCAGAAGTGTAAAAAGTGGCCTGGTCTTTCAGGGTGTTTAAGCACTGGGGGCTGAAGTGGTTAATATGATACTTTTATAGATCAGGTCGTTATGGATGCGGCGATACCAATTATGTGCAATTTTTTTTATTTATTTCTTTTTTTTATGACATAAATTAATGGATATGAGAAAAGACAATTTATATTTTATTTTTATTTACATTTTAATGAATTTTTTTATTTTTTACTTTTTTCCACTTTTTTTTACTTTTTTCGTTACAGCAGACACTCTCAGCTGATGGCAGTTCCTGAGCGCGATGGGGGACAATGGGGGGCAATGGCCACATGTGGGGGGCACTTACATTTTTCAGGGGCACTGGAGGCAAGGTGGCAGTAGTATCTGATTTCAGGCTGTGATCTCCAGGTTGGAGATCACAGCCTGAAACTGGCATTTTTCTCAATGAAGCGCTCTGATTGGTTAGTCTGCAGAGACTAACCAATCGGAGCGATTGCCGGCAAGGGGCCACTTTGATTAGTCCCTCGCCGGCTTCTCCGGTGTCTCTGCTCCCTGGGAGAGCGGAGACTCTGGGGATGTGACGCTTTATAGTGTCACAGCCCTGTTAAGCAAATTGGACGTGACTGTACGTCCAAATGCAGAAAGTCACTTGCAATTTGGACGTACAGTTACGTCAAAATGCGTGAAAGGGTTAAAAGGGTTATGACATGATTAATGTAAAAAATAAATAAATCTGATATCATATAATACTTGACGATCTCTTTTTAGCAAACTTAGAACCAGCCCTGTACCTTACATTACATGAGATCTTCCAGAGATTTCCCCAATAATTTCTCCAATTGCTCTGCACGTCCTTTCTACTGCAGCTGGTGGCAGTTGAAGGATGGAATTGAACATGTGCTTCCATCTCAGTGAGCAGGACAGAGAAATTAGAAAAAGAGAAAACAGTAGGTGGCACTATACATATAGAATTCAGTGAATAACTCAGTGGCTATACAAAATTTTTGATTACATTCAATTAAAAAAGTATTCAGATCCAGGTACTGGTTCGAAAAATTAAGAATAGTTTTCATGGGACAACCCCTTTAAATTTATGAATAGAGATGAGCGAATTTTCCAAAATTTGTTTTACGGCAAAACCGAAAGGGAAAAAAAAGTCAGTGGTCAAAAAAGTGATCAAAAGTGATCAAAAAGTCATACACACCCAAATGGTTTCAATGAAAAGTACAGAGCTCCCAGCATAAAATTACCCCTTATACAGCTCTGTACACATAAAAATAAAAAAAAGTTATGGGGATCAGAATATGTCAATGCAAAGAAAAACTTTTTTCCAAAGTTTACAATTTTTTTTCAGTATTAAAATGAAATAAAAACTACAAATATGTGGTAGAAAAGTAAAAAAAAAGTTATGTTTTTTGGGAGGACTAGGAGTAAAAAACGGAAAATTACCCGGTCTTGAAAGGGTTAATAATACACTGCACTGTCAGATTTTTTTCTAAAAACTACAATTTTTCCAAAAATTATGCCTATTTGGTAGCAGATTCTTTGATCTCTGCCTTATGATCTTCATAATGGTAATCTGTGGCAAGGAGGTTTCAAACTCACCTCATCCTCAACTTCTACGGTATGAGACACTCAGGCTTGTGTTGGATTTCCGGATGTATTAATCTAACATCTAACATTAACAGCAATCTTAAAATGTGGTAGGTGACCCACTGCTCTGCTGACTGCTTTCAGAACAACATGATTGTGATGGGTTCATCAGATTCTTACCCAACAAACAGTTGAGTGTTGAAAGAACATCACAAACTTTATTGAGTCTTAAAAAAGAATGCCAGGCATAAACTTGCAAAACAGAAAAAGAACAGTCCACACAATGGGATACACCGCAAAGAGATTACATAGTCCAAAGGAGAATTCTACTTACTGGCCACAAGGGGCAGCTAAGCTCCAGATACTTCACCTGGAGAGTGTCCCGTTGGAGTGTTGGCCCAACATCAGCTCCCCTATCCAATGAGATCCACCTGCAAGTTTCTTTTCAGTGTTCCTCAGAGTGCTGCCTCAGGTTTAGCCCTCCTCTCCAGTGAGATCCACTTGCAAGTCTGCTCCCCAATCTCAGGCCCTTCTATACCTGGGTAGGAAAGGCAATTTGGGCTATCTCTACCTGTCCCTCAAATGACAGACTGTGCAAATTAAGCAGGGGCACAGTAAGGAGTGTCCCCAGCATCCAGACAGTCGAGTAAATCGTAGACATGCAATCCAGCAAGTGCAGAGTTTATTAGAGTTTCTTTAAGTATGTTTGAATGATTTTATGAATATACGGTATACACCTCTAGCTAGATTGACATATCCTATCTATGTGTGTATAACAAGTAGTATTGAGCAAATTGAAGCATTTGAAGCAGAATTTGATCCGAAGTTTGGGAAAAATTATGAGGATGTCTGCTCCATCCTGATTTAAGAAAACCTGCCAAAGGACCTGCGACGAGTGTGAAGATGTCACCACACAAGGCCAGCATGATCACGTGGTGACGTCATCACGCTCGCTGCAGGTCCTTTAGCGGGTTTCCTTCAATCAATTTGGGAAATGACGGATTAACCCCCTGAGCACCTGAGTCTCAGAGGCTGTGATCAAAGTTGACCGTGGCATCTGAGGGGTTAAATGACGAGGGGTGGCGTGATTGCCGTTCCCTGTCATCAGGGCCGGCCTTTGGGGTGTGCGGGCTGTGCGGCCGCACAGGGCGCCATAGTAACAGGGGCGCTGGGCGGCCGACAGCTCGCAATGTAATCTGCGGCAGGCGAGGCTGTACTTGTGTTCTCCCTCGGGGCGCCCCCTCCATCTCCCCCTCCCCTGTCTGACCTGCCTGCTGCCCCCGCCGCTGCCAATAAGAAGAGGCAGGAGGAGGAGGGGAGAGGCTGTGTCCACTGCGCCACCAATGAAGAAAACTGACCTGTGACCTGTAATACAAATACAGGAGGCGGGTGCCAGAATCAAATAGCCGGCACCCGACCTCTGTGACAGGGAGCTGCGATCAGCGGCAGTTGAGTTAACCCTTCAGGTGCGGTACCTGAGGGGTTAACTGCCGCTGATCGCAGCTCCCTGTCACAGAGGTCGGGTGCCGGCTATTTGATTCTGGCACCCCCCCCCCCCCAATATAAGAAACATAATTGGTGGCTCAGTGCGCCCCCCCCTAGTATAAGAAACATTGGTGGCACAGTGCGCCCCCCCCCCCCAGTATAAGAAACATTGGTGGCACAGTGCGCCCCCCCCCCCCCCCCCCAGTATAAGAAACATTGGTAGCTCAGTGGGAAGTGCCAATGAGGGTTAAAAAATAATTTAAAAAAATTAACTCACCTCCTCCAGTTGATCGCGTAGCTGCTGGTCTTTCTTTAGGACCTGTGGTGACGTCACTGAGTTCATCACATGACCCATTACCATGGTGATGGATCATGTGATGTATCATGTGATGAGCACAGTGATGTCACCACAGGTCCTTTGACAGGTCATGAAGAAAGAACAGAAGACGATCAATTGGAGGAGGTGAGTTAATTATTTTTTTATTTTTTAACCCTCATTGGCACTGCCCACTGCGCCACCAATGTTTATTATATTGAGGGGGGGCGCACTGCGCCACCAATGTTTATTATATTGAGGGGGGGCACACTGCGCCACCAATGTTTATTATATTGAGGGGGGCGCACTGCGCCACCAATGTTTATTATATTGAGGGGGGGCGCACTGCGCCACCAATGTTTATTATATTGAGGGGGGGCGCACTGCGCCACCAATGTTTATTGTATTGAGGGGGGGCGCACTGCGCCAATGTTTATTATACTGGGGTGTTGGGGGGGCGCACTGCGCCACCAATGTTTATTATACTGGGGTGTTGGGGGGGGCGCACTGCGCCACCAATGTTTATTATACTGGGGTGTTGGGGGGCGCACTGCGCCACCAATGTTTATTATACTGGGGTGTTGGGGGGGCGCACTGCGCCACCAATATTTATTATACTGGGGTGTTGGGGGGGCGCACTGCGCCACCAATGTTTATTATACTGGGGTGTTGGGGGGGGCGCACTGTGCCACCAATGTTTATTATATTGGGGGGGCGCACTGCGCACAACGATGGGTTAGGGAAGTTTCACAGCAGAGTGCGCATGCGCTGGGAGCCTCGCCGGCGGTTAGGGTAGGGAAAAATTATGGGCCAGTGCACAGGTGCGGTGATCGGATGGATGTTCTCAGCAGGACACCGGCCGACACTGCGCATGCGCTGGGAGCCTCACCAGCGGTTAGGGTAAGGAAAAAGCACTGGCCCGTACGTAATTTTTCCCTTCCCTAACCGCTGGTGAGGCTCCCGGTGCATGCGCAGTGTCGGCCGGTGTTCAGCTGAGAACATCCATCCGATTACTGCGCCTGCGCACTGGCCCATAGTTTTTCCCTACCCTAACCGCTGGCGAGACTCCTGGCGCATGCGCACTCTGCTGTGAAACTTCCCTAACCTGACGTTGTGCGCCTGCGCGGCGCTGCACACCTCCTCATGTCATGTCCGGTGCGTCCGGAAGTGACGAGGGTAGGGAAATCTCACGAAGTAGGGAAGTATAACATTACACCGGCCTTTGGGGTGTGTGGTCTGGTAACTACTTGGTTGGATAGTCAGCCAGCCTATGCCATGATGCCAGCAACAAGCAGTGTTTTTGTTTTTTTTTGGGGGGGGGGCGCCACAAGGTTAGCTCGCACAGGGCGCCTGGACACCTAAGGCCGGCCCTGCCTGTCATTGCGCTCGTTCCATACAATGAAAAGCAATTTGTGATTAAGTAATTCGCAATGAATCAAATTTCTTCGGCGAAGCTGCTGAATCAAATTTTTTTAAACTCCGCTCATCACTAATAACAAATATCATCTTGTGTTATTCATTTTTACTTGGCTTTGTATTTGTATTTGATGGCATTCATCTGGACCCAGTTGCCATATCACATTGCAAATACAGTATCATTGGTAGCTTCTCATACCAGGCAACTCAACTTTTGTTGTTAGACTGATGGGATGCAGGAGAAGCCTAAAACCTGCATAGGACTAGTTCCGAAAAGCTAAATCTAAGCAAGCCGTATAAAGATACCCATTAGATATAGTCTTCTAACAAAAGCATGTTATGAGAATATAAGATCTTTTGTGTAGATAACACAATTGTACATGTGCACATTGTCCTTTCTTACCTTCCCTCAAGGCTCGAGATGTACAGGTGAAACTCGAAACATTAGAATATCGTCCATTTATTTCAGTAATACAAATTAAAAGAAATTACATTAATGCAGCTTAAAATTAGAGTTTTGTTAAAAGGTTCAATATTTTAGGCTCAAAGAGTCACACTCTAGTCAGCTAATTAATCCATACCCCCTGAGCAAAGGGTACCTCAAAATTGAGACTTTGGGGTTTCATAAGCTGTAAGCCATAATCATCCAAATTATACCAAATAAAGGCTTGAAATATCTCGCTTTGCATGTAATGAGTCTATCTCATATGTTAGTTTCGCCTTTTAAGTTGCATTACTGAAATAAATGAACTTTGCACGATATTCAAATTTTTCGAGTTTCACCTGTATAACAAGGCCTGCACCTCATCATAAAATAGGCACAACCTGTAAAACATCTGTCTATGCTAAATTCTCCACAAATTGCTTACATGAAAGCTAAAGTTTTGAGTCTGGACAGATTAGACCAGTGGTCCCCAACTTCAGTCCTTAGTGCCCACCTGCCGGTCATCATTTGAGAACATCACACAAAATGAATACCTGTGGTACGTCCTGATGCACTGAAACTAATTATATCACCTGCTTAATACTAAGGAAATCCTGAAAACCTGACAGTTAGGTGGGCCCTGAGGACTGGTAGTTGAGGAACACTGCATTAGACTACCAGACAGGTGTTCAAAATGTCATCTAAATCCTCCAGTCTATCTCATATGTTAGTTTCACCTTTGAAGTTGCATTACTGAAATAAATGAACTTTGCACGATATTCTAATTTTTCGAGTTTCACCTGTATGTACAGTAGGTGTTTGTGATATTGTGCTTTTAGCACGACAGCGTCGCGCTGATACTCGGCGACATGGTGCCGAGATCTCGCACTCACTGGAATAGTGACAGCACATCCCAGCAAGCGCGTCATAGAAGCGACGGGAGATCCGACTTGGATTCCCGCCAATTCTACACGTGTGCGGCGTTTGTTATGAATCCTGAGGGGGAAGTCCCCGCCGGATTTTAAATAAAAATCCGGCATGGGTCCCCCCCTCAGGAGCATACCGGGCCCTTAGGTCTGTTATGGGTTGTAAGGAGAGCCCCCCCTACGCCGAAAAAAACGGCGTAGGGGTCCCCCTACAATCCATACCAGACCCGTATCCAAAGCACGCTACCCGGCCAGCCAGGAAGGGAGTGGGGACGAGCGAGCGCCCCCCCCCCCCTCCTGAGCCGTACCAGGCTGCATGCCCTCAACATGGGGGGGTTGGGTGCTCTGGGGCAGGGGGCGCACTGCGGCCCCCCCACCTCAGAGCACCCTGTCCCCATGTTGATGAGGACAGGGCCCCTTCCCGACAACCCTGGCCGTTGGTTGTCGGGGTATGCGGGCGGGAGGCTTATCGGAATCTGGGAGCCCCCTTTAATAAGGGGGCCCCCAGATACCGGCCCCCCACCCTAAGTGAATGAGTATGGGGTACATCGTACCCCTACCCATTCACCTGCAAGAAAAGTGGTAAAAACACAAATAAACCACACAGTGTATTAAAATATTTTATTTTTCTGCTCCGGAGGCCGCCCCCTGTCTTCTTTATTAGCTCTTTTACCAGGGGGGGCTCTTCTTCTTCCGCTATCCCGACGGGTCTTCTCCGCTATCCGGGGGTTCTTCTCAACTCTCCCGGGTTCTCCTTCTGTCTTCTTCCGCTATCCCGACGGGTCTTCTCCGCTATCCGGGGGGTCTTCTCAACTCTCCGGGGTTCTCCTTCTGTCTTCGCCGCTCTCCGTTGTTGACTCGGCGCACCCCGGTTCTTCGTCTCGCGAGATCTCGGATTTTAAATAAAAATTTAGCGAGACGAAGAACCGGGGTGCGCCGAGTCAACAACGGAGAGCGGCGAAGACAGAAGGAGAACCCCGGAGAGTTGAGAAGACCCCCCTGTCTTCTTTATTAGCTCTTTTACCAGGGGGGGCTCTTCTTCTTCCGCTATCCCGACGGGTCTTCTCCGCTATCCGGGGGGTCTTCTCAACTCTCCGGGGTTCTCCTTCTGTCTTCGCCGCTCTCCGTTGTTGACTCGGCGCACCCCGGTTCTTCGTCTCGCTAAATTTTTATTTAAAATCCGAGATCTCGCGAGACGAAGAACCGGGGTGCGCCGAGTCAACAACGGAGAGCGGCGAAGACAGAAGGAGAACCCCGGAGAGTTGAGAAGACCCCCCGGATAGCGGAGAAGACCCGTCGGGATAGCGGAAGAAGAAGAGCCCCCCCTGGTAAAAGAGCTAATAAAGAAGACAGGGGGCGGCCTCCGGAGCAGAAAAATAAAATATTTTAATACACTGTGTGGTTTATTTGTGTTTTTACCACTTTTCTTGCAGGTGAATGGGTAGGGGTACGATGTACCCCATACTCATTCACTTAGGGTGGGGGGCCGGTATCTGGGGGCCCCTTATTAAAGGGGGCTCCCAGATTCCGATACGATGTACCCCATACTCATTCACTTAGGGTGGGGGGCCGGTATCTGGGGGCCCCCTTATTAAAGGGGGCTCCCAGATTCCGATAAGCCTCCCGCCCGCATACCCCGACAACCAACGGCCAGGGTTGTCGGGAAGGGGCCCTGTCCTCATCAACATGGGGACAGGGTGCTCTGAGGTGGGGGGGCCGCAGTGCGCCCCCTGCCCCAGAGCACCCAACCCCCCCATGTTGAGGGCATGCAGCCTGGTACGGCTCAGGAGGGGGGGGGGGGGCGCTCGCTCGTCCCCACTCCCTTCCTGGCTGGCCAGGTAGCGTGCTTTGGATACGGGTCTGGTATGGATTGTAGGGGGACCCCCTACGCCGTTTTTTTCGGTGTAGGGGGGGCTCTCCTTACAACCCATAACAGACCTAAGGGCCCGGTATGCTCCTGAGGGGGGGACCCATGCCGGATTTTTATTTAAAATCCGGCGGGGACTTCACCCTCAGGATTCATAACAAACGCCGCACACGTGTAGAATTGGCGGGAATCCAAGTCGGATCTCCCGTCGCTTCTATGACGGCTCTGTCTCCATCGCGGCAAGCCAGCTCGGCGCTGGCTCCCGCGATGGGGCTCGTAGGTGCTCAATCTCGCCGAGAAAGAGAGCGAGATTGACACAAAATCGGGTTCACCTACTGTATTATGAGAAGAATGGTGCAGCAGTAAGGCTTGAGTATGCTTAGAGAATGACCTACACTGTAGTCAATATCCCTGTGCAAGGTATGCAACAGCACAGAAGCAGAAATTTGGTAAAAGACTCCTTTAATCCAACATGCAACATTTCAATAAATTGTATATCTTTATCAAGCATGGAAAGAGAGGTGTGAGTTTAGTGATGAGCGGCAGGGGTCATATTCGAATTTGTGATATTTCGCAAATATTTTGTAGAATATTCAGTGCTATATACGTGTATTCGTTTTTTTAAATATTCGTCATTTTTTTCCATCTGAAGTCATGATTCCTCCCTGCTTAAGTTGCTTGTGGGCCAATGACTCATTGGCCCACAAGCAAGAAGCAGGGAGGACTCATGTGTTTAGATTGAAAAAATTACGAATATTCGAAAAATGAATATATATTACGAATTCTTGAAGTGTCGATATTCGCGATTAAAATTCGTAATTCGAATATTCGCACTCAACACTATTGACTAGTAGAGATGAGTGAATATCTTAAAAGTTCAATTCGGCTGACTCGCTGAATTTCACCAAAAATTTTGCTTTGTGATGAATTACTTCGTCACGAAGCACATTTTTTTGTAAGCAGCGGGTGCAAAGACAGGGAGCAGCGATAGCGCTGCCCCCGTCATTGTACCGCTCAGATGCCGCGTTCATACATGATCGCAGCATCTGAGTGTAAAAGTAACAATAAAAATAAAATTAAATCAAACTTACTGCCTCCATTTGCTCGCGACGGACCGGCTGTCGCCATCTTGCTTGAAGATCTTGCCCGAAATTCTGTGAGGCGCGAGATTATGTCATCACGCTGGTGTATCCCGCGCCGCATGGGATTTCGGTCGAGATCTTCAAGCAAGATGGAGGCTGGCGGCCCGTCGAGAGCAAATGGAGGAGGTAAGTTAGAATTTTTTAGTTTTTTATACTATTTCAGGTTACATCGATTCGCTGACACGAAGCACGAGGAAATTCGTCTTCTAGGCGAATCAAATTTATCCTGAAATTGAGATCGAATTAAACTTTGTGGGATTTGATTCGCTCATCTCTTTTGACTAGCTTTAAAGAAATAAAAAAGCTGCACAGAGTGAGGCGATTGAGGCAAAAAGTTATATAAATATCTTTGATGATTTTGTGGTCTTCTGAATGCACAGGTATAATCCATGCTGTGATGTCACAGTACAAGAATAATAAAGACAGTGATGTAACAGTACGGGGTAATAAACATAGTGGTATCAGCACCAGGGTAATAAAAGCAGTGATATGACAGTACTGGATTAATACACACAGAAATGTCACAGTACAGATATAATAAAAACAAAGTGATGTCACAGTACGGTGGTAATAAATGCAGTGATGTCATAGCACAGGAATAATAAACACAGTGATGTCACAGTACAGAGATAATAAACACACTGATGGATTCCTGGCAAATGACTTTTCACAGGAGAATCACACAGTAATGTAACAGTACAGGAATAATAAACATAGTGCTATCACAGTACAGGGGTAATAAACACAGTGATGTCACAGTACAGGGGTAATGCACACAAGAAAGATCATTATGTACTGTGTGACATCACAGTATAGAGGGAAAATGTTCGATGATGTCACAAGCCAGAAATAATGCACCATAGTAAAACTCAGAATAGGGTAGCACTCAATGTTCATTATCTAATGTCATAACTAAGTACTCCATATGTCTGAGTGGCAATGGATCCCCTTAATTGTTGGGCCCCTTAGCCGCTGCTATGTCTGCTACCCTAATAGTTATATCCATGATTATTTCTATGGGTAATATCCCTTTAGACAAAATTATGTGATTAAAATGCATAGAACTGGTTAATCCTACACTCATGTGCTATCAAAAAGCAATCACATTGACCTTGATTTGCAAAACTGTCCAAGTTCAGTTGATCTTTAATTGTTGCCATCCTGTTCTAGAACTCGCACACACTTCTGTCTGCCAAGCCACTGATGACTCATTTGCCAGGAGACCATCAGTTTGATAACAGAATCATTTCTTGCAAACAGATGTTGGTCTTGCTATCAAACTCATGTTCTCAGCTGTTTCCCGTCACCAGCCTTATTGTTTTTATTATGTCCGTTGCGAAACAATCTGATCAGTGCCATATGCCGGAGAGTAAAACACTAATTGTGGACACAACAAAGGAACATAAATCTGTCCGACCAGTCATCAGCAGTGCACATATAGTAAATAGTTAGCGGTGATACACAGTTACTTTATGGCATGTTGCAACACTGTTATAGACTTTGATATGTAGCTTGCTTCTTGTCATCATCCGCCAGTAACTGTTAGATTGCACATTATAGTATTAAGATATAGTTGATCTTCTATTCGCATTGTTGAAAAGATTACTCAAGTCAGGGGTAAAACACTACAGGAGCAGTTGTCCATGCCTACCATTCGGTTTGTTGCTTTCATTTTTTAAGGAATGTTCAAAAATGGGAAGTAGTATTGATTACGATGGGTAACCAATCTGGGTTCCTAGACCA
This sequence comes from Bufo bufo, assembly GCF_905171765.1. NCBI lineage: Eukaryota > Metazoa > Chordata > Amphibia > Anura > Bufonidae > Bufo > Bufo bufo. The sequence goes on from NC_053391.1 coordinate 121,004,260, forward strand.
TTAAAGGGGTTGTTCTATCAATGGGATATGCCATAAATGTTCAATGGGTTCTGGTCCCACTTCTAGAACCTACTCTTATCTCAAGAACGAAGACTATGCTGCACATGCTCAGCATCCTCTACATTCACTGCTCTGAGACTTCCTGGCCTATTTCTGGAAGTCACACAGCAGTAAATGGAGAAAGCTGAGCATACATAGTATTCTCTTTATTTGTGGCAGGACTCTGTTCTTCAAATTGGGGAGGGTCAGACAGGTGGGACTCGCACCTTTTGGATATTTATGGTATATTCTATCAATATGCTACTATAAGTGTCTAGATGGGAATACCTCTTTTAATGCCAATGGCACCACCTTCAGTAGTGACAGGTTACATGCAAGATGATACCTAACTAGTCATAAACCTCTAAGCCCAGTCAGAAGTTTACCTAGCTAAAATTCTGTTCATGAATGTGCTGGGAATGTTGCCATGCCAATCTGTTAAGCCCCATCTTGTCAATTTATCAGTGAGTCTGGAAGTGGAACCAATCACGTTCCTGGATCAGCGTCCAATCCCAGAGCTAGGTGGAGGATTTAAATATTCTACTCAGTCATTGCCAGCTGCTGCTGATTGCACAGGTGTTCTGGCTCAGTTTGTACCTCTGTGCTTTAACCTGAACTCAAGACTTGCTTGCTTTCCCTCTGTGTACCAACTGTGGCTTGTATTCTGGATTAACTTCTTGTGTGCTGAATTGTCTTCTACTGATTCTCCTGTTATTCTGACAGTGGCTAGTTTCTGGATTAATCCTCATCTGCTAAACTGGCTACTTTTGATTCGCCTAGTGTTCTGAACATGGCTAGTTTCTGGATTAAACCCTAGTCTGCTGTTTGGGCTCTATTCGTTTCTCCTGGTTCTAACCCTGCTTGTTTACTTCTTTTTGCACTGTGGTAATTCTGGTAGGTCTGCGTCTAGCAAGCTTGTAAAAGTTTTTTCCTACCTTATACTGCAGATGTCCTTAGCAGCCAAGTCAACCTGGCCTTGTGTCAGGCTCTCATGAAGAACCTTAGGTGTAGCCTTGGGTTCCTACCAACAGGAGTGGTTAAGGAAGACTGGTATCACTTTCTGAGTTTTCTGCCTGTCTTTCCAGACAGTGAACATAGTATATCCTTACACCAGCCCTGTGTAGGACCAATATATTCTGAAGTGCTGTACAAAGACTTCCAGACAAATCAGTTCCAGTGGGACTCACAGTTTAATCCTCACTAATAACCACTAAGCAATAATATAAGGCCTACATTAAAAACATACATAAAGTAATAGTAGCTTTAAACAAATATGAATTCTCCTGTTTAAATGTATCCATGTGTGCCTTCTTCCACTAAGCATACATATTATAGTAGCTTATAGAAAGCAAAAATTGTGCAGTGTGCTAGGGACAAGGCAGCTGACTCTTCTCCTATGGTAGTTGGAAAATAATCCAAGTATCGAACGCAACATACAGTTTTCTCCTGTTCACAATTTTTCTTTTCTTTTTCATCACAGACTTACCCGCTTCTTCTTATGAAAATATTGTTTGCAAAATATGTATTTACTTTTGCACCTTTGCATATATCTATTATATATTTTATGTATAGTATGTAAAATATGCAGCTCATTTCACACTTTGGGAAGTACATAATTATTCTGGCCAGTCTATGGGACTTCATTTGATAGTTTGGGAATGGCACACTACCAGTATTACTTTACTGCAAAAAATAATTTTTTAAAAATAAAAAATGTTCCATCAAGTAGTCTAATTCTGCTTTTTATTAGTTATAGGACTGTGATGAGACCCATATATAAAACGTCATATCGTACAGCCACAGCTTTGGAGTGGAGATGCTGCCCAGGTTTCACAGGAAGTAACTGTGATGAAGGTAAGTGGATGGAGGTTAAAATAAAAGAAATGTCATTTTTTTGTATATTACGTTTATTGTCACAGAAACTTGATAATGGATTTGACTGAATTGTAAAATATTTGTGTCATCATGTTAAGTTTATGACTTTACATTTGAAGTTCTTCATTTGGTGTAATTTCCAAGGATGTCATCTCAGTGTGTGTCCATCAAATAATTATTTGGAAGATGAAAGATTTTTGATGATTTGAGTACAGATTTTTTATCTGTTTATCGTGGATAATTCCCAGCGACTGTTTTTGGAATTATTGTGCCAAAAGATACAGATAGATGGAATCACAAAATGTAAAAGTGTTGTCCGAAATCTAAACATTTTTAGCTGAGGCTCGGCATGGGCTGATATTTAAAGGGGTTTCTGGGAATAGAATATTGATGAGCTATCCTCAGGATAGGTAATCAATATCTGATCAAAGGGGGTCCTGCTTCCAGCACCCCTGCCAATCAATCAGCTGTTTAAAGAGGCCACTGCACTCCTGTAAGTGTTGCAGCCTCTTCCTAGGTCAATGATGTCACTTTTATCGGTCACATGGCCTATGAGACACTCAGTCTCATAGTGAATGAGCCTGAGCTGCAATGCCATGCACAGACAGAATACAGTGGAGAGCATGCTGCTTGGTATACTGTGAGTAGGTTGCAGCGCTCACCGGAGTGCCACAGCCTCTTTAAACATATGATTGTTGGGGGTGCTGGGTGTTGGACCTCGATTGATCAGATATTGATGACCTATCCTGAGGATAAGTAATCAATATAGGATTCCTGATAAACCCCTTTACAAAAATAAAACTACTCACCTAGAGGGGGTCTCTTGGTTTCAGCACTGCACCTTTGGTCTACACTGCTTCCAGTCCTCACTGGATTAGATGTGTAACATGCTCAGCCATAATTTTCTATTACTGACACAAGGTGAGTAGTGTTTTGTTTTGTTTTTTGTACAGATTGAGTATGCCTCCATGTGAAATTGGACACATATAGGGCCCATACACTTCTATATGTGTCTATTGTGGTTCCATACAACTCGGTGTGCAAAAAAAAAAGAAAAACAAAAGGGGAAACATTTTTCCTCTACTTTTGTCATAGCATTTATTTTTGCTTATCATTATACTTTTGTAAGCATTCAATGCCAACATTTTAACTTTTTGTTAAAACCAGTGTAAGGAATTACAATAAACACATGGCCGTGCTACAGCTCCATACAGCCTCCTAATTATATTGAGCTTTGATAGGGCCACTATAGACTTCTGTGGGGCCGTACTGTGCTACCATATTCCTCTGAGCTAATACGAATTTTGGCATGCCCCATAGTAAGCTGTATTATGCAGCTATTAGGCTACCATCACACATGCTGTTCTTTATGGCTGTTTTTGATGCTGTTTTTTCAGCCAAAGCCAGGAGTGGATTCAAAATGAATTAAAGATGTAAGGAAAGGACTTCTAGTTCTTTTTTGTACTGGTCCACTTCTGGATTTTCCTCAAAAATCTGCATCTGAAATAGCAGCAATGTGTGATTTTAGCCTTATGCAGCAATGGCCTCTTGGGAGAATATCTTCATAATATGGCACTGCATGGAGTCCCATACGGTCATACACTGAAAGCCTATGGCTCTGTAGGGAAACTGTGTAGAGACAAAATACAGAACAGATGTATCGAACCATAGGAATTTTTGAACAGTGGCTAAACACGTTTTCTTTGCACTAGTTTTCATAAATGCTGCAAAGTAAAAAGCATTACTTTTAATTACTTAACCTGGGACTTATAATGCCAGACAAGCTTGTTAAAGTATAGAACATTGCATAAAATCAGCTTACTGTCTATTAAAGTCCCACAAATTGATGTTGGAAAACGGTTTTCCTAATGTTTTCTTTAAAAGAAAGACGTAAAGTTTGACATAATGGTAAGAGAATTCTATTAAGTATTGGCCTTCTAGTCTGAGGGAAGATGCCAGTTCTTCATGATGGTCACGAAATCTTGAAAAATAAGATATTTCCCTCTGGGCATGTTAATTTGTTCCTTCGTAGAGAATGATTTAACATGCATTAAATCTGGTGGCGCTTGCTGCCAGAATTACCATACAATAGTCAACCGTGAAACCAGGTTCAATATTAGCACTTGCATGTTATGCAGAAAAAAAAACACTGTAAAACCCGTGGGTGTGAATATAATAAAGTGTGGTTCTGCTTGCACTTGGCAAGTGGAGAATGGTCTTTAAGAGAAAAACTTTCCATGATGGCCATTATGTTTATGTCACTGAAACTAGCTGCAATGACTTACAAAATAATTATATTATTATACAACACCCCACAGTGCTGGCAATGGTTTTTCCTTGGAGACAATGTCGGCTCTTTTAATGGATTGAAGGAACATGGTAAATGCAGCAAGCCTTCTAGATGCACAAGTTAAGCGCCTGCAAGTTTGTATATTAGAAAAATGTGCATGTTTTTACCCTGACCAAAAGCAATGTGCAGTATGTTTATGGGATTTCTGATGACTTCTATGACATAAAAGGAATAGTTTACAGCATCCATGCAGATAAAAAAAACTGTATAATCTATATTGACACGTCCAAAACATAGCAGCAACCTGTCGATCCTTATGGATGACTACCATTGCTACCAGCACCAGACATGGACTCGGAACTTAAAGTGGCCCTAGAAAAAACAAAAAAAACTAACAGAAGGTGGGGAGAGCACATATTGTGGCACTAAATACTGCCCCAAAAGAACCAAATACCAGAGTGCAGCAAAAAATAATGCTCCATCAGAATAAAATACCTCCCCAGAAGCTTTCCCTTTGTGATGACTAGTGCGAGCTCCCATGTTCCGTTTTCCTACTCCAGTTGGCTCAAAATAGCAATACAGTTGTATTCAGGAGTCAGGAGAGCACCCCCTGGCGCCGGCCAGGTACTGTGCATAAGTTCTTAACACTCCCAGTGTTAATTAAACTAGGGAGCATCAGATCAATACTTACCTGACTGGTGGCTGTGAATAGGGCCCAGGTGGTCTCTGGGAATCAGCCCACTGGGAAATTTCCTTGTAGGGTCTATGACTAGTGATAAGCAAATTAAAGTCCACAAAGTGGACCTCGTTTCCGAATTTCGGAATCAATTCGATTCGCCGTGAAGCCGAATTTCCTTGTGCTTCATAGTAGTGAACCGATTTAATCTGGAATAGTGTAAAAAAACAAAAAAATACTTACCTGATCCACTTGCTCACGACGGGCCGGCCACCAGTATCTTGCTTGGAGATCTCGGACAAATTCCAATGCGTGGTGACAAGGTTTTCAAGAAAATATGTTAATTGTGTCAGATGCCAAGATCATGTATGAACACGGCATCTGAGGGGTACAATGACGGGGACCAACGCAATCGCCATTCCCTGTCATTGCTCCCACTAATTACAAAGAAATGAGATTTGTGACAAAGTAATTCATCACAAAGCCGAATTTGTTTGTAAAATTCGGCAAAGCAGCCGAATCAAATTTTCCAATAATTTGCTCATCTCTATCTATGACCAGTCCATCCCTGACTAGCACTTTCCCTAGAGTTGGCCATATGTGTGGTCACTGTGCTCTGTTCCCCTGGAGTGGCTCATGAAGTGGCTGCATATCTTTAGGATTTAGCACTACATCCTCTTTATTCTTCCTGCACAGTGACCCTTCCTGTCATCGACCCCATTCACACCGCCTCAATATAAAACTATTGAATATACTTAAAAGTAGACTAGCATTGGCTTTATACTCAGTAAAAGAAAAACCTGTCACCCTCTGTTAATGTTTTAGTCATTTTTTTTTTTATTGCTTCTTGAAAACCATAACAAAGCAGCAGCAGCAGCATTATTTTTGTTGTCTTATTATAAGGTTTATGTAATATGTGCCATTTTTCATAAGTTAAAGGTTTTTTCCCATAATGAATATACCGTAAGTAATGGATATTATATGTTGCATGACATCCACTTTTTAGCAAATCTAGGACCAGTCCTGTACCTCATGTGGATCCAGAGATCTCCCCATTCATTGCTCTAATTACTCTGGCAGCTCAGGGAGTGTGTGATTTTTCTGCAGCTCTCTTCCTATCATAGCTTAGGGGGCTTGTCCTTTTTGCTTCAGCTCTCTCCCTGCAACTGTCACAACTTCTAACAGCGAATCCAGCTGGTGGCAATTAAAGAATGGAACTGAGCATGTGTGACCACCTCAGCGAGGTGGACAGAGAACTTGGGAAAAGAACAAACAGGAAGTGGCATTATACAGATATTTTATTGAACAACTCAAGATATGCTAAATGTTTAGTGACATGCAATTACAGGATCCGGGATTAGTTTGAAAACTGTAAAATGGGTCCACCTATTTAATTGGTACATTTGATATCTGAAGATGTTTGCATGTTCGTGAGCTTGTCTGCCCTGGGCACTGAAAGGAATCATTAGAATAAAAAGTAACTGATACTGATAAATAACAAAAACTGAAATAATAATATGTTGCTACCTGGGACCTGTCAAAAAACAGGATATTGATAGCAAAAATAACTAAAAAGTAATTAAAAGACAAAAAAAATTAAATAATCACAATTTCTATTTGCTTAAAGGGGTTGTCCCACGAAAAATATTCTACAGTTTTCAAACTAGCACCTGGATCTGAATACTTTTGTAATTGCATGTAATTGAAAATTTAGCATAGCCACTGAGTTTTTCAATAAAATGTATCTGTATATCGCCACCTGCTGTTTGTTTTTTTCTTATTTCTTTGACCCGCTCACTGAGGTGGCCTCCCATGCTCAGTTTAAGCCTTCAACTGCCTCCTGAGCTGTGATAGGTGGAGCATGGACACGCCTCCTGAGCTGCAGCAGAAATGACACTCCCATTGAGCTGTCAGCTTGATATAAATCTAGCAGAGCAATGAATGAATGATCTCTGGGTCCATGTGAGGTACAGGGCTGGTTCTAGCTGTGTTAGAAATAGGTTGTCATGTACTATATGATGTCTGATTTTCATTTTTTTACATTAGTTATGGAATAACCCCTTAAAGTTAACAAAAGATGGTGCTTGACTTCAGGAATCCTCCTCTACTGTGCCTTTCCAACTACCAGTAGTTGGCTTTGCTGCCTATTAAACGTATTAATTCTGCTTTCCAAGCCGGTATATTATGATACATTTAGCTTATTGGATTAGACATGTAACATTTGCCCATTGCAGGTTGGAATGAGGTTCCCCTTGTAAGCCGTCTTTTAAACTTTAATGACTTACGGCTTTTGGTTTTCTTTCCAGTCATCCAACCATTCTTCTTAAGTGCTACTAAAGGGTTGCCAACGCTTATGATTTTGGCAGCCATCAAACATGCTTATTGCGTTGCAGCTAAAAGTCTCCGAGGTAGAGCACGGCTGTAAATCCTGACGTTGTGACACATAGGTGTATCTCAGATTGCTAATAAAAATGTTGTAAAAGCGATGCTGTCTCTGCACTTTCTACCTGTCTAGTTCCATAGTTTCCCTGGTTAGGGTCATACCAGAGCCACTCGCCTATAAATAATAACATGCATTGCAGAGTATAACGAAGTGTTAATTTACATTTAAGGTGCGCATCTTAATTGAGAAACGAGGAAAAGATGCAGTGAATTATCCTGTTATGTTACTTTTAGTAGCATTGTTAGGAAATGAAAAAAAAATCTGGCTTTAAGAAAAATGTAGAATGCACAAACGCTCGCCAAAGCAAACCCATTCTAGTTTATTGCTTGAATCCTCAAAGATGCAATAAATGATTTATATAGTTGTGTGCGTTTCCAGCCAATACTTAATGATACAAATGAGTGAAATATACTGGTGTGATTGTCCAAAAGAGTAACAGCCTCTTAGAGACCAATGTGCTTCATGTTAGCGTTTTCGCTAGGTGGGTAGAACCCGTTCTGTTTTCCAGCCTCGAAAACTATTTGTGGTGACCAGTAATGAGCAGTCATTTTAATATCGATGTAGCGGTAATGACTGGAGCGACTCCTCATTAAAGCAGAAAAGTCTGTCGGTACGGTCAGAATATCTCAGCATGTGTTTTACATGTACATGCTAGTATTCAGTCTGGCATATGTATTGTAAATGGAATACCATTATAAGGGTATGAATCTAATGAATATAATCCAAATGATAAGAACTAATGTTGTCTGTGTTCAGTTTACAGTATCCTTAAATATATAGATGTAGCAGATTCTGTCATTTACAGAAAATGTGTAATCAGAAAATGACCTATGGTTTAATTTTTTTTTTATGTTTAACATATTTTTAAAGCATTTTTGAAGATGTTATTTTTAATTTTCCATGTCTCGATGTTTAATAAAAAATCATAGAATCCTGCCTTTTTCCCACTGGCCACTAAGCCTAATAATAGCCGCCACTTCTTGGTCTGTACAGATCACTTTACTGCAGTTACCTGCTTATCTGTCATTCTAATCTTGCCTGTAATGTTATCACCTCTGTGTATGGATAAGACAGGATCCACCATTCACAATAGGTGGTTCTCAAAGATTACCTATTCTTCCTTGTACAATGAATGACCTCTGGACAAGTCATAGAGAATGCCTAGAAATCTCAGGCCATGTGGCTGCCGTAAAGCAATCTGAGCGCAAATAACCAGCCGCTGCCATCTTGATTGAAGATCTTGCATGAAATCCTATGCCCGGTGATGCTGTCATCACGGGCTGCAGAAGATTTTGCGCTAGATCTTCAATCAAGATGGCGGTGGCCAGCTCTTCACGATCAAATGGATGAGGGTAAGTACGATTTTATAAATTTTATTTTATTTTACAGGTACACTGTAAAATTGCGACCAGATGCAGCGATCAGCTATGAACGCGGCATCTGAGGGTTACACTTATGGGAGGCAGTGCAAACGCTCCCTGTCATTGCACCCACTACTTACAAAGAAATGCGCTTCGTGACAAAGTAATTCATCACAAAGTAAATTTTTTTTTTGTAAAATTCATCTCATCACTACGGAAGAGTTTTGGTCTAGACTGGCATGATGGACAGTGACTTTCTAAGGCTACTTACACACTAACGTTAATATTTTCCGATATTGAGATCCGTCATAGGGTCTCAATACTGGAAAAAAAAACGCTTCCGTTTTGTCTCTATTTATTGTCAATGGTAACAAATTGGAACTGAACAGACCGGAGTGCTCCAAAATGTATTCCGTTTCGTTCTCATACCGGAGAGCAAACCGCAGCATGCTTCGGTTTTCTTTCCATCCTGGGATGCGGAGAAAGATGCCATGACCCACAATGCAAGTCAATAGGGACGGATCAGTTTTCTCTGACACAATCGGACACAATAGAAAATGGATCCTCTCCCCCATTGACTTTCAGTGGAGTTAATGACGGATCCGTCTTGGGTATGTTAACCCTTAGGATACCAGCGCCGTACATGTACGGAGCTGCAAGCGGGGTCTGAAATCCCAGCGCCGTAGAGCTACGGCATTGTGTAGACCTGGTACCTGAGCGAAATCGCTCGGTGACTGGGGTACAATGCCTTCTCTGTACAGCAGGCAGCAATGTTTCCTAGGGGCACAGGGAGGTATTTCCGCCCCCCTGCAGCCTCGATCGCTGCTATTGGCTAGATTCCGCAGACATGCGCATCGCAGCTCCGGCTGCTGCGATACGAGGCTGCAGGGGGGGGGCGGGGGGTGTCATGTGGAGGTGACCGGTGCTGAATAAGTCAGCACCTGTCTCCTCCTAGGTCAGGCAGGGGACCCAAAATACTGGTGTATGGCAGCGCTATAGCTGCACAGGAAGAAGCAGAGCTTCCCTAGCTGGTGATTGTGTGCAGAGAGGTTCTGTGTCTTTATGTGCTGCTGTTGGCTTGCTGAGACTTATGGTGCACCACCACTGCGATTTAACCATTTGCTGCTGAAAGAAGAAGAAAAGAAGAAAGAAGAACATCATAGCTGCACTGATTATTGTTTTTTCATTTGCAGCTGTTCCAGATCCCTAAACCACCCTCCATCTCTGTCCCTGCTACAGAGCACCGATCAGTAGTGTGCTCAGTAGCATCTGCACATTTGAGGTTTTTTTTTGTGTGTGAAAAAAGAATTGCAGTTAGTGGTAGTTATATATATATATATATATATATATATATATATATATATTTCAGTTTACATTTTTGCACAAACGCACCATCTGCGTGCGTGCATTTTGCAGAGCACTGTAGTAAAGTTTTATACTACAGTTTTTGCATGCACACACGATCTGTGTGCGTGAGTGCGTGCTGCAGAGCACCGATCAGTAGTGTGCTCAGTAGCATCTGCACATTTTTGAGGGTTTTTTTCTTAAATTTTTTTTTGCTGTGAAAAAATACCTGCAGTTAGTGGTAGTTAGTTAGGTATATATATAGATTTCAGTTAGTGTGAGTTTAGGTTTTTGCACTACGCACTATCTGTGTGACTGCATTTTGCAACCACTGAGCAGTGTCCATTACTGATTGCGTCTGCTCAGTTTGCACTGCAAGTTTTTTTTTTTGCAGAAATTACTTTTTTGTGCAGAACAGGCTACACACCTTGAAATATTCCTTGAGGGGTGTAGTTTGCGGAATGGGGTCACTTTTTAGGGGTTTCAACTATAGAACCACCTCAGGTTGTTTTCACTTGCGACATAGCTCCAAATTACCATTCCAGCTAAATCCTCTCTTCTAACGCCATATGATGCCCCTTCCACTCTGATGCCTGCTATGCACCCATACATCATTTTTTTTAAGCACATATGGGGTGTTGGCATATTCGGGGGGGAAATGGGGAACAAAATGTGGGGTACATTTTGTCCTGTTACCCCTTGTGAAAGTAAAAAATGTGGGTGTAAAGCAACTTTTTCTGGAAAAAATTATATTTTTTTATTTTCACAGCCAAGCGTTTCCTAATTCTGTAAAACGCCTGATGGGTCAAAGTGCTCACTACACACCTTGAATTATTCCTTGAGGAATGTGGTTTCCGGAATGGGGTCACTTTTTGGGGGTTTCCACCAAAAGGGGTACCTCAGTGTCAGGGCCGATCCTAGGGTCACAGGCGCCTGGGTGCAGAAATATTTCTGGCGCCCCCACATGGGCGTGGTTATCTTACTAACTCCTCCCCTTTACAATGTTTCTATGGCAACAACTTCAGCCCCACCAATTTGCTTTGACAATAACTTAGTCAACGGCTTTGACAAGTCAAAATAAATGTCATGTGCCAGTAGCCAGAGCCCCCCCATATCATGTGCCAGTAGCCAGAGCCCCCCATATCATGTGCCAGTAGCCAGAGCCCCCCATATCATGTGCCAGTAGCCCCCCTTATGTGCCAGTAGCCCCCCTATGTGCCAGTAGCCCCCCTTATCATGTGCCAGTAGACCCCCTTATCATGTGCCAGCCCAGTAGCCCCCCTTATCATGTGCCAGCCCAGCCCAGTAGTCCCCCCTTATGTGCCAGCCCAGTAGCCCCCCTTATGTGCCAGCCCAGTAGCCCCCCTTATCATGTGCCAGCCCAGTATTGTACCTATATAAAAAAATAAAAAAAAATAATACACTTATACTTACCTCCAGCAATGCGATGCGATGCAGGCCGCCTCTTCCGTCTGTGTCCCTCGCTATACGGCTCAGGCGACGCGATGACGTCATCGCGCCGCCTGCACCGGCCTCTGATAGGCTGCCAGCACTAAGCCGGCAGCCTATCAGAGGAACAGGGGGGGACACACCTCTCCCTCCTCTGCCGCAGCACAAGCATCTGTATTGCCGTCCTGAGGACGGCAATACAGATGACTATGGAGATGAGCGCTTCCGCAATGGAGGCGCTCATCTCCTGCTCTGCCCTGCCGCCTGCCGCGGCCGCCCCCACTTGTCACCAGGGCCGCGGCCTTGCGGCACTCAGGCTTGCCGGCCCACCGGGAAATTTCCCGCTATCCCGGCAGGCCAGTCCGGCCCTGCGCTCGGCGCCTTTCGGGTGACAGCGCTGGGGCCCATATAGCAGTATACAAGCACATATGGGGTATTGCTGTAATAAGGTGAAAATGGGCAATAAATTAGGGGGATGCATTTTCTCCAGTTCACCCTTCTGAAAGTGAAAGATGTGGGCCTAAATCCATATTTCTGGAAAGAAATAAAAATTTTCACAGCCAATTCCAGGAATCCCCTTTGAGGACAAAGTTCTCACTACACATCTTGAAATATTCCTTGAGGGGTGTAGTTTCCAGAATGGGGTCACTTTTTGGGGCTTTCCACTCTAGGGGTACCTCAAGTTGTCTTCATATGCGACATAGCTCCCAAAATCCAATCCTGCAAAATCTGTCCTCCAAAAACCCTATGGCACTACTTCCCTTTTGAACTCTGCCATGCATCCATAGATCCTTTTTGAGCACATATGGGGTGTTGGCATATTAGGGTGAAATGGGTAACAAAATGTGGGGTGTATTTTGTCCTGTTTCCCCTTGTGAAAGTGAAGAATGTGGGTGTAAAGCAACTTTTTCTGGAAATTTTTTTTTTTTAATTTTCACAGCCAAGCGTTTCCTAATTCTGTGAAACACCTGATGGGTAAAAGTGTTCACTACACACCTTGAAATATTCCTTGAGGGGTGTAGTTTCCAGAATGGGGTCACTTTTTGGGGGTTTCGACTGTAGGGCCACCTCAGGGTGTCTTCATTTGCGACATAGCTCCCAATTACCATTCCAGCTAAATCCGCTCTCCAAAAGCCGTACAGTAGGTGTTTGTGAGATTGTGCTTTTAGCACGACAGCGTCGCGCTGATACTCGGCAACATGGTGCCGAGATCTCGCACTCACTGGAATAGTGACAGCACATCCCAGCAAGCGCGTCATAGAAGCGACGGGAGATCCGACTTGGATTCCCGCCAATTCTACACGTGTGCGGCGTTTGTTATGAATCCTGAGGGGGAAGTCCCCGCCGGATTTTAAATAAAAATCCGGCCTGGGTCCCCCCCTCAGGAGCATACCGGGCCCTTAGGTCTGTTATGGGTTGTAAGGAGAGCCCCCCCTACGCCGAAAAAAACGGTCCCCCTACAATCCATACCAGACCCGTATCCAAAGCACGCTACCCGGCCAGCCAGGAAGGGAGTGGGGACGAGCGAGCGCCCCCCCCCCCCCTCCTGAGCCGTACCAGGCTGCATGCCCTCAACATGGGGGGGTTGGGTGCTCTGGGGCAGGGGGCGCACTGCGCCCCCCCCACCTCAGAGCACCCTGTCCCCATGTTGATGAGGACAGGGCCCCTTCCCGACAACCCTGGCCGTTGGTTGTCGGGGTATGCGGGCGGGAGGCTTATCGGAATCTGGGAGCCCCCTTTAATAAGGGGGCCCCCAGATACCGGCCCCCCACCCTAAGTGAATGAGTATGGGGTACATCGTACCCCTACCCATTCACCTGCAAGAAAAGTGGTAAAAACACAAATAAACCACACAGTGTATTAAAATATTTTATTTTTCTGCTCCGGAGGCCGCCCCCTGTCTTCTTTATTAGCTCTTTTACCAGGGGGGGCTCTTCTTCTTCCGCTATCCCGACGGGTCTTCTCCGCTATCCGGGGGGTCTTCTCAACTCTCCGGGGTTCTCCTTCTGTCTTCTCCGCTATCCGGGGGGGTCTTCTCAACTCTCCGGGGTTCTCCTTCTGTCTTCTCCGCTATCCGGGGGGGTCTTCTCAACTCTCCGGGGTTCTCCTTCTGTCTTCTCCTTCTGTCTTGTTGACTCGGCGCACCCCGGTTCTTCGTCTCGCGAGACTCGGCGCACCCCGGTTCTTCGTCTCGCGAGACGTCTCGCGAGACGAAGAACCGGGGTGCGCCGAGTCAACAAGACAGAAGGAGAAGACAGAAGGAGAACCCCGGAGAGTTGAGAAGACCCCCCCGGATAGCGGAGAAGACAGAAGGAGAACCCCGGAGAGTTGAGAAGACCCCCCCGGATAGCGGAGAAGACAGAAGGAGAACCCCGGAGAGTTGAGAAGACCCCCCGGATAGCGGAGAAGACCCGTCGGGATAGCGGAAGAAGAAGAGCCCCCCCTGGTAAAAGAGCTAATAAAGAAGACAGGGGGCGGCCTCCGGAGCAGAAAAATAAAATATTTTAATACACTGTGTGGTTTATTTGTGTTTTTACCACTTTTCTTGCAGGTGAATGGGTAGGGGTACGATGTACCCCATACTCATTCACTTAGGGTGGGGGGCCGGTATCTGGGGGCCCCCTTATTAAAGGGGGCTCCCAGATTCCGATAAGCCTCCCGCCCGCATACCCCGACAACCAACGGCCAGGGTTGTCGGGAAGGGGCCCTGTCCTCATCAACATGGGGACAGGGTGCTCTGAGGTGGGGGGGCCGCAGTGCGCCCCCTGCCCCAGAGCACCCAACCCCCCCATGTTGAGGGCATGCAGCCTGGTACGGCTCAGGAGGGGGGGGGGGGGGGCGCTCGCTCGTCCCCACTCCCTTCCTGGCTGGCCGGGTAGCGTGCTTTGGATACGGGTCTGGTATGGATTGTAGGGGGACCCCCTACGCCGTTTTTTTCGGCGTAGGGGGGGCTCTCCTTACAACCCATAACAGACCTAAGGGCCCGGTATGCTCCTGAGGGGGGGACCCAGGCCGGATTTTTATTTAAAATCCGGCGGGGACTTCCCCCTCAGGATTCATAACAAACGCCGCACACGTGTAGAATTGGCGGGAATCCAAGTCGGATCTCCCGTCGCTTCTATGATGGCTCTGTCTCCATCGCGGCAAGCCAGCTCGGCGCTGGCTCCCGCGATGGGGCTCGTAGGTGCTCAATCTCGCCGAGAAAGAGAGCGAGATTGACACAAAATCGGGTTCACCTACTGTATGTTGCTCCTTCCACTTTGAAGCCTGCTGTGCGCCCATACATCAGTTTTTGAGCACACATGGGGTGTTTCTGTAAACTCAAGATCCAGGGTAATAGATTTTGGGTTTTGTTTGGCTGTTAATTGATGTGTTGCAGAAAAAATTTATTAAAATTTAAAATCTGCTAAAAAAAAAAGGGAAATTTTCAAATTTCATTCCCATTTTCATTTCCTTCTTGTGGGGCACCTAAAGGGTTAACAAAGTTTGTAAAATCAGTTTTGAATATCTTGAGGGGTGTAGTTTCTAAAATGGGGTGATTTATGGGTGGGTTCTACTATGTAGGCCCCAGAAAGTGACTTCATAACTGAACTGGTCCTAAAAAAATTGGGGTTTGGTAATGTTCTTAAAAATTTTAAGATTTGCTACTAAACTTCTAAGCCTTCTAACGTCCCAAAAAAATAAAATGTCATTTTCAAAATGATCCAATCATGAAGTAGACATATGGGGAATGTAAAATAATAACTATATTTGGAGTTATTACTATCATTATAAAAGTAGAGAAATTGAGATTTGGAAATTTGGAAATGTTTCTACATTTTTGGTAAATTAGATTTTTTTTTATAAATAAAAATGAAATTTTTTTACTCAATTTTACCACTGTCATGAAGTACAATATGTGATGAGAAAAATAAGTAAAAATAAGTAAAAGTGTTTTAAAGTTATTACCACATAAAGTGACACATGTCAGATTTGCAAAAATCGGCCTGGGATTTAAGGTGAAAAGTGGCTCGGTAGTGAAGGGGTTAAAGATAATACAACCGGATCCGTTCATAACAGATGCAGATGGTTGTATTATCAGTAATGGAAGCGTTTTTGCTGATCCCTGCCGGATCCAGCAAAAAACGCGGGTGTGAAAGTAGCCTACGTAATTAAGTGTACTGTGACAGCTATGAAAGTACTTTGCAGTCTACAGTAGATATATTACTATTACTATATTACAGCATAACATTGGATTTATTTTATCTCTAGCCTTTTCCATTGAGTCAGTATATCACTCAGTGAGGCATGCTTCAGTACCTTTATAATACGCATTTACACTTATACCCTATAAAGCACTTACAGAATTTCTATGTAACTCACATCATCCGGTTCTCACTTTCCCAGCAAATGTTACACATCTCGTAAAATGGAAAATCTAAACATTTCTTTGGATCATTACATTTTACTGGAATTCTCCAATGAAGCAGTAGAATAAAATCTGCAGATCACATTCACATTTTCCAGGTGAACCGCGCTCTGCAGTACATTATGCCGTCCTTACCAATGTGATCTAGTCTTTATAGTCTGATGGAAAAAAATGCTACAAGTGAAATAATCTTTAAAGTGTTGTAAAATCACAGGGCAGAAAAAAAAAATCAAATGATCTTAATGTGAATTGCAAAACAACCCTACTGACCCTGGTTTTCTGGTGTTGTCTTTATTACTCATGCGCTAGAAATACAACCACACTTACAATGCTTCAACTCCTTGAACAAAAAATGATTGTCTCATCCTAATGGGAATCGTATAACTTTTTTACTATTTAATAAACTGTTTTTAATCTAAAATGATATCCATATAATCTATGTTACTGAATATACTGAATGCATATATACATTTTGATCATTTTATACATAGAGCAGTCTGTATGGCATTTAAAGGGGTTTTAATGTTGATATCCTATCCTGGTCAGACCAATCAGCTGTTACAGGAAGCCATGGATTTCTCACAGTTTAACAAGCACAGCGCAGAACATTGGATAGTGGCTGTGCTTGGTATTTCAGTTCAGCCACATTCACTTGAATGGGACTGACCTGCATCTAGACCATGTGACCGATGAACATGACGTGGCCATGGCACTCACCGAAGTGTCACAGCATCCTTATAAATCTGATTGCCAGGGTGCTGGGAGTCGGACCCCTGCCTATCTGATATTGATGTCCTATCCTTGGGATAGGTCATCAATATCAAAATCTTGGACAACCCTGTTAACCTCATCATCAGAACTTCCATATATTCATATCGTATAATAAAATAGCAATATCCATTATAGACAATAGCTTCTTGAAGGAAGAAAGATGTTCACAATAGTGGGGTACCTCAGGGATCTGTTCTGGGACCCATATTGTTTAATATCTTTATCAGCGAAATTGCAGAAGGCCTTGATGGTAAGGTGTGTCTTTTTGCTGATGACACAAAGATTTGTAACAGGGTTGATGTTCCTGGAGGGATATACCGAATGGAAAAGGATTTAGGAAAACTAGAGGAATGGTCAAAAATCTGGCAACTAAAATTTAATGCGGATAAGTGCAAAATAATGCACCTGTGGCGTAAAAACCCAAGCAAAGAATATAAAATCAGTGATGCAGTCCTAACCTCAGTATCTGAGGAAAGGGATTTAGGGGTCATTATTTCAGAAGACATAAAGGTAGGCAGACAATGTCATAGAGCAGCAGGAAATGCTAGCAGAATGCTTGGGTGTATAGGGAGAGGCATTACCAGTAGAAAGAGGGAGGTGCTCATGCCACTCTACAGAGCACTAGTGAGACCTCATTTGGAGTATTGTGCTCAGTACTGGAGACCATATCTCCAGAAGGATATTGATACTTTGGAGAGAGTTCAGAGAAGAGCTACTAAACTAGTACATGGATTGCAGGATAAAACTTACCAGGAAAGATTAAAGGACCTTAACATTAGCTTGGAAGAAAGACGAGACAGAGGGGATATGATAGAAACTTTTAAATACATAAAGGGAATCAACTCGATAAAAGAGGAGAGAATATTTAAAAGAAGAAAAACTGCTACAAGAGGACATAGTTTTAAATTAGAGGGGCAAAGGTTTAAAAGTAATATCAGGAAGTATTACTTTACTGAGAGAGTAGTAGATGCATGGAATAGCCTTCCTGCAGAAGTGGTAGCTGCAAATACAGTGAAGGAGTTTAAGCATGCATGGGATAGGCATAAGGCCATCCTTCATATAAGATAGGGCCGGGGGCTATCCATAGTATTCAGTATATTGGGCAGACTAGATGGGCCAAATGGTTCTTATCTGCCGACACATTCTATGTTTCTATGTTTCTATAGTAATTTCCCAGTCAATGACTTTTAAGTCTCCTTCCACATTCTGTGCTACAGTAAATCTTACAATCTATAGAGTTGATTTTACATTGCTTAATATCCTAGTTCTTAGTATACTTGTCCCAACACCTCTGGTGACATTCATTTTTTCCTTATTTTCCCTGACTGTCACCATTACTGAATGTTTCCTTTAGAACAGGGGTGCAAAACTTTTTTTTTTTGTCTCTGGTCACCATTGTCCCACACCTGTATTTCAAGGGGCCGCAAAAAAATGTTGATCAGCACTTATTTGCCTCAGCTTATTGCACAGGCAGATGCAAGGTAAATGGGGAGGAATGATCGCTACCACAGTCATTCCTCCCTCATTCAGTTTAATGGATTATCGGCAGCACATCCCTGATTACAGGGGTATGGGCCAATGATAATCGTACATCTTTCATTCTGATGAAAGATTCTAATCAGCCGACAAATGAGTGATTGCTGATTTATCGGCTGATCAGAAGCACGAATATACAGGGAGTGCAGAATTATTAGGCAAGTTGTATTTTTGAGGATTAATTTTATTATTGAACAACAACCATGTTCTCAATGAACCCAAAAAACTCATTAATATCAAAGCTGAATATTTTTGGAAGTAGTTTTTAGTTTGTTTTTAGTTTTAGCTATTTTAGGGGGATATCTGTGTGTGCAGGTGACTATTACTGTGCATAATTATTAGGCAACTTAACAAAAAACAAATATATACCCATTTCAATTATTTATTTTTACCAGTGAAACCAATATAACATCTCAATTATTCACAAATATACATTTCTGACATTCAAAAACAAAACAAAAACAAATCAGTGACCAATATAGCCACCTTTCTTTGCAAGGACACTCAAAAGCCTGCCATCCATGGATTCTGTCAGTGTTTTGATCTGTTCACCATCAACATTGCGTGCAGCAGCAACCACAGCCTCCCAGACACTGTTCAGAGAGGTGTACTGTTTTCCCTCCTTGTAAATCTCACATTTGATGATGGACCACAGGTTCTCAATGGGGTTCAGATCAGGTGAACAAGGAGGCCATGTCATTAGATTTTCTTCTTTTATACCCTTTCTTGCCAGCCACGCTGTGGAGTACTTGGACGCGTGTGATGGAGCATTGTCCTGCATGAAAATCATGTTTTTCTTGAAGGATGCAGACTTCTTCCTGTACCACTGCTTGAAGAAGGTGTCTTCCAGAAACTGGCAGTAGGACTGGGAGTTGAGCTTGACTCCATCCTTAACCCAAAAAGGCCCCACAAGCTCATCTTTGATGATACCAGCCCAAACCAGTACTCCACCTCCACCTTGCTGGCGTCTGAGTCGGACTGGAGCTCTCTGCCCTTTACCAATCCAGCCACGGGCCCATCCATCTGGCCCATCAAGACTCACTCTCATTTCATCAGTCCATAAAACCTTAGAAAAATCAGTCTTGAGATATTTCTTGGCCCAGTCTTGACGTTTCAGCTTGTGTGTCTTGTTCAGTGGTGGTCGTCTTTCAGCCTTTCTTACCTTGGCCATGTCTCTGAGTATTGCACACCTTGTGCTTTTGGGCACTCCAGTGATGTTGCAGCTCTGAAATATGGCCAAACTAGTGGCAAGTGGCATCTTGACAGCTGCACGCTTGACTTTTCTCAGTTCATGGGCAGTTATTTTGCGCCTTGGTTTTTCCACACGCTTCTTGCGACCCTGTTGACTATTTTGAATGAAACGCTTGATTGTTCAATGATCACGCTTCAGAAGCTTTGCAATTTTAAGAGTGCTGCATCCCTCTGCAAGATATCTCACTATTTTTGACTTTTCTGAGCCTGTCAAGTCCTTCTTTTGACCCATTTTGCCAAAAGAAAGGAAGTTGCCTAATAATTATGCACACCTAATATAGGGTGTTGATGTCATTAGACCACACCCCTTCTCATTACAGAGATGCACATCACCTAATATGCTTAATTGGTAGTAGGCTTTCGAGCCTATACAGCTTGGAATAAGACAACATGCATAAAGAGGATGATGTGGTCAAAATACTAATTTGCCTAATAATTCTGCACGCAGTGTACAGGCCAGATATCAGGAATGAGAGTTCTTATTAACACTTCTCCCCAGTAATTGGCCTAAAATCGTGCAGTGTAATAGAGGCTTAAAGGGGCTTTCCGAGGCACAAATATTGATGACCTATCCACTAAAACTTATTTATTTTTTGGACAATCAAAATAATTTTTTTGACTTTTTCGAGTGACACACATTTTTTAACATTATTCTTTTTCAGTTTTATTTAGTGTAACTCTACAAAACATTTTTAAAAAGTCATTTTTTTCAAACTATGGTTCTTTATTCTTTAAATATGCAAATTGACACCTAAATACATTATTAAAATAAGTTCCCTTTGTTTCTGTTATTTTAATATAATATATATATATATATATATATATATATGTATATATACAGTAGCTTTACGTGAATGGGACCAAAATGGTGACGGTTTTGGTTGGTGTAAGCATTTCTATTATTTTTTTTATATCATTTTTTTACGTACTTTTTCAATATATTTTTGACACAGAATATATTCCCCAAGACCTTTGAGGGGCACTGGCACTTTGTTTTATTTAGCATTTTTGGCTTTTTTTTTTTTTTTTATTGTATTTTATTATATTTTATAATTTTTTTTATCATTGTTTACTTATGTTTTCAAATTATAATTTTGCGACGTAATATGTTCTCCAAGAGACTATTGAAAGACCACTGAAGGGACACAAACTGGGGCATTCAGCTAAAATCCTGAAGCTGTACTCTTTTCTGCCCCAGAGATACATGTGATCACTGGGTCAAATAGAAAATATAAACATTTATTCTGCTCTTTAAAGGAGTTGCCAAACATTGGCTTTTTTTTATTTTTTTTATTGTATTCCCACCTACCGCACCTATGAGGGGAAATATACTTACCTGCACTTCACTGCTTGGTTCTCTATAGATCCTGACCTGCCTTCACAGAATTTCCAGTTCACACATGTAAACTTCCCCTACTGTAGCCGATGAGGGTATGTGATGTGCCACCAAGTGGCAGGTTATCCAGCAGTGATGAAGCTTTATTAGCTTTACTAATTTAGCTTTATGGGCAATTCAGTTACGAGGTTTTAAGGTATATATGGTGTTCCATGCTAAATTAATCCTACCTCACTTGTAAACTATGGCAGTCCACCATAAAAGTAGAATATTATAATGAAGCCTCCTGAGTGCTCCACTGCAAGGGTTTAATGTGACTGTACTTTGCTCACTGTATGCACCATAGGTTGTTTCTGGGGAGGGAGAGCATTCCCTAGCAACAATTTGGCATGGGCTGGTACCACACCTTCCTCTAGGGGAAGTAGTTAAGTCTAGTGCAAGATGTGGGTGAGTAAGCAGCAAAAGGCAGCAATGAGCTGAGTTAACCAGAGATACTTCAGCCCTGATGGTTAAAATCAGGATAGTGACAGCATATGTGCCAGCCCTGGAGGAAAAGAGCTGTACAGAGGCCAAACAAGGGAAACAGCATCTGTAAGAGAAGGTAACGCAAATACATTGAGGCTACAGACTTCCCTGCATGTTGGTGGAGCATAAACCTCAGGTTCCCATCACATTAAAAAAACTGACTGGCAATCTTTTGAGTGACTGTATTCATCTGAGACTACCGCGGAGATACCGATATAGTGAGAGTGAAAAAGAGACAAGTTGCATCCCTTGGTCAATTTGGGAAGATTGTGCAGATTATAACAAAGAGACTTCCTACCATACACAGCCTTTGGAAATTGCACATGCCACCTGTCAAGACTGCACTTAATCGTGATCAGTGCCTGTGTGAACCATTTATTGAACTTTCTCTGTAAAGTACAGTGGACTTGTTGCATTAAACCTGGCCTCATCATTGTACTAAACTACCGTCTGCATCA
This sequence comes from Bufo bufo, assembly GCF_905171765.1. Taxonomy (NCBI): domain Eukaryota; kingdom Metazoa; phylum Chordata; class Amphibia; order Anura; family Bufonidae; genus Bufo; species Bufo bufo. Next base: position 121,026,022 of record NC_053391.1, read on the forward strand.
CCATAACATTGCATTGCCGGCCTGTCCGCGGGACCTTTGCCAAAACTCATTTCCACCAAGGGCACCCCACTAACACCAGGGAGAGAGTACCCGAAGGGAAGAAAAAGTGCTCAATTCCTATCACTACACGGCCCCAGGGAGCGCCACTACCACCACTCCTATCCTCCCTGCTCTGCCCTGTGACCTGTTGGCAATGGCTATGTGACCCTCAAGTTTATTCACTTACTTATGTTGTGCCTGTGAGAAACTGAAGCATCTATGGAGAAGAGACATGTAGACAGCCTAAATTTGCCCCTCTTTTCTATAAAATCCTACAGCATATGCGAGGAGCTGCATTATTGTATGTATCCCCACAGCTACCTATACATGATACAGTCCATTAGTTAATAATTAGAGATATTTATTCTATATTAAACACTTTCCACAGATGTGTCTTTCCTCGTTTTGAAATTTACAACAATCTATAAATAGTCAGACAACCTAAAAGCCATGTTTCTTCAACACTAATAAAACTATGGGACGTATCCAGATGATTGGTATTTGCAAGTCTTTCACATTCAGTCTAGACCACACACAAAGACTAAAACACGTCCCTAGCAGTGGTATGTATGTAATAAATGTGCAGATTAACCTTGGCTATTGTCGGAAAGGTCTTCTTTGAGGTGTCAATGAGCTATCATATATAGTATGCCATATCAAATGTCACCTCGAACTAGATTTCTTCATTGGGCTCAGATTAAACTTTTGGAATGTATCTCCTTTTGGTTTGCCAACCTATTATTTATTCAATTTGGTATCACTTTTTTTGGGGGAGGAATCAAGAAAAGTTAATTCATATTCTAAGCTATTGTTATTATTTTCTCAATGTGTATGGCACATGTGGAAATTTGGTTCAAAGCAATGTAAGCAATGTATTGAGAACTAGTATTGTTTAGGTTACCACCAACTCTTGGCTGTATTTGATGAACGTAGTGATGTATAACGTTGTATTATATATTGAGTTTGCACAAACAGATGTGGACAGTACATGATTTTTTTTAATAAAGAACCTTTGAGTGAATGGCCAGTCATACCTGTTCATTTTGTAGCCCAATAATGCAAATGCTTGCAGATTTTTTGGATACTGGAAAATATTTGACTCTGCACCCTACAAATGCTTGGAAAAAGGAACAATTGTCAAATATCTTGACCCTTCCTAATAGATTTAGCTTGAGAAAAGTAACTCCTTAACCACCACCAGCTGCTGGGTATCTACTCGAAGCCCCTGGCTGCACACTGTTTTCATTAAGTAGTAACAAAGGAATTTAACTCTTCTGTATGGAGGAATTTTGCTGGAGCGTTGTATAAGGCTGCATGTATGTTACATTATACAGGGAATGTTGAACTTGCTGCGGGGTGAGGTGACCTAGACCTGGTGCCCTAAATATAATACACATCATACAGATCTTTGAAGTGTCATATGGACGTATGTTCTCGATTCTTACTATGAGATTTTCCAGTGAAATAGGAGAAGTACAAGAGTTATAAATAATGGTTGATCGGTTAAAGTTTTTGTATTTCACATCAGGAAATTTTATTTGGGCTTCATACATATCTCTTCCAAAGGTAATCCAGTAGTCTGTTCCTGCAGAGGAACAGATTGCCAGAGTTCCCAAACATGGCATAGCCAGATACTGCCGCACAGTTCGGGGCACTGCTGTATCCCCATCAGAACTATAGCCAATGGGGATCCGGAAGTGCCCAGCACTGTGCGGCAGTATCCGGCTATGCCAGAAAGGGAAACACTGCTAGTCTGTTCCTCTGCAGGAGTGGACTACTGGATTACATTTAGCGAGATGTTACCTTTAGAGATGTGGATGTAAACTAAGTAAAATGCATGCAGCAACATTTTTCTGGCCAAAAGCCAGCATTTATATCAGAAATCCGCAGTAATCTGTTGGATCCCATTATAGTCAAAAAGAGATTTGTCTATCTGCGGCGGTATCCAGCTATGCTGTATATGTTAACTCCAGTAGTGTATGTAAAAAAAGATTGCACATTGGGAGGAATGCTGAGGGAAAGGAGGCAATGTGGACAAGGGGGCACTCACCTTGGAGGGTTGGGCTGGAGGCACAACATCCTGCTGCACGTCTCAGCATAAAACCACCATGGCCCACTGCTCACTCAATCACAGTCAGGAGCCTGACCAGACATGGGAACCAGGAAACTATTGCAAAAGAAGAAGAACCAGTGGTGTTGCTCGTATCGGCGGATCGGACAAAACACAGATAGATAGGTAAGTTTGATTTCTTTATTGGTGGAAGTAATGTGTTTCAGGGCCAAACAGGCCCCTTTGTCCGATTACAACCAACATTACAAGGGGAATTTTCTTACAGCAATTTAAATGCTGGTTAGGTGGGGGGCCAATATACAAATTATTGCTGTTCTTGCCTGCAATCTCCTGCAGGTTATTTGACAGTAAACACAGAATATTAATCAACTCTGGCATATTCACTTCTCAAACCCCAGCGCTCTCCTGCCCTACAGGTGGGAGCCCTTCTTCTGCCATCTGCTTTTCCTCCTTTTCCACATCATCTAATATAGATGAGAATATGTCATCAGGAACATCCAGGTCCTCCTCTCTCTGCATCTTGCTGACTTTTCTAGGACGTGGAGACTTTGAAGGATGATTTAGAAGAAGTAAATCCATCAAAAGATGAGGATGGTCATCATTAATACCTGGCCCTCCTATCATCCAGGGCCAGACTGATTGGTATTGGTTGGCATGCTGGCACCGGAATAATAAAAGGCTTCCATCTTATTGGCATTGAATTACATATCTTAGTTTACAGCTGATGTAGGAATAAGTAAATGTAGGAATAAATAAATAAAACTGGCGCAGAATAAGTCTCCCTATACTCTCCCTGCACTCTCCCTCTCCAATATTCTTCTATTAATCATTTTCAGCAACACTGTCCCTAGTGTTATGAGCGTTTGCCAAGTCTCTCCCTATGCTCAGCTCACAGGATAATGGCAGAGACCGCGCAGGAGGAGAGTTTTATAGGGCTGTGACATCACAGGGAATGGCTATCTGTGGATTGGCTGGCTGCACAGCATTATGGGTGATCTTGCGTTCCCGGGATTCTTACTTTCACTTTGTAACACGTGCAGCCTCCATTTTAGGAAAAACTGATTAGTTCCCACGAAGTTGCGAATCAAAGTTTTCCTAAACTTCAGACCGAATTCTACTCCCGATACTTCACTTAGCTCAACACTAATGGTAATCAACGCCAAAGATCGTAAACAAAATGTGTCATTTCTACTTTATGGCCTTGTTGTTCTAAACCCTCTGCATCATTATTTCCCCTTGCGTCTATGACTTGTGTCCTACTGTGCTGCTATGTCATCAATTAATATTAAATGTGGAACAAGGGGAAGTAAAATCTAATGACACACTGCCATTTCTCATGCTATGCACTGGCCAAAGCCTTGTCAGGTAATTTACTACTCGCTTTTTAGCTAGGCTGGGATTTATTTATAAATGTAATTTATTTCAGCCTGAACTCACAAGGGTACACTAACTTATATTATATTTGCCTTTCATTGAATTGATTTTATTAGCCAGAATTTACACTTTTATCTAGCAATTCAATCACCACAGCAGCCCCATTCCCATGTCTTTCAAATTTTAGCATGATTGCTGCATGATATTTATATAACGTTATGCGTTTCATTCTGTCTAGCCTAATCTTTTATTGATCCCATAAGGCTCTATTATAGGGACTTAGGGGCATTTCCCTTGAACATAGCATTAAGTGTTACCAGCACTGAGAGGAAAAGTGAATTATGTATGTGTGATCTCATGTGGCAAGAAGTAAAGAAGAGCGGATGCCTCTGGTTTTATAGTGGCCAGCGGTTGCATAAAATTGTGCCTCATATAACTCCCCATCATTTACTGCTATGTTATTTAGCTTGTTTTTACTAATAGGCACTACTATATAGAGCAGACAGAAATATGAAGCATCTGTTCTTATGACTGTATGTTGTATCATTCCTTTATTATTCTGGCTAGATGTTATGAATGAATTACAACAGTTTGCAATGAAGGTCCAGATGGGTGTTACCAGTTGGTGGCGTGTCCCTGCACAGTCTAATACTGGCATCACTGATTGGAAAGTGTCAGATTATGCAGAAACACCCGATCCCCCACCCAACAGCACCTTTATTGCAAACTGCTAGCAATTAATAATTAAGTAATGGCACAACATAGAGTCCAAGGATAGATGTTCAAGAAATGTTAAAACGTGAGAAATGCAAGTTGCTGCTAAAATAGACATGTCATTAGAGGATACAGGTCTTCTTTAAGGCAAAAAGCCCTGAACTTGTTGTAGGTAGTGTTGGGCGTGAATATTCAAATAGCGAATATTAATCGCAAATATTTAGAATATAGTGATATATATTCGTAATTTCGAATATTCTAGATTTTTGTTTTCATCAGTAACCTCCCTTCTTGCTTGTTGGCCAATGAGAAGGCTGCAATGTCTTTGTCTGAGCTTAGCAACATCCCTAGCAACCTATAGGAAGGTTGCCTACCCCTTACTATATAAGAACCTGCCCAGCAGCCCTTGTATGCAGTATTTTGCAGATCTGAGAGAGACAGCAGTGTTATTGCTGTGCTGTCTGCTTTCCTGTGTCATTACATTAGATAGTTAGTTAGTTAGTTAGCTTATATATATATATATATATATATATATATATAATACAGATAGTTAGTGGGAGATAGTCAGTGTAGGTTAGATAGTGATGTAGTTTTGCTGTCCATACATACATGCTACATACATAGTGCTGTGATGTCACAAGTTCACAACAATACTTACAGCACCAATCACTAATAAGTAGTTAGACCTGTTAAAATGTGAAGTTGCACGTATTGCGCCAAAATATTCGCATCATTAGTGCCGATTTCGCAATTGCAAATATATTGGAGCACTCTATCTGCATATACATTTATTGTAATGTTCTGCCGTGCCAGCCATTTTCTTCAGTCTCAGGAAACTACTAGCAGCTTGAAAATGTTGCTATAGCGACCCACGCCTGTATTTCGCACGCATTATGCGAATATTACATTGGTGATTTTTTGCAATCAAGAAAATAATCTAATAATCTAATAATTTGCGAATATATGATGAATATTCTACCAAATATTCACGAAATATTGCGAATTCGAATATTGCCCCTGCCGCTCATTACTAGTTGAACGTAGTGTGCAGACATGTTCCTTCAGGCACTTGGGTAATCTCTGGTCCCTTTCTGAACCTTGTTTCTTGATCATCAGCAAGGAATGGGCAGATAATATTCTGGCAATGGCTGATGAGAAGGCAGCCACATGTTATCATGTAGAGAGGTGAAGTCACACAAGGCATACATCTTCAGACTAGATGTCTAAAGTATACAAGATACAACTGAATTGCAGTGCTTGCCTATTTTTTTTCCGGACTGCCATATTATAATATGTTAAACTCCTTTAAGTGTTGAAGTTATGGAGCAGACTGGTGACATACACATGAGAACCTACTTAGAGAATAGGTCCTAGACGTATACAGGTAGCTGAACACACTATTGGTAACTAAATTTGCACATGCTTAAAGTGGTATTCTGGTTGTTAGAAGTTATCCCCTATTCAGAGCATTGAGGATAACTATTAGATCTGTGGGAGTCCTACTGCTGGGACCCTCACCAATCATGAGAACAGTGACCCAGTACACCTCAGAGTCCCCCCAAAAATAAAGGAAGCGGCAGGTCTTACATATGCACTGCCACTCCATTCATCTCTACAGGAGTTCTAGGACAGCCAAGTACAGCGCTCGGTTATTTCTGGAACTCCCATAAAGACGAATGGAGCAACAGTTCTCACGCCCCACCTGACGCTCCATGATATTGGGGGAAGGGGATCCTTGTTCTTGGGATTGGTGATCAGTTTGGTATCCTCTATCCTGTGGATAGGGGATAACTACTAAACCTGTCACAACTCCTTTAATATTGAGTTGTTCCCACCTTTGCACCTCAAACAGCATCCACTTTATTAGAATGTGCCTGTGGGAATTTTTGCCCATTCATCCAGAAGAGTATTTGTGAGGTCAGGCACTGATGTTGGATAAGAGAGCCTAGCTCACAATTTCCATTCTAGTTCATGTCAAAGGTGTTGGATGGAGTTGAGGTCAGGACTCTTTGTGCAGGCCAAGTTCTTCCACACCAAACTCACCTAAGCATGCCATTATGGTTCTTGCTTTCTGCACTGAGGCAAAGTTGGAACAGAAAATGGCTTTCCCCAAACTGTTCCCACAAAGTTGGAAGCATACAGTTGTTCAAAATGTCTTGGTATGCTGAACCATTAGGATTTTCCGTCACTTGAACTAAGGGGCCTAGGCCAACCCCTGACAAACAACCTAATAGCATTTTATCCTTCCTCCACCAAACTTTACTGTTGGCACAAACCAGCCTCATTCATTAGACTGCCAGATAGAGAAGCGTGATTCGTCACTCCACAGAAAATGTTTCTGCTCCAAGGGTCCAGTGGTGGCGTGCTTCAAACCATTCAAGGCTTGCATTTCTGAAATAAGGGCCCAGGAGCTCCAAATTATACCTCTGTTATAGAAATAAATTGAGAATTGGTTTCAATATTCTGATTTGGAATTCATCAGCCTTGTTGAACATACTTCCGGAGATGCCAGTAACATACTGTGTGGCCGTAACATGTGTTTACTTGTCATTTGGTGCTTTTTGTCATCAGTCAGGAAGGATATTGGGTTCCAAGAAAAATCATTGTCTTTCATTGCTTTTCATTTTTCTCACAGCAGCTGGCGTCAGTGCTAATATGATTCCAACGACTTTCCAGATGAGGCGATCAGCTGTTCAGTTTGCACCTGCTACAGTATATGTGTAATAGATATGGGAAATAACTTCGGAGGTTTGAGACCATATACACATAGGAGGTCACGTGGCTGTAAAAACATCTTGGAAATATTTTTATATTTGATAGTGCTAGGGGGTTATAGTTTTAATATAATAAAAGCTCCAATTTTTTTTGTGTAGTATTCCCTCTCCACAGCAGCAATGTCTTTCTGACATAAACATGCACAATACGTTGCTGAATCCAATGCACAGCCTTGTGGGTTCTAGACCTTCTAAGATGTCTGATCTCTTTCCTTCAGGGGTACCACATTTCACCCACATTGCTGGTACAGTAAAATGTTTCAGTCCTATGTGACTGTACCATAGCAGTGCAATGGTTATCACTTGTATTTATAGAAGCTAAAGAAGAGTGGGCTGGTCTTGCCTTCTGTCAGGAGGGAAGTTCCAGAGTAGACAGCAAAGGGAGAGGAAGCACATTCTAGAGCTCCTTCTCCCTGGGACCATATCCAGTTCTCCTTTCAGACCATCACACCAGAGAGATCATTAGAACCAAGAACACTGCTTCCAGAAAACATCAGTATGTCAAGACAATGGTGATCAGCGAAATCACAGCTTTACAGAGACTGCTTCAGATGAGGGGCTAAGGCTCAGGCACCCATCATCTAAGCCACCTCCAGACCAAACTCCAAGCCTGCATCACACAGTGGACACCTATGTCCACAAGCGCCTGCAAGTGCCATTAAATTGCCACACAACCAGCCACCATACCTCCTTATCTGGTGCCAGAAACTACTCTTTTTATTTAATACTGATGGATGTGCATAAGTTATATTTTGCACTAAGTAAAGAGAGACTGTTATACTTTTACTTCTGGCCTGATTCTTCAAACCACTTTTCTACTGCAACGATATAAGAAAAAGGGATGCAGGAGATCACATGGGCAGGATCATGAGTGGGAATTCATGCAACTGTTATTATTATTATTATAATTTTTTTAAATTAATATTATTACACTTTTATTTTGACAATCTAATGTAGTAAGAATTGGATGGTGCTGTTTTGGCTTTGTGTGGCACAATTATTTAAAAACATCTTAATAAAAATTATTATAAATTAAGATTGTTTCACTTAAAGAGGTTTTCAAGTACTTAGATATGGATGGCCTATCCTCAGGACAGGTCTTCAATATCAGATCATTGGGGGGTCTGCTAACATCTGGCACCCCCATGATCATCTGTCCCAGCCTGGAGCACTAACTCTAGACACAACTGCCACTACAGGTAACTCAATATTTTACTTAATACTGGATACTAAGTTGGTGTTCCATGCATGTCGTCCTACTTCCTATACTCCCCAGCCCCATCCTGTGCAGGTTGTGACTTGCATGCTCCCTTCCATCCTGCCAGTCTGTAGCCTTCAGGCACATGCTCACGTCTGGCCTCTTAAAGTACCAGTGCATACTTCCAAATTCTTTCACACCCAATGGCTGGGGATCCCTGGTTATTTAAGACACCCTTCCCAATCAGAGGGCTCCCTGAGCTTTAGGTTCCCTGATGACCAGCAAATTGTGTGATAGTCTAGTCCTATTGTGATTTACCCGTGTTTATTCTGCGTTATTTCCTGTCTGTGCTTCTATTGTGCTCCAGCCCTATTTCTGTTTGAGTCTTCACTATGACCCTGTCTACAAGTCCGTCTTGTGTCTACCTTCATCTAAGCCACCAGTGTGCTGCCTGGATCTCTATAACCAGCAGTTTTCCTGCCTTTTTGGTGCGGTTTCTGCATCCTGAATATCTGCTGCTTGCACCAGAGTCCCTGACCCCAGTGGGTGAGCTGACAACTATACTGGAACTATCCCAAGAGGTAGTGATTTGTTTGTTCCCAGCAGCAAAGTCCAGATCCCTGTAGACTGTCTACTAGAGAAGCGTAATTTGTCATTCTGTAGGAACACCATCCACTTCACTAAAGCCCAGTGGTGGGTGCTTAACACCACTCCATCCAATGCTTATCATTGTAGGTGGCATCCTATTATAGCACTACGCTGGAATTAATTGAGCTTTTTTAAAAGATCCAATTTTTCATAAATGTTTGTAAAGGCAGACTCCTGGCTAGGTGCTGGATTTTATACACCTGGGCAATGATACTGAATGAACCACCCTCATTCAGTGATTAGGTGTCCCAATACTTTTTCATATGGTGTATGTCTCAATGGGTAGATATCATTATGTGCTGAGAGCCTGACCAACACGTACCCTATCAGAATGGGAAACATATAAAAATGTAAAAATTTTGAATCTTTGAACCTTGCACATCACGTTGGGCAGATCTGTTTTCTTGTACACCTTTTTCCCTCTAGAAGGGTCAGAGGTGTTTCCTCAAGGTATGATAATGCTTTTAATAAAAAAAAGATATATGGGAGCAATAATCTCCCAAAATAAAACGTCTTGGTTTGCATTTAAAGCTGTATATAAATTCAAGGTGTGATGAAGAAATAATAACAGTCAATCTGACAAGGAGAATGACCTTCCTAAACCAAACCGTGTGCCGAGAATGTTCTCGGCAGCCCATCATGAGAGTCTTCAAGATAAACATTACAGATTGGTGGTCACCTGGCTCTTTGATGGTGGATGTGATGAATAGTTTGAGACAATATATTAACAGATTACACTTGAACTCAAGCCTCTCTTAAAGTCTATGGTGTTTGTAAGGTATGCGCATGTGTCAGTAGACTGGGCAATTTCTTGCATGTCTTGTATAGTGGACACATTTCCTAATATAATGCTACCCTCCATTACCAAAAGTAACTTTTTGCTAACCTTGGGAAATTTCTGTGTATAGGAATTTTTAAATAATTATTTTGTTTTTAAACCCCTCTAATAACTTTACAGGCAATCATAGAGGTCTTCTGGCTTCACAGTCTCTCAGGCAGGGCCGGCGCTTCCATAGAGGCAAGGGGGGCAATTGCCCCCGGGCCCCTGACTCCTTAGGGGCCCCCAGCACCGGCCCGCAACTACTATCTATATTTTTATTCTGTGTGGGACGGACAGGAGTGTGTGGCGGCGCTGCACTATCTGCAGACAGTGCTAATAAAAACCCAGCAGGAGTCCCGCGCGGTCCGGTCTAGAGACGGAGTAATGTAATTAAACTGGACTGGAGGGGCCCCCTGCGCTGCGCTGCTTGTCTCTTTAAGAGATTCGAGACTGGAGTGGCATGCACGGCACAGGCAGGCACGTCTCGCGTCTGGCTGATGTTGCCACAGGCTCCGCCCCCAGAGCAGAGAACTTGGTCTTGAAGAAGGAGCAAGCGCCATTGGCAGCCAGCCAGCCACAGCCCAGTCTGACTCTGCCAGCGCCAGGGAAGGCCCGCGGCCCGCCGCCCACAGAAGGCAGCCAGCCAAGTTCCACTGACTTCCAAGTAGTGTACAGTCTACAGAACACAGACCAGTTACAGTTACTGTCTGGTAGGTTGGTTATATTGTCGTTGATTAAACTGGATCGGATCCATTATCCATCCATTCCCAGTTTCCCACTCACTTACCTAGTCCCAGGCACCATCTCACCCGTCCCAGTGTACTACTAGCCCGCCCTGCGGCCCTGCTTCTGTTTGTGTTTGGAGTCAGTTGGACTGAAGATGAAGAAATGTGCATTTGGGGGGGGGGGGGGGGGGGCAGTTACTGTTACTACCAGTAAGGCAGTAACTGCCCCCCCCCCTCTCCAAATGCACATTTCTCCAGTCCAACTGTCCAAACAGAACCAGGGCGGGCTAGTATACTGGCACTGGGACGGGTGAGATGGTGCCTGGGATAGATCCGATCCAGTTTAATCAACCAACCTACCAGTAACTGGTTGGTTGATTAAACTGGATCAGGATCCATCCCAGTCTGGTAGGTTGGTTGATTAAACTGGATCGGATCCATCCCAGGCACCATCTCACCTGTCCCAGTGCCAGTGTACTAGCCCGCCCTGGTTCTGTTTAGACAGTTGGACTGGAGAAATGTGCAATGGGGGGGGGGGGGGGGAAGGAGAGATGTGCTGCTGCCAAGTGACGTTAAAGTCAGCAAGTGTCATGTGTGTGGGGGGGGGGTGGCCTTATTGTTTTCCGCCCCAGGGCCCCATTTCACCTAGAACCGGCCCTGCTCTCAGGCACCATAGATAATGACTTGAGTCTTAGAGGCATTTTGATCTTTTCCTCCAGATATCCCTGTTTTATAGAAAAAGCTATATTCTGATAGGAAGAAGTCCTGATTCATGATGTACAGAGTCTGCATGGCTACAGTGACAGTATAATGAATGTTTAAACTGCAAAAATTTGATAAAAAAAACTTGTGGGAAACAGTAGAAGAAACATATGTCTGCTGCTGCGTGTGTGACTCTATAGTTATACAATAAACTGTTCTGTAAGTGTTCCCTTATCCTCATTCCGACATTTTAATAGGGATAGGTCATCAGTATCTGATTGGTGGGGGTCCGACATCCGGGACCCCTGCCGATCAGCTGTTTGAGAAGGCAGCGGCGCCCCTGTGATCACCGCAGGCTTCTCACAGCTTTTACAGTGACGACACGTTCATTGGTCACATAACATAGGCGCAGCTCAGCCCCAAAGAAGTGAAAGGGGGCTGAGCTGCAGTACCAAGCACAGCCACTATATAATGTTCAGCACTGTGCTTGGTTAGCTGTAAGCAGGCTGCGGTTGGAGCGCTGGTGCCTTCTCAAAACAGCTGACCGTCGTGGGTCCAGGGTGTTGGACCCCCAATGGTCAGATACTGATGACCTATCCTAGGATAGGTCATCAGCATTAGGCCTCATGCACACGAACGTATTTACTTTCCGTGTCCGTTCCGTTTTTTTTGCGGACTGTATACGGAACCATTCATTTCAATTGGTCTGCAAAAAAACGGAAGTTACTTCATGTGCATTCCGTTTCCGTATGTCCGTATTTCCATTCTGCAAAAAAATAGAACATGTCCTATTATTGTCCGCATTATGGACAATGATAGGACTGTTCTATTAGGGGCCAGCTGTTCCATTCCGCAAAATAGGGAATGCACACGGAGGTCATCTAAATTTTTTCCGGATCCGTTTTTTGCGGACTGCAAAATACATACGGTCGTGTGCATGAGGCTTTAAAATGTTGGAAAACCCTTTTAATATACAAAATGGAGATCAGACATGATATAGTACATGACAATCTCTTTCTAACAGAGCTAGAAGAAGCCCTGTACCCTACATGGGTCCAGATAGCTCCTCATTCATTGCTCCAATTGCTCTATTAGATTTATTTAAGCTGGCAGCTTTGGGGAATGTCCTATCTCAAGTGGTGTGTCCCTTTTCAGAGGATGTGTCCTTTCTGGTGCAGCTCTTTCCCTGTAAATGTCATATCTACTAGCAGTAGATACAGATGGTGGCAGTTGAAGATTCAAACTGAGCATGTGCATCTAGCTTAGTGAGGCGGACAGAGAAATAAGGGAAAGAGCAAACAGCAGGTGGCGCTACACATATTGGTTTTATTGAATAACTCACTAGTTATACTTATTTTTTTTGTTGTATACGCAATTACAGATGTATTCAAATCTAGGGCTGGTTTGAAAAATGTAAAATATTTTTCATGCGTAAATTTACAAAATGATGGATGTTGCACGTGTGACATTATTAGGAGCCATATGCATGTTTCTTTCTCTATTAGACCTTAAAAATAGATTTTTATTTTAGATAGCCAGCAAGTATAGGTACAGGCAAACCTCCTTGGAAAAAAAAAAATGAAAATTAGCCATCCTAACTTTTCTTCATTCAGGAGAAGAGCTAAGGCCTCATTCACATCTGGCTTTCTGTTTTTCTGATCACATGACGCATGTAAATGTAGTATATTCTGTTTGCACCCATCATCTATTGACTTTCATGTACAAAAAAAGGGGAAAGCTCCATTCCATCATGTATTTGGTGTAAAGAATATCCTGCAGACAGGATTTTTTCTTCTGCCAAAAATAGAAGATACATTTCGGAGAATAACGGATGCTTTAAAGCACCATTCAAACAAATGGGGCATTGAACAGACACATTAAAAAAAAAATGTTTCTGTTCTTCTGACAGATCAAAAGAACAGAAAGTTCAATGCAGATCTGAACTAAGTCTAATTTGCATACTGTTTCCCAGAGAGCATATTCTATAAGATTCCCCCATACTAACTGGATCTCTGTATGGAGAATAGGTACTGCCTTAACCCTTTCAAGACCCTGGGATTTTCCGTTTTTTGCATTATCGTCTTTTACTCCCTGCCTTCCCAGAGAAATTACTTTTCTATTCACATAGCCATATGAGGGCTTGGTTTTTTGCACTAATGACACTATTTAATTTGCATATTATGTAGTGGGATGCTGGAAAAAAATTCCATGAAACTGATTTGTTCACTGTGGTAAGATTACAGTGATACCACATTTGTAAAGTTTTTCCTGTGTGATTTATTTTTCATTACAGCATTTATCATTGGGGATGAATATGTTTATGTTTTAATAGTACAGACTTTATTGATTTTATTGTTTATTTATTTTGATTGTGAGGAAAGGGGGGTTTATTTGACATTTAGTTTTTTTTTTTTTACATTTATAAAAGTCCCTTTAATCGTTTGTCCCATAGACTGCAATGATTTACTATTGCAGCCTATGGCAGTTGCACTATGTTCTTATAGAGCCCTGCCACCTGCACGCCTCCAAGGGATTTCCTGCTGTGGTAGCCTCGGATCCTTCAGAGGGACAGAGGTTACAACAAGGAACAAACGGCTCCCCCGATCAACACATGGGGGAGCTTTTCGGGCCCTGGAAGAGCAGCACTCCCAGGGAAAGCCAGCTCAGATGCTTTGGTAACAATTGACCATAGCATCTGAGGCGATAAATGTCTGCAACTGGCGTTATTGCCAATCGCAGACATTAAAGGAAATCTATCACCAGGATAATCGCTATTGAAGTAAAGCCATGGCCTAACAGCACTTAGTACCTTATATTAAGATGTGCCTTTGTTTCAGCAATACATGCTTTTCATATTCTCCTGTGGATAGGAAATAAATGTAAAACTTGGTACAATCCCTTTAATATGTTGGACATTGATTTACTTGGTAGCTACCTATAGTTATCACTAGAGAAACAGTTGTCCTCTTGGTGGTATGGAGATGAATTGAATCCATTCTCTATTAGACAATTTTTCCTATAAAAGGCAGGGGTGCACCACCAATAAAGCAAGAGAGCTATTCCTCAAGTGGCACCTTTAGCAAGGGCAGCAGTTTAAAAGATATACAATCTAATTGTTACAGCGGTGGCCAGCGGGCACCAATGTTCTACTCGCCTGCCCCTGGTACCTGTCGACATGGACCTGTCTTCCTCTGGGCTTTTTCATTCCCTCCACGCAAGCTGCGCCTGCTTGATATTAAGTCCTCTCCTCTTCTGTTGCAGGGAGCGTGAGCACATGCTTTCTTCAGCTCTTAAAGCCCCAGTGTGCACCTTAATTGTCACAGCCACCTTTGAGTACTTTAGGCACCTGCCTATTTCCTGGATTGTGAACCCTTACTGCCTGATCTGATCTGTGACTGATCTCTGTATTGACCCATCACTACCCGTCTTGACCTTAGACTGTTTGCCATGCTACTTGTACTCTACCTGCCTTGACCTTGGCCTGTCCCTGACTATGATTTTGCCTGGCCACTCAGTACTCTGCACCGATGTCTTTGACCCCTGTGGGCCAGCTGTTAACCACACATAGACGACTTCAGGAGGTAGCTGCCTGGTGGTTCCCTTGCAGTGAAGTCCAGATCTCTGTACATGGGTTAAAGGGAGGAAACCAGGGAATAAGGCCCTTAGGAGTAGCCCAAAGCTAAATCTGTTGGCTGACACAGTGGTTCTAAACTCCTCTCCAATGATAGCACCTGGAAAGTCTGGAAGGAAGTGACTTGGTGGTAGATAACATGAGAATTTAACTATAGTGGATACATTCATGTTGTAGGTTTCTATACTGTATAAATATGGTATTTTAACATATACATATTTGTTCTTCTAGCGGGCACTGCATCTAGTAAAGGGCAGGTATAGTGTCGTATATCTGCTATAACATAAATTAATCTTAGCACGACTGAGCCACAGATACTATACATATATAGATTACTTATATTTGCCTCCCTGTAATTGCAGCCATGCACATATAATAGCCTTATTTAGTATTATTTTAATTATTATGAAAAACTATGAAGAAAAAGGCAGAATTCATCTTTCTGTAGAACAGAAAACTGTGTTATCCCTGAAGAACCAGTACACATATTCACACAATGTAGTCCTGAAGAGTAAGCATGTCTTGTAGCACGCACATTCCTAATGATATGACACAATAGGTTAGAGGGTGATAATTCTCCGATAAAGCAGCAGCCAAGGTGTTTAACATAAGTTTGACCATGACAGTGTTTTAACCATGGTAACCGCAGGCTCTCCCTGACATCTTCTAATAAATGGTTGGGTTCTAGAGATGATGCATGGTAATTCCTGTTGGTCGTCAATGACAACATTGTTGAGGTAGCCTGGTTTTCATTAAGGCAAAATCTCCCTGATTTTTGCTGACATGGTGAAAGATGCTTTTAAATTTATGTTGTAATCTGATCAGCCAGGCCATTTAATAATTCCTGGAGTTTGATATAATACAATAGGCTTATGGTATTTCATTCTTGGTGGAAAAAGTCTCTTAAGGAGACTGATATGCTTCCTTCCCTCTACTTTAAAGGACTTTTTGTCACATTTTCTCATATTTTCCTTTATCCTATAGGATGTCTGAAGTCTTCATATCCAAAGTAGGAACAGATTGGCATAAGGGAGTTGTGTGTATGTGGGTATTTTGTACATGTCTAGACGTATCTACAAATGATGTATGGGGTTTCATTCATTGCTTTCTTTTGACTTATGTAGCTATGGAATAAGTTAACCCTTTGAGGAACAAGGAAGGGACGTATTTGTCCCATTTTTTAATTGCCTGTATCATCTGATTAAGAACTTAAAATACTTTTTTCTTGGTGTGATTCAAAATTTTAGTTCTTATCAACAAATGGATCTAGCTTTATTTATTGTTCAAATACATTCTTAAAGGGAAAAAAAAAGAATTATTTTTATATTGATGACGGTAATCTTATGGTCCTCAAAGGGTTTTTAAAGGGGTGGATAAAACAATCTTGGAAAGTATTAAAATAAGTTATAAATAAAACAAGCAATACTCACCTCACCACCTCCAAAGCCATTCCGATGCTCACTGCGTCCCCCACTGTCAGTGTTACCTTGTGCCTCTCGATATTCAGGAAATATCTGCTCAGTTAATCGCTAGCTGAGGTGGGTCACTGTTGGGGCCAGTGACGGTCTGATCTGTCTGTCCTGGGTGTCCAAAGGGATCATCAGGGGAACCGGCAAGCATCGGAACTTCTACAGCAGGGAATCGGTTGGTGTTGCTTGTTTTATTTTTTTAACCTATTTGTCCTCTTTCTAAGGTTTTTTTTTTATACACCGTCAACCCTTTTAATCAAATAATGTTTTAAAGGGACACCTCCATCAACATTTTTTAACATATTAAATAACAACCTGTTTCTGAAAATTCTCTCTCTATATTTTTTATATAAAAATGAGTGAATCAATTTCTGGATATAATTATTTGAACTTCCTCTTTGTTTGGACTTTTAACACCACAGGCAGTCTTGCTTAACTTTTTCAGTCGCTGTCACCTATAGTGACTTAAGTAGACCACCTCACATTGCATTAATCAATGCAATGCCCTTCTGTGGGCATCTTTATCTAGGCCTATCAAGCGAACAATAGATCTATCATACTGTTATCCGAATTCTATGCTTACTATTATCATGAGGATTACCTTTCAGATAACAATTTTCCCTCACAGTGGCAGTAAGATGACAGTGGATGACCACTCTGTGCTGGCTGCTAAAGAAGAACAGTATTTTGTATTTAATTTTCAATGGCATAGAACTACCAAATGGAAAAATAAAAACTGTTTTTTTAATTGAGTTTTAAAAAATTACCTCTTTCTGATGAAATCATCCCTTTAATATTCCAAAATGTGTAATTTCAGAGAGGGAACTAGTATTTATCCCACTGAAGTAGTCTCATTTTGGACAACGCACCTGTAGGAGGTTTCCTATTACCTAGAGATCCTCCTGCCAGCCAGGAAAACTAATCCAGTTGATGACTGTTATCCTATTTGCAACCAAAATAATGTATTACCATCAATGAGAACTGTAAAAATCCCTAAGTAGTGAGCTCCCTCTAGTGGCATCTGCAGGAAGACAGAATTTTCTGTTAAAATGTTTTTTTCTGTATTACTATGGCATTTAACAACTTACCTCATGTACATCTTCCCTATGCTTTTTTTTTTTTAATTTGGACTCTCCTGACTCATTTTTACCATGTAAACAAATCCCTCAGTTTTTTTTTTCCATTCTGCGAGCAGCGCTTCCTCTTGCTGTATCCAACCAAACCCATGATGCACTTCTTTCTCTGACACAGCACCAGCACTGCCCCTAACAACGTCAGGCTAATTTATAGCCCCTCCCACCCAGCTAGTTACATAGACACTCCCCTTTCACTGACATGTCTATGGACATACCATCCCAGGAAATAAGAAAGAGCTCCATGGACATGGTCATGTGACCACAGCCCAGAATGGAAGACAGGAGAAATAAAGGCAAATTAAATACATAAAAAAATTGCAGCTACCTTCATAAATGATTATTATAAAGAATGTTGACACAAAATAGGAAAAACCCATTAAGCCTATGTCATCTGGAGCACTTTGTTGTCACCAATGCACTTTTCAATGATTCCCTATAAAAATGTTGAATTTGCCCCTGCTATTTCTCAGGCTAGGGCTACACGGCGACATGTGTCAAGCGACTTCTTGTAGCAGAAAAGTCGTGCAACATTTTTTGTAATGATAGTCAATGATGTCGCACTGCGACAGCTGTGACTGCTATTATCTAATAACTTGAATATATCATGAATCTGTTGCTGGTTAAAATAGACCAGAGCATTAATGTCATTTGAAATGTTTATTATTTAACGAATCGAAGTCCATGATCTGAATTTCAGGATAAATTCTATTCGTCGCTAAGCCGAATTTCCTCATGCTTCGTGGTTGCGAATCGATCTGAGGCATCTAAGGGGTACAATGACGGGGGCCGCTTCCTACCTACTACTTACAAAGAAATGTACTTCGAGACAAAGTAATTCATCGCAATGCAATATTTTTTTGTAAAATTCAGCAAATCAGCCGAATCAAATTTTCTAGTGCTTCGCTCATCTCTAGTGATGTTGTCATGACTGAATCAGGATTACATTTTCTGGTTCCTACGTTAGCAAAACACTATCAGTACGTTTCCATCTTCTTATAAGAATCCCAGCGTCCACTTTGATCTTCTTCATGAGCTTATTTTTGAAGCAACTAGAAAAGAAAACAAGCGTGAGGCTAGGATAAAAGGAAATCTTAACTTACATATCACTATCATAAAAGTAATTATGTGCTATTTTCCGCTACAGCCTCAATAACAGTGGATGCCAGGGCATAGCTGCGTCTATGTCACAGCGGATCTGATGACTTCAATTACATCCTTATCTAATACAAGGGAAAATTACAGCCCAGAGCGCAAATGTGGCCATACTAAGAACTTAAAGGCAATATCCTAAAAATGCCCTGTAACCAGTGACCAGAACATAAATTCACTGCTGTACGCCCACAGTCATTAGACTGATATTGGATTTGTAACCATTTGGACAGAGATTCAGAGAATTTTCATATGAGCATTTTTCTTTGTGTTTCCATTTTTTTTTTTATCACTTTGACAATTGAAGTCCTTAGTAACAACATATCTGTTTACACAACCGGCAAAGAGAAAAAGCAGTTGTAAATTATGATTACATTGGAGCGTGCCAGAAGGAAATGTGAGGCCGCGTCCCTGTGGTAAGAACCTTACACAGCATACACATCTCAATCTATTTGTGGGATGTAAGTCAGGTTTGCGCTGGAGATGTAGTTTTATGTTCTGTCAAGTTATTTTTGTTAATTTGCCTCTAGAGTTCAGTCTAATATCTGGAAAATTCTAAATTTATTTGTTTCTATACTGAATGGAAAGGGCGTCCATAATGTTATAATAAGAATAATATACCTTGTATAAATTGTTAGTATTGCATTTTTCATTGCAAAGCTGAGGTCTTGGGTTTGTTAAGGCTAGGGCTACGTGTGACTTCTTGTCACAGAAAAGTCGTGCAACGTTTTTTTATAATGACAGTCAAAGGTGTCGCACAAGTTGGATTTCCGTGCGACTGTCACATCGCAGTGGCAGCATGTCGCATGCTGCAGTGCGACACCATTGGCTATCATTATAAAAAATGTCGCGCAACATTGGTGCGACACATGTCGCCGTGTAGCCCTAGCCTTAATCTGACCAAGGGAACATCTGCGATAAGTCCTCCTGCTTGTGAGTGTTCGCTAGGATTTCCCACAAATAAAAACCAACTTGGTAAGGTGACGGGCTTCATTTCAAATTGTGTCTGAAACAAGGGGATTTTAAAGGGAACCTGCCAACATGACAATGCAGTCTAATCTGTAGGCAGTATGTTATAGAGCAGGAGGAGCTGAGCAGACTGACATATAGGCTTGTGAGAAAGATTCGGCAAAACTTTCTATCCTTAGGGGTTGTGTTGCTGGTGCTACTCAATGATTGACAACCTTCCCTGTATGATTAGTCATGCAAAATTAGCTGTCGATCACTGACAGGCACTAGCTATATGACTCCTAAAAATATAAAGAGCAGAAGTTTAAATCAATTACTGTATTTTTTGCTTTATAAGACGCACTTTTGTTTCTCCAAAAGTGGGGGGGAGTGGCAGTGTGTCCTATAAAGTGAATACTAGTGAACTCTTTAAACATGGAAGCGCTCACTAGTATGCATTCAGTGCGGGTAGCGGGGAGTGAAGCGCTGCAATCACTTTCTGTACTCACCCTCCCTGGTCTTCTTACCGAGGACCACACTGAACTGCAGGTCTTGACTGCGTACAGAGCAGGCCCGGAGAAAAGATCACAACTCCCAACCTGGAGAGGAGCGGCGGAGCAGGATAGGTAAGTAAAGTTATTTATTTTATCTCTGATCTGAGATCTGATAGGGGTCTGGCATAAAAGTCTGATCTGAGGTCTGATGGGTGTCTGACATGGAGGTCTGATGGGTCTCTGGCATGGAAGTCTTATCTGAGGTCTGATGGGGGTCTGGCATGGAAGTCTGATCTGAGGTCTAATGGGGGTCTGGCATGAACCATGAAGGTCTGATGGGGGTCTGTTGTGAGGTCCTGATATGGGGGCTGAACTGAATTACTGTTATAGGGGACTGATGTGAGGTCCTGATTTTGGGGTCTGATCTGAGAATCTGATATGGGGGTCCGATCTGAGTTTTTTTTCTTTTTTTTTCCTCCTCTAAAACCTGGGGTGCATCTTATTATCAGGGGTGTCTTAGTGAAAAATAAGGTAATTATGTTATACTGAATCATTTCCCATAAAACTATATATCAATCTGCCCAGCTCCTCCTGCTCTATAACATTCTGCCTGCAGATTGCACTGCATTTCTATGCTGACAGGTTCCCTTTATATTGGACCTGGGTTGATTTGGATGCATTTTCTGTAAAACAATGTGGAATATGTTGTTAAAGGGAGTCTTTGAACGGCACTGGCGCTGGATTTTTTCACTAAGAGGAGAACGTAATCAGAAGAACCTAGGGCGGGCCAGAGGGGTGAAAGGGGAGGGGTTTTGTATGAAAAGCGCCGAAGGGCCTAGGCAACGGCCGCATAAACGCCGCCCCTGGGCACCTTCAGAAGCTAATTAACATATTGAATAAAAGTGTTTTTTTTAGAGAAAATTGGCGATGGACAGCAATATGGAAGGTAGCATTCTAATATGGGGAATGTAATGGAGATCCTGATGTTAGTCTTCTATAATGGTGATTTTAGGTGAAAGACTGTATAAATAATGAGTGTATGGAGTGGTGCCTGAAAGTTTGTGGACCCATCAAAATGTTCTATTTTTCTGCATTTATTTGACCTAAAACTACATCAGATTTTCACACAAGTCCTAAAAGTAGATAAAAGCCCATTTCTCTATACAAAACACCGTTAACTCTGTTAATGGGTTTCCTCCCATGAACTGCTCGCTTCAGGTCCTTCCATAACATTTCTATTGGATTAAGTCCAGGACTTTGACTTGACCATTCCAAAACTTTAAAGTTATTCTTTGTTAACCATTCTTTGGTAGAATGACTTTTGTGCTTAGGGTCGTTATCTTTCTGCATGACCCACGTTCTTTTTGAGATTCAGCTCATGCACAGATGTCCTGACATTGTCTTTTAGAATTTGTTGGTATAATTCAGAATTCATTATTCCAATCATTGACAACAAGCCATTCTGGCCCAGATGTAGCTAAACAATCCCAAACCATGATACTACCACCACCGTGTTTCACAGATGAAGTGAGGTTTTTATGCTGGAAATCTGCGTTTTCTTTTCTCCAAACAGAACTCATTTAAGCTAAAAAGTTCAATTTTGGTCTAATCGTCCACAAAACATTGCTCCAATATCTTTCTAACTTGTCCAGGTGAGCTTTAGCAAACTGCAGATGGGCAGCAATGTTCTTTTTGGAGAGCAGCGGCTTTCTCCTTGCAGTCCTGCCATGCACACCCTCGTTGTTCACTGTCTACCTTATAGTAGATTTATTAACATTAACCTAAGCTCATGTGGGGTCGTTTTTGACCTCGCTGACTATTACATGCCTTGATTTTGGTGTGATTTTCATTGACCGACCACTCCTGGGAGGGGTATTAATATTCTTGATTTTCCAGCCTGGAAAGTATCAGCAACTCTTCTTCCAAGGTCCTCAGAAATCTTCTTTGCTTGTGCCATGATACACTTGAATAAACATGTGTTGTGAAGCCAGATCCCTATTTTTTTTTAATAAAACAGGTTGTCCACTCACACCTGATTGTCATCCCATTGATCGAAACCCCCTGACTCTAATTTCACCTTTGGATTATTTACTAATCGTAAAGGTTCACATATTCTGACCACCATACACATGATATTGGAATATTTTCCTAATTAAATAAATGCCAACAATTGGCAGAGGATAGGCCATCAGTTAAAAAATCTCGGACACCGTTTTAATCACAGCATGTTGTCTTAATGTTAATATGGCATAGAGCAGAGTCGAATGTGAAATATGCTGCTGTTTTCATATAAAAAAAAATCCTGTTCTGAAAGCTTGTTGTTATTTCACTCAAGAACACCAGGTGGAGCTGTGTCTAGAAAAATATCCATGTAAGACAGCAAGGTGCTTGCATGGAGGGTCATAACAACTGGCATTGCAGCTCCCATTACACATTATTTGACATTCACGCCATCACAAGATAACACAAAACTAAACTTTGTATGACATTATTACCACGTGCATAGACTATAATATGTACGCTAACAAGGTCAGGTAAGGTTTCAGAAGAATGTGTAGCAATTGCAGCCACGACTGCTGGATCACCGGGTGGTCATAACCATAGAAACTAGCAGTTTATAATGTGAGGGAAAAATGAATCCAGTCAGCATAGGAGGCAATATGGTCAATCACAATACATTAGTAAGCGCCTTGTATTAACTTTCTCTGCATAATAAATACTATTTGCTGAAGTGAGTCAACCCCTTTAAGCTAGTCAAAATGACAGGCCTAGGCCTATAAAAGACGGCCTATAAAAAGTATAAACAGTATACAATAAACTTGCTAGTGGCTGCTATGGGCTGCCATTATTTTATAACTTAATATTATGTATATGCACAAAATGTGTAACTGTATAATGTGTATAATGTGTGGAAAATGTATATTCCCTCATCTTGGCACATAGGACAGCAGTTCTTAAATACAAACTTATAATCTGAAATGTTCCCTGTAGGAAATATAAAATGTGTCTGTGTAAAATATGACCATTTATCATCATGAAATAACATCATCGCAAGATTTTAACATAGAACATACACTGCTCCCATTATAGTTTTTTATCCATAATGCAGAAATGAAACTATTTAATACTATCTATGTCAGTTCTTTAAGATGCAGTATACTCACATGACACATGTTAACTGAACAGTACAAAAAATTGCAGTGGTAATACACATTCAGAAGATAGGTGGCGCACTTGAACAGGTTTTTGAAAAACATTTAAGTGTTTCAAAAATGACCTACTTCTAGGCTGTCAGGCAGATAAAATAATAGAGATAGATAGATATGAGAGATAGATAGATGAATAGATAGATGTGAGATAGATGGATGGATAGATGTATACTGTGGGAATCCGCTCTGGTAGAGGCAGGATTGGCCGGCTTGCGAACAGTCAGAGACAGTAACACTCGAGTTGAAGTCCAAAGAAAGTCCCATTTTATTGTGGTTTCAAATAACAGAAACAAAAGGCCTTTACATTTTAGGCAAAACACAAAATAAAAACCTGCTCGTCTGAGCACTAACTAAACAGTATTTTTCTCACTGTCCTAAACAGGACACTGTCCGCCTCGCAGTTCATCACAGCGAGCTCCTCGCACACAACAGCATATCAGACCCAGGTCTTAGGCCTAGACTCTCTGCCTGGGTTCTCTTTATGCAACTGGTGCTGCTAATCAGAGACAGCAGGCTAGAACTTTTCCCAGAAGTGGACTGCGGATTGGGGAACCCGCCCAACTCTTCCCCAATCCAAAGCGCCAGGCCCTATACCGCCTTTTCTACAAAGCCACTTCAGGAAAGCTTGGCTTTCCACTACATACTGGGCATTCCCTGGAGCTTAAGCTGCATATGACAGGATTCATCAATCCTGTCACCTGCCATCAATCACTTTACCTGTCACTGTCTCACAATACGTATATAGATAGAAGAGATAGATAGATATGAGATAGATAGATAGATAGATAGATATGTATATAGATAGATAGATAGATAGATATGAGATAGATAGATATATAGATAGATAGATAGATAAAAGATAGTTAGACATTTTCATATTAACATCCATAAGAAAATGAATTCAATAGTAAATGAACATTTCCTCGTCCTAAATAAAGGCTGTATTCATATCTGTACCCCTAGAACACAGGAACTGTTAGAAAACCTGCAGCTTCGGGTTAGTGATTGATGTATTGTTTTAAGGAAAATGTTAACATCTGTTAGTATTTTAAGTAACTTTCTTCCCCTTTTGTAGCTTAATTTCTCTACTCACAAAAATAAATTACCCCAACATACTTATCCCATCAAAGCAGTTCTCAACAATTAAATAATCATTTATTATACACTTAGACCTCATTCTTATAAGCCTCTTCACCTAGGCGCCCAATACAGACCTAAATACAGCCAAGTAATAGATGTGCGTATCCGTTTGTAGCCCCGTATGTACTCATTGCTTTGTGTTGTGTCCATGTCATCACTGTTATCCATATTTTATTTGTATTGCAAATTAAAAGACGTGCTCATATATGATTGTCAAAAAGGATCTCAATAAGAGTTTATGGGGGAGATGGATCATAATGAGACTTTTCTGAAGTCAAGTTTACGTTGACTTTGAGTTGGTGATATCTGTGCCAAATGTATCAAAAGTTGCATGATGTTTGTTAAATTTAACACCTCTAGAAATGTTGTTCCACTTTTCCTACATAACAACAACCCTACCCCCCCTTTGGAGCTATTCTGCAACTTTTTTGTGACTTTTTAAAAAGTCACAATGATAAATATGACATGGAATTCATGAACATACCAAACAATGCTCATATTTACACCACTTTTCAAAAGTGATGAGGGTGTACAATAGAAATTTGTAGCACATTTTGGTGCAAATTGGCACTCGTGCCAAAAGTTGCAACTTCTATAAGCTGTAAAAATGGCATACAAACTTGTTACATTCCCCTGCTGTATTTTTTCAGGCTCCATTCATTTTTGTTGGGATAATACAGTATATACAGAATATAAGCAACCACAAGACTTATGGCATGTTTAAATCATAGGTTCACATACCCACCAATGTATGAAAGTTGACTAATCTCAATTGCAAGTGGAAAATAAAGTCACAGACTTGTGTGCCCACAGTTTTTACTGCTCCCAGGCTCTTGGAAATAAACCACAGAAATTCCCCTGAAACTGGCTGTCTGGTATACAATCCCCATTTGTAAATACCGTTTTAGGGAATTCTGAGTTAATAGATGGAGTTCTTCCATTGAAGTCTGCCAACTAGAAATTAGAAAATTGGTTTGTAGGTATCGATTTGTTCATCAGAGTTCTTGAACAGTGTGGGGCTATCCCCGCAGCTCAAGAGGCTCCCTCCCCCACTCCATTGGGCGGCACATCCCATCTGGCCATGTCAATATCGCAACTCTGCCACTGCTTTGAGTAGCAGTGCAAGCGTAGAGGCTCTACTGCTGCTGCCGGAACAGCGACTGTGCAAAGGCAGCTAGTATAAGATGCTCTTTTCTTTTAAGACATTGTAGGGGGTCGTCCAAGATTTTTTATTATCTCTGACAACCCATTTAGGCCAGTGTTAATTCTGCACCTAACTGTATAGTGTAGACCTGTTTTGATTTAAAATATGTAAAAGTAAAACTCCTGGAATTGTTTGACTGCAAGATAAAGAACCAAGGTCAACACCGTTTCTGTTTTTACACTTTGACGTCTTTACAAATCCAAAGAGTTTATAGAACCTTTCTCCAGGCTCTGGCCAAAAGCAGCACTCTGAGTCTTAGTAAAACCTCCACTGAAGTTAAATAGGTGGTAGACACTTTTAATAGCATTTCAACCATTCTTCCTGAATTTCCACATGTACAAGATGAAGTGATCACCCCTGACCCAGTTTTATCACAAAACACACACAAAATGTTTTGTGGAAAATTATTTTTTCTAACACTGTAAGATGTACCATGTAGTTGAGATATATCTTTTTAAGATATGTGTAAGCAGCAGTGAAGGAAGTGCCATTTTGGGAAGTTCTTCTGTACTGGCAGTACCATGTAGTGATTATTTTATTAAAGGGACACTGACAGGCCAAATCAGCATATTGAGTTATATATATGACATTACAGGTCTTATACAGTCTATTAAAAGCATCTAAATATCCCCCCTATCCACCTTATAAATACCGAAAAATAAAGTTTTAGAACCTGCCTGTCTTGTCACCAATCTGCCCAAGGGGCGGCGTTTCATCCCAAAATGTGCCCAGCCAGCCGCTCCCAACTGCCGTTCTGAAGCCCCGCCCAGCTCATCAATATTCACTTCGCTGGGCGGCGGCTACAACTCTCCACAGTCACGATCCTGCGCAATTGGCAGATGAGGCAGAGGCTGCAGCGGCCTCGAAGACGCAGGCTGGGTGTGTACGCAGGCATGATGTAACCACGGCGGGGCGCAGGCGCAGAAGATTAGACATGAACGATGCCAGGAGGTTCAATTGCCCATGCGCAGGATCGTGACTGTGGAGAGTTGTAGCCGCCGCCCAGCGAAGTGAATATTGATGAGCTGGGCGGGGCTTCAGAACGGCAGTTGGGAGCGGCTGGCTGGGCGCATTTTGAGATGAAACGCCTCCCCTTGGGCAGATTGGTGACGAGACAGGCAGGTTATAAAACTTTATTTTTCGGTATTTATAAGGTGGACAGGGGGGATATTTAGATGCTTTTAATAGACTGTATAAGACCTGTAATGTCATATATATAACTCAATATGCTGATTTGGCCTGTCAGTGTCCCTTTAAGAACCTACAGTATACTGGTAATTTACATTTGAGGGACCAGAGTGAATGAATTAACTACACTGGTATGTTATAGGACCCTAGTAGCTTGGAATTATGCTTTAAGCATCACTCACTATCTATGAACATTTTGGTGGAAGGCTAGTTGACCTATAAATATCCTTTCTGGCCAAAGGAAACCAATGCAAACATGGGTACAGCATAAAAGCATACTGTGAGCTTCAAATATAGAAAAAAGATTGCATGTTTGGACCCCTATAATATTAACATCTCTGGGGCACATTTATTAAGACTGGCGTTTTAGACGTCGGTCTTAATAAAGCTCCATTGTTGGTGGTGAATCTCCGAAGTTATAAAGAGGCATCGGTCTCTTCATAACTTCGGAGTATCCAGTGCCGCTTCCAAATGTAAGACAGCTTCCGAGCTGTCTTAAATTTAGAACTTTTTCTACGCCTGAAACAAGCATAGTAAATGGTAAATGAGACGGCCTCACACCACGCCCATTTTAAAAACCCTGGCGTGAGCGGGGAGAACTCGTATACAGTGTTGCAACTAACTGCTGCGCCGCAATCTGTGCCTGAACTACGCCTAATATAGGCGTAGTTCAGCTTGATAAATGACCCCCTCTGTGTTTATATTGTTCATGTCCTATTGTTAAGAAGAAACATTTATCACAAGGACGTATTGTTTATGTATTTTGAAGTTTTGTCCCTTATATTGTCTTTTTATAAATATTTTTATAATGTAAAATAAGAAAGATATGCATATATGTTCTGAAAATGATGGGAAAATAGAGTTTGCAGCCTTGTGCTACATGTACATTAATCAATGGGACCTTCCACAATGTTCCCACCATTACCACCATTGTGTGAGCACAGAGCCTTATAAGCCAATAAAGATCGTACCCCGGACGATTATCTCTCAGTGTCATATTTTTTTTTGCATCACATCTATAAGATTTCCCTTCAATATAGATGTTACTTTCATAGTAGTGCCAAGTGAATGGCTGGTTAGCTGGTCCTGGCCCAAAGTGTTCTAAGATTTTCGATCCTCATATTTCATGTCATTATGGATGAAACATTTTTGGCAGACTTTTTAGCTATGATCTTGATGTTAGTGGCAGGAATCCATAAAGATGGAGAAATGTCTTTGATTTGTTAATTTATGAGGTGATAGATTATTGAATGTCTTATTTTCAATTTTTAATGAGAATACTCCAGAGTCACTGCGATTACTGTAATTATTAAAGAAAAGTGCTACATTTGGCCACAAACATGTGGGTGAGGGAGTCCAAAAGGTTTTGGCTGGGATTTTTCAAGTACCAGTAGAGGATAGACAGCTCCCCCTTGTGTACTGGCAGCAATTATAATGTGTGCCAACAGCAACTGCGATATGGTGTGGAGTGTGTTATGGATGATGTGTTGCTAAGACTGAATTATTTAATAAGAGAGTGCAGAGTGCTTCAAAGTCCCGTAACCCACTGCAATCACTCAGATAATCATATCCTTACTTCTACAAACTGAAGATTTTCCAGAGTCATTTTATTTACTTCTATTTGTGTCTAATTTATTTCTTATGTTTGTAAATATCTGTGCCGAATATATTTGAGATAAATACAACAACACTAGCACTATGACCCCAAGATTACACTATTTTGTAAAATAATTCTGTTGAGTCGTTATTGAAGGGGTTGTCCGGCCAGTGAATTCATTTTTTTTAACTACTTCCCAATATCTACCAATCATGTGCAGCAGATGTCGGATCTATTAAGGCTGGGTCCACATCACATGTTTTTCAAGCCGTTTAACGTTTACAAAAAACTTTTACATTAAACGGATGCTTCAGACTGATGCCATACAGTGGCATCCGTTCACCATAGAGTTCCATTGTAAAAAAAAAAGTTTTTTTTTTTTTTACCGGACTGTGCAGTATACAAGAATGTGGCGTGTTGCGTTTTTGTATCCTTTTTTTTTCCCGAGTGTATACATGAAACATAAAACGTGATGTGAACCCACCCTAACATATGGCCCGCTCTGCAGCATTGTTTTACACAATATACAACTGTCAGTCATGTCCGTGATCAGAGACAACTCCAATCATGGACATTTAACCCCTTAGAGGCAAAGTTAATTTTGATTATGGTCTGAGAGGTCATATACTTGGAGCAGGCTGCTTTTGGTGAACAAGCCCCACCCTTCCGTGAGATAAGACCACAAGAGCCATTCAGTTCCTGTGGCGGCTGGGCTCCCAAGCATGTCATAACAAAGTGTCTTTTAAGCCCCGCAATAGTAAACTATTGTAGTGTATGGTATAAGTGAGATAATGATCACATGATAAAATCCTCTAGGAGAACTAAAAATAAGGTTAAAAAAAAGTATAAAACTGTTTTGAACATATGAAAGAAAAAAATATCAAGTACTAAAAATTCTAATCACTTTCTTTCATTATCTTAAAAATAAAAATAAACATAATTGGTATCACTATTAACCACTTAAGGACCACAGGTTTATACCCCCCTAAAGACCAGGCCCTTTTTTACAAATCGGCACTCCACAACTTTAGCGGTTTATTGCTCGGTCATGCAACTTACCACCCAAATGAATTTTACCTCCTTTTCTTCTCACTAATAGAGCTTTCATTTGGTGGTATTTCATTGCTGCTGACATTTTTACTTTTTTTGTTATTAATCGAAATTTAACGATTTTTTTGCAAAAAAATGACATTTTTCACTTTCAGTTGTAAAATTTTGCAAAAAAGACGACATCCATATGTAAATTTTGCTCTAAATTTATTGTTCTACATGTCTTTGATAAAAAAAAAATGTTTGGGTAAAAAAAAAATGGTTTGCGTAAAAGTTATAGCGTTTACAAACTATGGTACAAAAATGTGAATTTCCGCTTTTTGAAGCAGCTCTGACTTTCTGAGCACCTGTCATGTTTCCTGAGGTTCTACAATGGCCAGACAGTACAAACACCCCACAAATGACCCCATTTCGGAAAGTACACACCCTAAGGTATTCGCTGATGGGCATAGTGAGTTCATAGAACTTTTTTTTTTTTGTCACAAGTTAGCGGAAAATGATGATTTTTTTTTTTTTTTCTTACAAAGTCTCATATTCCACTAACTTGTGACAAAAAATAAAAACTTCCATGAACTCGCCATGCCCCTCACGGAATACCTTGGGGTGTCTTCTTTCCAAAATGGGGTCACTTGTGGGGTAGTTATACTGCCCTGGCATTCTAGGGGCCCAAATGTGTGGTAAGGAGTTTGAAATCAAATTCTGTAAAAACTGACCAGTGAAATCCGAAAGGTGCTCTTTGGAATATGGGCCCCTTTGCCCACCTAGGCTGCAAAAAAGTGTCACACATCTGGTATCTCCGTACTCAGGAGAAGTTGGGGAATGTGTTTTGGGGTGTCATTTTACATATACCCATGCTGGGTGAGAGAAATATCTTGGCCAAATGCCAACTTTGTATAAAAAAATGGGAAAAGTTGTCTTTTGCCAAGATATTTCTCTCACCCAGCATGGGTATATGTAAAATGACACCCCAAAACACATTCCCCAACTTCTCCCGAGTACGGAGATACCACATGTGTGACACTTTTTTGCAGCCTAGGTGGGCAAAGGGGCCCACATTCCAAAGAGCACCTTTCGGATTTCACAGGGCATTTTTTACACATTTTGATTTCAAACTTGTTACCACACATTTGGGCCCCTAGAATGCCAGGGCAGTATAACTACCCCACAAGTGACCCCATTTTGGAAAGAAGACACCCCAAGGTATTCCATGAGGGGCATGGCGAGTTCCTAGAATTTTTTATTTTTTGTCACAAGTTAGTGGAAAATGATGATTTTTTTTTTTTTCTTACAAAGTCTCATATTCCACTAACTTGTGACAAAAAATAAAAAGTTCTATGAACTCACTATGCCCATCACGAAATACCTTGGGGTCTCTTCTTTCCAAAATGGGGTCACTTGTGGGGTAGTTATACTGCCCTGGCATTCTAGGGGCCCAAATGTGTGGTAAGGAGTTTGAAATCAAATTCTGTAAAAAATGACCTGTGAAATCCGAAAGGTGCTCTTTGGAATATGGGCCCCTTTGCCCACCTAGGCTGCAAAAAAGTGTCACACATCTGGTATCTCCGTACTCAGGAGAAGGTGGGGAAAGTTGGCATTTGGCCAAGATATTTCTCTCACCCAGCATGGGTATATGTAAAATGACACCCCAAAACACATTCCCCACCTTCTTCTGAGTACGGAGATACCAGATGTGTGACACTTTTTTGCAGCCTAGGTGGGCAAAGGGGCCCATATTCCAAAGAGCACCTTTCGGATTTCACTCGTCATTTTTTACTGAATTTGATTTCAAACTCCAGGGCAGTATAACTACCCCAAAAGTGACCCCATTTTGGAAAGAAGAGACCCCAAGGTATTTGCTGATGGGCATAGTGAGTTCATGGAAGTTTTTATTTTTTGTCACAAGTTAGTGGAATATGAGACTTTGTATGAAAAAAAATAAAAAATAAAAAATCATCATTTTCCACTAACTTGTGACAAAAAATAAAAAATTCTAGGAACTCGCCATGCCCCTCACGGAATACCTTGGGGTGTCTTCTTTCCAAAATGGGGTCACTTGTGGGGTAGTTATACTGCCCTGGAATTCTAGGGGCCCAAATGTGTGGTAAGGAGTTTGAAATCAAATTCTGTAAAAAATGACCAGTGAAATCCGAAAGGTGCTCTTTGGAATATGGGCCCCTTTGCCCACCTAGGTTGCAAAAAAGTGTCACACATCTGGTATCTCCGTACTCAGGAGAAGGTGGGGAATGTGTTTTGGGGTGTCATTTTACATATACCCATGCTGGGTGAGAGAAATATCTTGGCCAAATGCCAACTTTGTATAAAAAAATGGGAAAAGTTGTCTTTTGCCAAGATATTTCTCTCACCCAGCATGGGTATATGTAAAATGACACCCCAAAACACATTCCCCAACTTCTCCCGAGTACGGAGATACCAGATGTGTGACACTTTTTTGCAGCCTAGGTGGGCAAAGGGGCCCACATTCCAAAGAGCACCTTTCGGATTTCACAGGGCATTTTTTACACATTTTGATTTCAAACTTGTTACCACACATTTGGGCCCCTAGAATGCCAGGGCAGTATAACTACCCCACAAGTGACCCCATTTTGGAAAGAAGACACCCCAAGGTATTTCGTGATGGGCATAGTGAGTTCATGGAAGTTTTTATTTTTTGTCACAAGTTAGTGGAATATGAGACTTTGTATGAAAAAAAAAAAAAAAAAAAAAAAATCATCATTTTCCACTAACTTGTGACAAAAAAAAAAATTCTAGGAACTCGCCATGCCCCTCACGGAATACCTTGGGGTGTCTTCTTTCCAAAATGGGGTCGCTTGTGGGGTAGTTATACTGCCCTGGCATTTTCCAGGGGCCCTAATGTGTGGTAAGTAGGTAAATGACCTGTGAAATCCGAAAGGAGCTCTTTGGAATGTGGGCACCTTTGCCCACCTAGGCTGCAAAAAAGTGTCACACATGTGGTATCTCCGTTCTCAGGAGAAGTTGGGGAATGTGTTTTGGGGTGTCATTTTACATATACCCATGCTGGGTGAGAGAAATATCTTGGCAAAAGACAACTTTTCCCATTTTTTTATACAAAGTTGTCTTTTGCCAAGATATTTCTCTCACCCAGCATGGGTATATGTAAAATGACACCCCAAAACACATTCCCCAACTTCTCCTGAGAACGGAGATACCCCATGTGTGACACTTTTTTGCAGCCTAGATGCGCAAAGGGGCCCACATTCCTTTTAGGAGGGCATTTTTAGACATTTGGATCCCAGACTTCTTCTCACGCTTTACGGCCCCTAAAATGCCAGGGCAGTATAAATACCCCACATGTGACCCCATTTTGGAAAGAAGACACCCCAAGGTATTCAATGTGGGGCATGGTGAGTTCAAAGAATTTTTTTTTTTTTGGCACAAGTTAGCGGAAATTGATTTTTTTCGTTTTTTCTCACAAAGTCTCCCTTTCCGCTAACTTGGGACAAAAATTTCAATCTTTCCTGGACTCAATATGCCCCTCAGCGAATACCTTGGGGTGTCTTCTTTCCAAAATGGGGTCATTTGTGGGGTGTTTGTACTGCCCTGGCATTTGAGGGTCTCCACAATCATTACATGTATGGCCAGCATTAGGAGTTTCTGCTATTCTCCTTATATTGAGCATACGGGTAATGAGATTTTTTTTTTCCGTTCAGCCTCTGGGCTGAAAGAAAAAATGAACGGCACAGATTTCTTCATTCGCATCGATCAATGTGGATGGAAAAATCTCTGCCAAAAAAAGAAAAAGGAGGGGAAAGGCGTCTGCCAGGACATAGGAGCTCGGCCCAACATCCATACCCACTTAGCTCGTATGCCCTGGCAAACCAGATTTATCCATTCACATCAATCGATGTGGATGAATAAATCATTGCCGGGATTTTTTAATTTTTTTTATATATACAAAGTGTTTGCCAAAGTATATGAACACCGCCACCTCCTCAGCTCATATGCCTCGGCAAACGTATCTTTTACTGCAGAGGAGAAATCTCGTCTTGCAGCGCCGCATACACCGACTTGCGTGTAATCTGACAGCAGCGCAATGCTTCTGTCAGAATGCACATCAGTGCTGCAGCTAGTCGATCCCTTGGTCCACCTAGAAAGAAAAAAAAAAAAAAAAAAAAAAAAACAGGCCGCAACGCAATAAATTTATTAACATTAACTTTAGAGAACATTAACTTTTATAAACTTTTGAAACAGAACAATAACTTTTTTGCTTACCGGTGATTTTTTTTTTGTTTTGTTACCTTTATAGGACAAACCTCTCCTTCCCCATGGGACAATGTGCAAAGCGCAAATCGCCCAGAGATGTGGCGAAGTACATTATGCACTTTGTCCCAGGTGAAAGGAGAGGTTTGTGGCAGCTCTGTGTGAAAGGGCCCTAATAGCCCTGTGTGCCTGTCCTGTGTCACGCGATCCCTACACTAATAGTGTACCTGAGTGTGGAACTTGCGGAAACACTCCCCTATGCATAGGGCAGGCTGGTCAGGACAGTCAGGACAAAAAACGGTGGTGTCACGCCTTATTCCAGCCCTGCTGCAGACACGACATCTTTTTCTTGGGGAACGTTGAGTTGGGGTACCAGGATAGACAGACGGGAAGTGTCTGCCATGTAGCCGGCTCACTACATCAGGGCCTTGGGGCACGGACCCTCCTGGATACAGGAGTTCCGAAATGATCTCTTCCTGGAATTTTAGGAAGGATCCCGTTCTCCCAGCCTTACTGTAGAGAACAAAACTATTATACATCGCCAATTGAATTAAATATACAGACACCTTTTTATACCAGCGTCTGGTGCGTTCGGGAAACTAAATAGGGAGCCAACATCTGGTCATTGAAGTCCACCCCTCCCATGTGAAGGTTATAGTCATGGACAGAGAGGGGTTTCACAATGACTCCAGTTGCCCGTTCAATTTGGACAGTCGTGTCTGCGTGAATGGTGGACAGAAGGTAAACGTCCCTCTTGTCCCTCCACTTCACCGCGAGCAGTTCTTGGTCACACAAGGCAGCCCTCTCCCCCCGTGCTAGTCGGGTACTAACGAGCCGTTGGGGGAAGCCCCGGCGACTAGGTCGCGCGGTGCCACAGCATTGAATTCCGACTAGATGTAAGTGCCGAAAGAGGGCCACGCTTGAGTAAAAATTGTCCACGTATAAGTGGTACCCCTTGTGGAGTAAGGGTGACACCAAGTCCCAAACAATCTTGCCACTGCTCCCCAGGTAGTCAGGACATCCGACAGGCTCCAGTTTTGAGTCTTTTCCCTCATAGACCCTAAAACGATATGTATAGCCTGTGGCCCTTTCACAGAGCTTATACAGTTTGACCCCATAACGGGCGCGCTTGCTGGGGATGTACTGTTTTATGCCAAGGCGCCCGGTAAAATGTACTAGGGACTCGTCTATGCAGATGTTTTGATTAGGGGTATACGCATCTGCAAATCTGGATGACAAATGGTCTATGAGGGGCCGAATTTTATGGAGCCGGTCATAAGCAGGGTGGCCTCTTGGATGACAGGTGCTATTGTCCGTAAAATGCATAAAGCGCATGATGGCCTCAAAACGTGCCCTAGACATTGCAGCAGAGAACATGGGCATGTAATGTATTGGGTCTTTAGACCAATATGACCGCAATACATTTTTTTTTGTTAGACCCATGCTGAGGAGAAGGCCCAAAAAAATTTTTAACTCGGAAACGGTGACTGGTTTCCACCAGAAAGGCTGGGCATAGAAGCTTTCCGGATTGGCGGTAATAAACTGTGTGGCGTAGCGGTTGGTTTCTGCCACAACTAGGTCATAGAGATCCGCGGTGAAGAACAGCTCAAAAAACTGAAGGGCCGATCCTAAATGAGCCGTCTCCACGCGAACTCCAGACTGGGCGGTGAAAGGGGGCAATACGGGTGCGGCGGAAGCAGGGGAGTGCCAATTGGGATTTGCCAGCACCTCTGGGAGACTAAGGGTTCTACGGGCCTGTGAACGCGGTGGCTGCGACAGGGGAGTTACTGCACGTGCCACCGTACCAGCTGGAACTGCCCTTCTGGTGCTCGCCACTTCACCAGGGAATACGGCAGTGCTGGTAGAAGGTCCAGGATGTGCTGCGCTGCTGGTGTATGCCGCACCATAAACAAGATCAGCGCTAGCACCACTCTGCTGCAAATGAGGGTCATCATGCAGGGTAGGCAGAACCCTGACATGGGATCGGGTACGTCTGGCCGTAGCAGGGACCTCTACCTCGTCATCCTCACTAGCGGTTAGAGTGCCACTGCTGTCTACAGGTTCATATTCTGAACCACTGGATTCAGCGGGTGAGTCGTCCCCATCGCTTTCATCCATCAGGGCCAGAATCCTGTAGGCCTCTTCAGCGGAATACCCCTTGTTTGACATTTTGGGTTCACTAAATTTAGGGGGTATTCCTCTGAGACTACCCAGGAAAAAGAGCAAACCTACCTAGTAAAAAGGAGTGCTTGCGAAGTAAAGCTGCGACCGCTATTAAAGATTCAAAAAGCTCAAAAGTGATCTTTATAGCGGCGCAGCGATTTTACTGTGTTTTTGCAGTGATCAGAAAAAAAAAATTCGGTCAATGCGGTGGGGCGGACTGAACGCAAGTGTGGGCACAAGATCAGGCCTGATCGGGCGAACACTGCGTTTTTTGTAGAACCTAAGGTGACCCTAATGTACTTATATAGATCTGATTGCGATCAGTATTGATCACTTACAGATACTATATAGTACTAGTGCTGATTAGCGACAGCGATGACGCTAATCAGCGACTAATCGGTGACTGCGGTGCGGTGCTGTGGGCGCTAAACTACCTAACAAGTGGCTAACTAACTGGCAGTGATAAGGGACCCTTACAGGGGGGGTGATCAGTGACAGGGGGGTGACAAGGGGGTGATCAGGGTGATCAGGGAGTCTAATATGGGCGATCAGGTGCTAAATAAGGGGTTAAATAAATGACAGGGTAATGTCTAATGTGTAGTGTGGTGATTTGGTGCTACTTACTGAGCTGCCTGTGTCCTCTGGTGGTCGATCCAAGCGAAAGGGACCACCAGAGGACCAGGCAGCAGTTATATCAGACGCTATTTTCAAAATAGCGTCTGATATAACCTTTTCATTCGTCCATTCAAAAATCTACAGCCTGCCAGCGAATGATCGCGGCCGGCAGGCTGTAGAAGAACTTGTGCACTATGCGTTCCTGTGAACGCGCGCTCCTGAGTGCGCGCGTTCACAGGAAATCTCGGCTCACGCGAGATGACGCCAATCGGCGTTAGCGTAGCCTGGGGGAGCCGCAGAGATGACGCCTTTCGGCGTTACAGTAGCGGTAAGTGGTTAAGTGGTGGCCACCATAACAGAAATAAATAAATAAACTGTCTGAGCTGCCATTTTTGGTTGCTTTGCCTCAGAAGAATTAAATGAGCAAAAAGTAATCTATGCCCCCCAGAAATAGAGCCCTTCCACAGTTTTGTAGATGGAAATATAAAGAAAAAGCTCACGTTTTAAGTTGTAAAGTAGAAGATAAACTATATAAATTTAGAAACACTATATAATAACACTGACCCACAGGACAAAGGTGACATCATTTTTACCGCACAGTTAACACTTTAAAAATGAAACCTATAAAACAATGGTGCATTTGCCTTTTTTCTATTATAGTTCCTTAAATGGAGCTTATTGAACCTGCAGGCAGCAAGTTATATAGCAACATGAAGTAAACCCATTGATATATAGTTTTGGTGGAAGATTTCCAGTGGAACTTGCCATTTATTTGTTAAAAATCTCTCCTCATTCTGAGTTTAGGAGTCAAGAGGTGGTCCTACCTAGTCATTGGAAGCTGCACATAGACTAGGACCACCTACTTGACTCCTAAGTCCAGAGTGAGCAGGGGATCTTTTCCCAGAACACTAGATATCAGTCTGCTTAGCTCCTGCTGCTCTGTTGTTTTATAACCTCAGCTCTACCTGCTCTATAACATGATGTCTGCCGATACAACTGTATTTCCAACATGACAGGCTTCTTTTTACATTTCATTTGAACCTGTGACCACTGCAAAAATCCACAATGGTTCAAGTGGTGCTGAATTTAGAACCTCAGGCTTTACCTGTATAATAGTTAACAAATGCGACTACTACTACTCTGGAGAGGCCTCAGTCTTGGGGCCTCAGACTTGGAAAATTTTCTTAAAGGGGTTGTCTCACTTCAGCAAATTGCATTTATTATGTAGAGAAAGTTAATGCAAGCCACTTACTAATGTACTGTGATTATCCATATTGCTTCCTTTGCTGGCTGGATCCATTTTTCCATCTCATTATACACTGCTCGTTTCCATGGTTACAACCACCCTGCAATCCAGCAGTGGTGGTCATGCTTGCACACTATAATAGAAAGCAGTAGCCTATGCGCACTCCCATGGTCCCAGCCACCAGAGAGGCCTGTGCTTTTTCCTATAGTGTGCAAGCAGGACCACCACTGATGGATTGCAGGGTGGTCATATAACCATGGAAATGAGCAGTGTATATTGTGATGGAAAAATTAATCCAGCCAGCAAAGGAGGCAATATGGACAATCACAATACATTAGTGAGTGGCTTGTATTAACTTTATCTACATGATAAATGCCACTTGCTGAAGGGACACAACCCCTTTAAGGGCACTTGTACATATTTGCAGCCAGCTAATTGCCATGCTGCACCTGTGTTTTCATGTGGCTTGGTCACACATTGAATAGGACCCTCAGTAACAAAACAAAGGATGGGGCACTTGGACTTCCTATTGCAAATGGTTAAGAGTGTGCTAGAATGAAGAAGCTTCTTAAAGAACCTAAGATATCTTTGCTATGGGGCCTCTGATCCTCTATGAATGCTAATGGTTATGGTAAAACCTCTTTTCGACAATCGTCCAAAACTGCAGTGAAAAATAACAAGCAAATATACATAGGATGTAAAGAAACTGATACTCCATCACAGGAAAATGTAGTCTAAATCAGTGGTTTATGATTAGGTTAGTAGTAGTATTTTCTTATCATGAGGAAACGATATTCAAGTGCTGATGTTATTATTAGCATTATTTTTCCTGTTGTCATTTTTCCCAGAGATAATTTGGTGAGGAGGTGGAAAATCATTTAGATTAAATTATACTGTATTAGTACAATTTATCTGATGTAGACATTCATTCCTAAATCTGTTACTCAAATCTTTAAAAGTGAACAGAATAAAGAAACAGAAATCTTTAAATGAGTGAGACAATGTGATAAAATGCAGATAACTTAGGTCCCCTAAGGACACGCAAAAGCAATACATCAAAGTTACACCCTTGTACTCATTTTACCCTGCGAACCACAGTGAAGTAAGTTGACCTTTGTACCTAAAACTTATTCCACACAAAAGCACTTATGAAAAGTACAAAAAGAAAATCCAACCACACCTAACCATTACTATCAATTGCTGTGGATCTCTTCTGCAAAGTGTGAAAAAACGCCACAATATTAGCGTGGACCATAGCTCAAGCTGTTATTACACGGGCCCTGAGATAAATCTTTTACAAATGTACAGATGGGTAAGTACAGTCGTGGCCAAAAGTTTTGAGAATTAGATAAATATTGGAAATTGGAAAAGTTGCTGCTTAAGTTTTTATAATAGCAATTTGCATATACTCCAGAATGTTATGAAGAGTGATCAGATGAATTGCATAGTCCTTCTTTGTCATGAAAATTAACTTAATCCCAAAAAAACCTTTCCACTGCATTTCATTGCTGTCATTAAAGGACCTGCTGAGATCATTTCAGTAATCGTCTTGTTAACTCAGGTGAGAATGTTGACGAGCACAAGGCTGGAGATCATTATGTCAGG
Organism: Bufo bufo; assembly: GCF_905171765.1. Classification (NCBI taxonomy): domain Eukaryota; kingdom Metazoa; phylum Chordata; class Amphibia; order Anura; family Bufonidae; genus Bufo; species Bufo bufo. Next base: position 121,065,170 of record NC_053391.1, read on the forward strand.
CTGATTGGGTTAAAATGGAGAAATTGACATGTTAAAAGGAGGGTGATGCTTGAAATCATTGTTCTTCCATTGTTAACCATGGTGACCTGCAAAGAAACGCGTGCAGCCATCATTGTGCTGCATAGAAATGGCTTCACAGGCAAGGATATTGTGGCTACTAAGATTGCACCTCAATCAACAATTTATAGGATCATCAAGAACTTCAAGGAAAGAGGTTCAATTCTTGTTAAGAAGGCTTCAGGGCGTCCAAGAAAGTCCAGCAAGCGCCAGGATCGTCTCCTAAAGAGGATTCAGCTGCGGGATCGGAGTGCCACCAGTGCAGAGCTTGCTCAGGAATGGCAGCAGGCAGGTGTGAGCGCATCTGCACGCACAGTGAGGCGAAGACTTTTGGAAGATGGCCTGGTGTCAAGAAGGGCAGCAAAGAAGCCACTTCTCTCCAAAAAAAACATCAGGGACAGATTGATCTTCTGCAGAAAATATGGTGAATGGACTGCTGAGGACTGGGGCAAAGTCATATTCTCCGATGAAGCCTCTTTCCGATCGTTTGGGGCATCTGGAAAAAGCCTTGTCCGGAGAAGAAAAGGTGAGCGCTACCATCAGTCCTGTGTCATGCCAACAGTAAAGCATCCTGAGACCATTCATGTGTGGGGTTGCTTCTCATCCAAGGGAGTGGGCTCACTCACAATTTTGCCCAAAAACACAGCCATGAATAAATAATGGTACCAAAACACCCTCCAACAGCAACTTCTTCCAACAATCCAACAACAGTTTGGTGAAGAACAATGCATTTTCCAGCACGATGGAGCACCGTGCCATAAGGCAAAAGTGATAACTAAATGGCTCAGAGACCAAAACGTTGACATTTTGGGTCCATGGCCTGGAAACTCCCCAGATCTTAATCCCATTGAGAACTTGTGGTCAATCCTCAAAAGGCGAGTGGACAAACAAAAACCCACTAATTCTGACAAACTCCAAGAAGGTATTATGAAAGAATGGGTTGCTATCAGTCAGGAATTGGCCCAGAAGTTGATTGAGAGCATGCCCAGTTGAATTGCAAAGGTCCTGAAAAAGAAGGGCCAACACTGCAAATACTGACTCTTTGCATAAATGTCATGTAATTGTCGATAAAAGCCTTTGAAACGTATGAAGTGCGTGTAATTATATTTCACTACATCACAGAAACAACTGAAACAAAGATCTAAAAGCAGTTTAGCAGCAAACTTTGTGAAAACTAATATTTGTGTCATTCTCAAAACTTTTGGCCACGACTGTACATCACATTTATTAGCATTATTGAAAACATCACAATGAAAAACACCATACACATTGGGGCAGATTTACTAATAGTGTCACACTTTACACTGTCTAAGAATGTGAATCAGTCCTAATATAAGACAAATTTACTATTCTGGCACATGGACCTTGAAACATTCGGAGTATCGTAAAACCTGTGCCAGATTTATTCTAGAATTCTCTCTTTATGTCCATATTTTGTACGTGTACCGGAATTTTGTCTGTGAACCAAAAGTTCTCTCTCTGCTAAAAAAAAATGTGTCCATGCGCCAAAAGAACTTTCTAGTCGTGGGCCATGCCCATTTTTCCACAAACCATGCCTCTTCTCGTGAAGCTACGTCCCCTTCTTGGGCAAGGTGTAAAAAACACTAAGAAAAGTGTGTAAAAGAGTTGGTAAATGTGGTGTAAAGCATGGATGCCATTTTGTGGTGTACTGGTTTACTTGAATTTGGTTGTTTTTCTAAAATCACTGTTAAGCATCTCCAGTATGAGCCAAGCAATTGAGTGCGCACAGTACAGTGCCCAAACCCAATGAATCTTGATATCCATAAGCTGCCACTGCCCCCTCTTCCCTGTAGATGATGGATAGCTCTTTTCCTATACCGCATGTAGGAAGAAAGTAGCGAGCGGGGAGAGCCGGGAACGCTCTTGGCTTACGCTAAAGCTGCCCAATAGTGATTTTACCAAAACTACTGGGTCAATGCAAGTAAGTTCCCCAGTGTTTAATCAGGGTCTCTGTCACCAGTTTATACTGTACTCAGAAAAGGCATTAAAAAAAACTGGTGACAGATTCCCTTTTTAAGAGTATTTAACATTACTGATCTGCTAATTAGTGGTAAGTCAGAGTAAACATATTTATTTTACATCAGCTTTACATTTGACGGATACTGTTAAGATGACAGACAAAGGCAGGCTAAAATGATTACTAAAAGCAGCTGTTTTCGAAGACATTCTATTTTTCATGATGGCAGTTATGATTTCTGGATATTGTAAACTTACTGTACCACAAAACATAAGGCATACCTAAAAGTGATGTCATGTCTAGACATGAGATTCAGGTAGAACGTTACTTATTTCAAAGATTGATAAAAAATAGACCTACGTCTTTGCCTTTGACTTTGATAGACTGAGCATTCGTCCTATGTTTACTAGAAAAGAAAAATAGAAAGCCATTATAATTAGATTAGTTTCCTGCATAAACGCTTGTTCATATTTTCTGTAGATTGATTGATGATGGGGGAAATAACTCTATAAATATACAGTAAAATCAGGAAACTCATGCATTCAGTCTGAGAGACTAACTGGATAATTCCGGCATAAGAAATAAACTAGTGTTACCAGTATCTAATGCCAACATAATGAGCCATTGACAAACTTTGGAGAAAAACCATAACAATAAATAAATAAATATATAAAAATAAATAATGTAAACATCTGTAAAAACCACACCTCTACTTCCAGTTGTTGCCATAGCATTAGAGGGTTACTCCAGTCTATAAAAAATGCTGTCCCATGGAGTGCAAATTGTTGGGAAAAAAAGTAATAGTAAATAGTAAAAAAAAATTGCTTATAATCGTTTTCATCCTCAATCACTCGCCATTGCCATTCTGACGGTACTCAAATCCCCACTGTGTTCCACTTCCTTCATTTCAAGCCATTTCCTGCTGTGTTGGGACTTCAGTAGGAAGTGGAGTTGAGTGTGAACACGTGCACCATTAGAATAGAAATGCCGGGAGATCGGTGAGGTGAGTAAAAGCTATTTTATCATTTATTATTCCATTTGCAGACCATGATATACAGTAGATATAAAGTCGACACCCCCCTGTTAAAATGTCAGGTATCTGTGCTGTAAAAAAATGAGACAAAGATAAATCATTTCAGAACTTTTTCCACCTTTAATGTGTTTATAACTGTACCACTCAATTGAAAAACAAACTGAAATCTTTTAGGTGGAGGGAAGAAAACAAAAAAAACTAAAATAATGTGGTTGCATAAGTGTGTGCACCCTCTTATAACTGGGGATGTAGCTGTGTTCAGAATTAAGCAATCACATTCAAAATCATGTTAAATAGGAGTCAGCATACACCTGCCATCATTTAAAGTGCCTCTGATTAACCCCAAATAAAGTTCAGCTGCTCTAGTTGGTCTTTCCTGAAATTTTCTTAGTCGCATCCCACAGCAAAAGCCATGGTCCACAGAGAGCTTCTAAAGCATCAAAGGGATCTCATTGTTAAAAGGTATCAGTCAGGAGAAGGGTACAAAAGAATCTCCAAGGCATTAGATATACCATGGAACACAGTGAAGACAGTCATCATCCAGTGGAGAAAATATGGGACAACAGTGACATTACCAAGAACTGGACGTCCCTCCAAAATTGATGAAAAGACGAGAAGAAAACTGGCCTGGGAGGCTACCAAGAAGCCTACAGCAACATTAAAGAAGCTGCAGGAATATCTGGCAAGTACTGGCTGTGTGGTACATGTGACAACAATCTCCCATATTCTTCATATGTCTGGGCTATGGGGTAGAGTGGCAAGACGAAAGCCTTTTCTTACGAAGAAAAGCATCCAAGCCAGGCTATAATTTTCAAAAACACATCTGAAGTCTCCTAAAAGCATGTGGGAAAAGGTGTTATGGTCTGATGAAACCAAGGTTGAACTTTTTGGCCATAATTCCAAAAGATATGTTTGGCCCAAAAACAACACCGCACATCACCAAAAGAACACAATACCCACAGTGAAGCATGGTGGTGGCAGCATCATGCATTGGGGCTGTTTTTCTTCAGCTGGAACTGGGGCCTTATGAACAGTTCCAAATACCAGTCAATATTGGCACACAACCTTCAGGCTTCTGCTAGAAAGCTGAACATGAAGAGGAACATCATCTTTCAGCATGACAACGACCCAAAGCATACATCCAAATCAACAAAGGAATGGCTTCACCAGAAGAAGATTAAAGTTTTGGAATGGCCCAGCCAGAGCCCAGACCTGAATCCGATTGAAAATCTGTGGAGTGATGTGAAGAGGGCTGTGCACAGGAGATGCCCTCGCAATCTGACAGATTTGGAGTGTTTTTGCAAAGAAGAGTGGGCAAATCTTGCCAAGTCAAAATGTGCCATGCTGATAGACTCATACCCAAAAAGACTGAGTGCTGTAATAAAATCAAAAGGTGCTTCAACAAAGCATTAGTTTAAGGGTGTGCACACTTATGCAACCATATTTTTATTTTATTTTATTTTAATTTTATTTTAATATTTTTTCTTCCCTCTACCTAAAAGATTTCAGTTTGTTTTTCGATGGAGTTGTGCAGTTTATAGGTCACGTTAAAGGTGGATAAAGTTCTGAAATGATTTATCTTTGTCACATTTTTTTACATCACAGAAACCTGACATTTTAACAGGGGTGTGTAGACTTCTTTTATCCACTGTATATATTTTTTTCATTAGGCTGCAATACCCCTTTAACCCTGTCCCATTTACCCTAACTTTTACATGTAATATATCAAAATACGTATGTATTAATGGCTTATACAAATAAATATAATTTTATGTTCATGCTATAGGATTACTAGAAACTATTATATTTTACAAACTATATGCCTTTTTTAAGTCAAAAATTATAACAATATAACAATGATTAACTAAGCCATGTCAGTCACATTGAAACATGCTGCTGTTAAAGTAGCATGCATTCAAAACAGCTAAAATGTACCTGATCCTGAATTACCTAAACATCCCAAACCTGAATGAATCATTGATACAGATGTAGCAAGTGCTAACCTGACGCTTAAAGGGTTATCTGTCACCTAGAGAATCGATATTAAACCAAAAGTACTGTTTGGCCTTATAGTACTTCATACCTTCTTTCCATAGGTTTTTCTTTTTCTTTGGAGCGGGTATTATATCTTCATAAAATCCACTTTTATCCATACGCTAATAAGGCATTAAGGTGCCCAGAGGGCGTTACTTTCATTCAAAGGTGCCCAGAAATGCTTCCATCAAGTGCCCAGGCTGGCCCCTCTACAGAGCCAAGCATGCCTCCCCTCCGCTCATACACTACGCCCTCAGCAGCACCGCTGCCCCGCCCCCGGCTACGTCATGAGAGGTTGATAATCCCGCCCACGCTTTCCCTACAGCATAGCCTACAGGCGCAGCACTGAACACTGCCTGCGCCTGCGCTCTTCCAGTTCAACTGAAAGCAACAACTTCAACTGTTTCATTGGTCACGTGCCGAAAACATCACTTGGCTTAGCACAATGTATTAGAACCACATACCAGAGATATGCCATAAAGGCCCAATAGGTGCGGATCCCAACTCTAGGACCTGCCCCTATTTTGAGAACAGGGCCCCGTCTCATGGCTGCTGTGAATGAAGAGGTGGCTGCGTATCCGTGGTTCTCCCTATTTACTTCTATGGGAGCTATGAAAATTGCCGAGTAGGAATGCACTCCCATGTGCCAGGGTCCTGTTCTCAAGATAGAGGAAGTTCCCAGAGCTGGGATCCGCATTTATCATGTGGATATGCTATAAATTTTTAAATGGGAATATCCCTTTAAGATCTTCCTATTGAAGACCATTGTGTATTATATACGGGCGTATACAGGTGAAACTTGAAAAAGTTTGAATATTGTGCAAAAGTCTATTTACTGTATTTCAGTAATGCAAATTAAAAGGAATTCCATTAATACAGCTTAAAATTAGAATTTTGTGAAAAGGTTCAATATTCTAGGCTCAAAGTGTCACACTCTAGTCAGCTAATTAATCCATATCCGCTGAGCAAAGGGTACCTCAAAATTGTGACTTCGGGGTTTCATAAACTGTAAGCCATATAATCATCCAAATTATACCAAATAATGGCTTGAAATATCTTGCTTTGCATGTAATGAGTGTCATATATTAGTTTCACCTTTTAAGTTGCATTACTGAAATAAATTAACTTTGCACGATATTCGAATTTTTCGAGTTTCACTTGTATAACTAGTTGAAATACCAATGTTTATCAATCTTTACATGGAAACACCAACCCAAGAAAATTGAAAGGAAACATAACATCATCTAACATCTGTAATTCCACTCATTATTCTGGGCAACAGCAACACATCAGCAGGTTATCCTCTGTTGTCCACTTATGCTGGCTAATCTGTTGCTACATCAGCTTAGGTTTCTTTCCCATTAAAGAGTACTGATGGAGATTGTCCAAAAGGGACATAGATTATGTACTGTATATTGCTATGTGGGACAAGAACATTTTCCATATGTATGCACTACGCCAGACTGCTAACTACAACACATCATTTATATTCCATGATGTAGACTTATATAAAAAAAAACATGCCACCCTGATCCTGGAGAATCACTGTACAAATGAATCAGAAGGTGTGGGTCATATTTCTGACATTGGACCATTAGATGCTGCTGCCATTTCTATGGTCCAGTCCTTCCCTCTACTATGGAAAAAATGCAAAAGATATACAAATAATAAAGTTTTCACCTCTTCTGGTGTGCTTCTGATTATCACAAGTGCTCAATATCCTCACATGAAAACCATATTCAATTGATGTCCCTGACAGGTGTCATCTATCCACCACCAAGGACCCTCATGTTAAAATAAGGTATCCATTTATTATATATGTTTACTAGATGGCTAATGGATGCCTCTTATAGATGTCATCTGTTGACCATCTGTTGTCCATAGGCTTCCATGTTTAAAAAGTATATGTCTATAGACCTAAACGAAATTCAACAAAAGTCAAGGGTGTACAGTATGAATAACTAATTCTTTACAAGGCCAGCACTTTTAAGAATCTTTTTGAATATTTCATGATCTATCGTGTGTGTGTATTTTGACCATCTGTCCCAGCCCAACTAAGCTTCTAATGACCCAAACTCACAACAGGATACGTACATGTATACTAGCAGAACAATGCATCGACCCTACTGTATATACTGTGTGTTGTCGGCCAATTAGATTGCATGCATCAATTGGAGAAAAAAACTATTTCAGTACTACACAGTGTTGTGTTTCTTTGACACTTTAAATATAATATAAATGATAAGACACCTGCAACACGTACCTAAATTGCACTATTATTGGTTGGTAAATTTAAATTTTTAAGGTAATTTTCAAATTAAAAAGGTTTTCCGAAACTTTAATACTGATGACCTGTTCTCAGAATAAGTCATCAATGTCTGATCAGTGGGGGGGGCCAACAACCCAGGACCCCTGCCAATCAGCTGCTTATTGTAGCGCCCCAGCCTCCTCACAGTTTTACCTAGGCTAGTGATAACACGTTCATCGGTCACGTGTTCTAGGCAGAGCTCCACCTCATTTAAGTGAATGGGGATGAACGTGATAGCAAGCACGGTCGCTATACAATTTACGGCGCTCTGCTTTGTAACCACGGTGCTCGCAGGGAGAAGACCACGGTGCTCACAGGAACGCCGGTGCCTTCTCAAACAGCTTATCAGTGAGGATCCCGAGTGTCGGAACTTCACCAATCAGATACTGATGACAAGAGATGAGCGAATCGAAGTTGACGAAGTGAAATTCAATCCGAATTTCAGGAAAAATTCGATTCGCACCGAATCTGAATTTCCTCACGCTTTGTGGTATTGAATCGCATTTTTTCCTAAAATAGCTGCTGCACATGTTAGAACATGGAGCAAGGAATTCTGGGAATTAGGGATCACCCACAATGCCATACATGCAGCCAATCAGCCATCTTGGATTCAGCCATTTCCAGTGTACTTAGTGCAGGGAGAGACATCAGCAGGCGCTAGGGACAGTGGTAGAAAAGACTTTAAAACTTTTATTTTGCTGTATAGAGGTTCAGAGAAAAGAATAGGGAGGAATAATTCCACAGTATTGAAGCAGAACAGGGTTCATTAGGGGAGTTTACAGCCTGGGTAATAGGAACAATCCTATTACACCTTGCTGCACTGACTGGGGATCCAAATTGCCATTATACAGCTCTGTAATTCCAGCAAACCGTTCTTGTTATTGGGATGCAAGTGCTGTTTAATACAGGCATTAACAGGGTTTATTACAAGGAAATATTTATACGTCTTATTTGTCCTTGTGCGGTCCAGTTATATGTTCTAAAGCATTTTTTGGCTTGTATTAGTGCGGAAAAAAAGGGCTTACTAGCCGTTGTGTGGTGAAGTGAGAAAATGACAGCCCTTTTTGTCGTGTATTAGTGGCAAAAAATATATATATTTGCCGTTCAGCGGTGCAGTTATATGTTCTAAAGCCCTTTTTGGCGTGTATTAGTGGCATAAAAAAAAGTACTTGCCATTGTCTGATGAAGTGAGAAAATAACAGCCCTTTTTGGCATGTATTAGTGGCGAAAAATATATATTTGCCATTCAGCGGTGCAGTTATATGTTCTAAAGCCCTTTTTTGGTATGTATTAATGGAAAAAAGGGCTTATTAGCCGTTGTGTGTTAAAGTGAGAAAATGACAGACTTTTTTGTGGTGTTTTAATTTCCTTTTTATTTATTTATTTAATCTAAGGGGATGTCAGGCAGAGAAGTGCCAGACCCTGCACAGGGGAGTGGCAGAGGCCTAAATGTTTCTGTCGCAGGCACAGGTCGCAGCAGAGTAAGGGGGCGTAGCAGCAGAATTCGCAGTGAGAGGCCTGAGCTCCCGGTGTCATCTAGTGGTCGTGTCTTGACGAGAAACCCAGCGGTTCTTGAATGACATCAGACACTCCCAGCCAAGAGTCACTCGGTTCGTCAGACACAACCCTTAGTTGGCATGGCCCAGGAGCAGACCCTGTGCCCCCTCACCTGTCCTCAACCTGCCTCAGTCCTTTTTTGTTCCCTCAGCCAGAGAAGTATTATATGCTGTGGGCTCAGCTCCACTATACAGCGAGGACAAGCTACTAGAGGTCAGTCAGCAGCTACTGGCCAGCGAAGATGTGGAGGAGACATCCGCTGCTTCCTCTGGTAGACAGGCAAGTAATGATGAGGAGAGTGGCGTGGGAGCTGGTGTTGCGAGCGGTCAGACTCCTGACCCAGAGAGCGTTAAGGAGGACAACAGTCACGTGCAGACAGTACTCGATGATGATGATGTAGCTGATCGCACTTGGGAGCCGGGTGAATTAGGGGCATCATCATCATCGGGAGAATAGGATGGCAGCTTGTACGTGAGGCAGCGGCGGAGCCAGCAAGTCACTAGCATGGCCTGGGAGTCAGTCTTACAGAGCGTTAGGACCCGTCTTACAGAGATCGCCTTGACGTTCGGCAGACGGGCTCAGATGGTTTTGTACAAAATGCATTTGCAAAGCATCTCACTTTATAAATAAGTGTAGCATTAGCACTATCATATTTTTTGCGACTATGGCATTATTGTACTTTATCTGGTATGCAGTGTGCTGTTGCATTGTCTTTTTTTCTCCTGATGCTGCTGCCATCTCCACACTATGTCACCTTGCCACTCTGTGGTTTCCTGATGCTGCTGCCACCTCAACACTGTCATTGTGCCACCCTGTGGTGGCCTCCTCCTGATGCTGCTGCCGCCACCTCCATACTTTGTCATTATGCCACTCTGTGGCCTTCTCCTGATGCTGCTGCCACCTCCACACTTTGTCATTGTGCCACTCTGTGGTCTCCTCATGCTTCTGCTGCTACCTTCACACTGGTATTGTGCCACCATGTGGCCTCCTCCTGATGCTGCTGCTGCCACCACCTCCACACTCTGTCATTGTGCCACTCTGTTGCCTCCTGATGCTGCTGCCACCTCCACACTGTCATCGTGCCACTCTGTGGCCTCCTCCTGATGCTGCAGCCACCTCCACACTCTGTCATTGTGCCACTCTGTGGCTTTCTGATGCTGCCACCACCTCCACACTGTCATCGTGCCACTCTATGGCCTCCTCCTGATGATGATGCTGCTGCCACCTGCACACACTGTCATTGTGCCACTCTGTGGCCTCCTCATGATGCTGCTGCCACCCCCACACTCTGTCATTGTGTCACTCTGTGGTCTCCTGATGTTGCTGCCACCTCCACACTTTATCACCTTGCTACTCTGTGGTCTCCTGATGTTGCTGCCACCATCATACTATGTTACCTTGCCACTTTGTGGTCTCCTGATGCTGCTGCTACCTCAACACTATGTCACCTTGCCACTCTGTGGCCTCTTGATGCTACTGCTGCCACCTCCACACTGTCATTGTGCCACCCTGTGGCCTCCTCCTAATGCTGCTGCCGCCACCTCCACACTTTGTCATTATGCCACTCTGTGGCCTCCTGATGATGCTGCTCCCGCCTCCACACTTTGTCATTGTGCCACTCTGTGGTCTCCTCATGCTTCTGCTGCTGCCTCCTTCACACTGGCATTGTGCCACCCTGTGTCCTCCTCCTAATGCTGCTGCTTCCACCACCTCCACATTCTGTCATTGTGCCACTCTGTGGCTTTCTGATGCTGCCGCGACCTCCACACTGTCATTGTGCCACTCTGTGGCTTCCTGAAACTGCTGCTGCTACCTCCACACTGTCATTGTGCCACTCTGTGGCCTCCTCCTGATGCTAATCACAGAAATAAGATAATAATTCAAAAACATCCTGCACGGTATGATATAGAAATCTGCGGATGTCACTGGCCATATTATTGAAGAAAATCACAGAAATAAGATAATAATGCACTTAGTAAAGTAGAAGCAAGCATTATATATGGACAAAGTCCTCACTCTGATGTTATGTCTCAGGTCAGGCGGGTCCTACGCTAAACCTACCTAAGCCATTGGGCTTCTATGTTCAGGAGCGCAGACGCCGCACATATGGTGTGCTGCTCCTATTCACCTCCATGTGCATCAAGCAACCAATGTGAGGAGGAGCAAGCACACCTATATGTACCACCTAATTAAGGCGCTCTATGTACCACCTAATCAAGGCGCTACTGAGAATAGAAGCCTAATGGCTAAGTGTCTCAGATTTTATCACATCAGAGTGAGGACTTTGTCCATATATAATGCTTGCATCTACTTTACTAAGTGCATTATTATCTTTTTTCTGTGATTTTCTTCAATAAGATTTGTATATCATACAGTGCAGGATGTTTTTATCTTAGTTTTTTCAGTGATTTGTTTTTTCTCCTGATGCTGCTGCTGTCGTCACCTCAACACTCTGTCATTGTGCCACTCTGTGGCCTCCTGATACTGCTGCTGCCACCTCCACACTGTCATTGTGCCACTCTGTGGCCTCCTCCTGATGCTGCTGCCACCTCCAGATTGGGCCACTTTGTGGACTTCTCATGCTGTTCCCACTCTCCCCACTTCATGACTGGGCCACTATTTTGCCTTTCGGCCTGGCTGACATCATCGTTTATTTGACCCTTCTTCTGATCTGTCAGAAGGAAGGAAAAATGAGACGCACAATGGATCCTGTCTATGTAACAGCTCTGTCTGACATGGTCCCTATTTTTCATCAGAATTGGCTTATGGGTACAAAACAAAGAAGACATGCAAATATTCCATTCACGTGTCATCTCTGTTTTGGATCCACTCCTGTTTTTTTTTTTTGGGCTTTAGCAAAACTGATGGATTACTGACCAAATACTGACCAAGTGAAGGATGCTCCACAGACAGGATCAGTTTTTGGGGGTTATTGTTCTGACAGATCAGAGGAAGGGCAAAATAATCAGTGACGTCAATACAAACTTACTGCTGACACCCTCTATACTCTGTCGGGGGGCTCTACTTGTATAAGCGTTTAATAGAACAGGTTCTGTAGACATCTATGTGAAATCAGCTGACGACGGATCGAACCAAATTATTTCAAAAAATTTGGCGAATCGGCCGAATCTAATTTTTTTGAAATTCTCTCATCTCTACTGATGACCTATTCTGAGGATAGGTCATCAGTATTAACCACTTATAGACCGGGCTCATTTTCACCTTAGGGACCACGCAATTCTTTGCAAATCTGACCAGTGTCACTTTATGTGTGAATAACTTTAAAATGCTTTTACTTATCCAGGCCATTCTGAGATTGTTTTTAAGTCACATATTGTACTTCATGACACTGGTAAAATGGAGTAAAAAAAATTCATTTTTATTTATAAAATTTCTCTACCTCTATAATACATAGGGAAAAGAAGCTCATAGTACGCCACCCTGGGTTTCGTTGCACACGGTCCACTTCAGGTGAGCTCTGGTCCTCCGCTACTCTCCTTAGGCCACTTGACCTTGTTGTTTATTTACACCAGGTCTTTTATGCTTGGTCTGCAGCATATTTCCATCGTTATTAGCATCTGCACACCTTTCACTGCCATTGGGAGTGTTTGTGTCGACCACTGTCTCACCTGGCACTCATTGGTCTTATTATTCTCGCATGGGTTGGGTACTGTACCCAGCATTGATTCTCATGCTTTATAGACATATTGCATCTATTTTTTGATCCGTGTGCTTCCCTCCCGGGGTGGCGCTTTTCTTTTTCTGTCCTCCGCTCTTGTCTTACCATGTTTAACGGCATCACTTATTTGCTTTCTCTATTTATGTCATTTTTAATCATGCTTTAATAAAATTTATTATTCTTTTGGTACTATGAGCTCCTTTTCTCTGTGTTTCTGCTGTTTTACTCGGGAGCTTTTGCCGAGTTATACTTTTAGTGTGTCCCTTGTGGTTGCATTGGGTGGGCACTGTCCTTCACCCTTCCCTGGGACACCCTGGGTCACTTTTTTTTGTTTTTCTATAATACATAGTAATACCTCCAAAAATAGTTATTACTTTACATTCTCCATATGTCTACTTCATGTTTGGATCATTTTGAGAATGCCATTTTTTTTTTTTGGGGATGCTACAAGGCTTAGAAATTTAGAAGCAAATCTTAAAACTTTTCAGAAATTTTTAAAAACCCACTTTTTAAGGACCAGTTCAGGTCGGAAGTCATTTTGTGAGGCTTACATAATAGAAAAATTACCTCATTCTAGAAACTACACCCCTCAAGGTATTCAAAACTGATTTTACAAACTTTGTTAACCCTTTAGGTGTTCCACGACAGTTAATGGCAAATGGAGATAAAATTTCAGAATTAAAATTTTTGGGCAAATTTTCCATTTTATTAAATTTTTCCAGTAACAAAGCAAGGGTTAACAGCCAAACAAAACTCAATATTTATTTCCCTGATTCTGTAGTTTGCAGAAACACCCCATATGTGGTCGTAAACCACTGTACAGGCACAAGGCAGGGCGTAGAGGGAAAGGAGCGCCGTGTGGTTTTTGGAAGGCAGATTTTGCTGGACTGGTTTATGTACACCATGTCCCATTTGAAGCCCCCCTGATGCACCCCTAGAGTAGAAACTACATAAAAGTGACCCCATTCTAGAAACTACACCCCTCAAGGTATTCAAAACTGATTTTAGAAACTTTGTTAACCCTTTAGGTGTTCCACAAGAGTTATTGGCAAATGTAGATGAAATTTAAGAATTTAAATTTTTTGGCAAATTTTCCATTTTAATACATTTTTTCCAGTAACAAAGCAAAGGTTAATAGCCAAAGAAAACTCTATATTTATTGCCCTTATTCAGCATTTTGAAGAAACACCCCATATCTGGTCGTAAACTACTGTACGGGCACACGGCAGGGCATAGAGGAAAAGGAGCTCCGTGTGGTTTTTGGAAGGCAGATTTTGCTGGACTGGTTTATTTTCACCATGTCCCATTTGAAGCCCCCCTGATGCACCCCTAGAGTAAAAACTCCATAAAAGTGACCCCATTTTGGAAACAACAGGATAAGGTGGCAGTTTTGTTGGGACTATTTTTAGGGTACATATGATTTTTGGTTGCTCTATATTACATCTTTGTGAGGCAAGGTTACCAAAAATAGAAATTCTGAAATCTCATCTCCATTTGCCATAAACTCTTGAGGAACACCTAAAGGGTTAATACAGTTTGTAAAATGAGTTTTGAATACATTGAGGGGTGTAGTTTCTTAGATTGGGTCACTTTTATGGAGTTTCTATAATAGGGGGGCATCAGGGGTTCTTCAAATGGGACATGGTGCCAAAAAAAAGGCCATCAAAATCTGCCTTCCAGAAACCAAATGGAGTTCCTTTCCTTCTGCGCCCAGGGTTATCGGGTCACCAGAGACCCGAATAACCCGGAAACGCAGAAAACCACAGGTCTGAATTGACCTGCGGTTTACTGCGATGGCCGTCACGGGGGGTCACAGGACCCCCCTGGGCATTGTACCAAGGTGCCTGCTGAATAATTTGAGCAGGCACCTTGTTCAGATCACTACCCGCCGCACGGCGGTGATCGGAACTACACAGTGTGTACAGGTACGCCCTGTGTCCTTAAGAGATCAAAGTCCTGGAAAACCCTTTTAAGTTCCAAACTTTTAATTTATATACATGGCTAGAAAATCATGGCTGCTTTCTTCCAGAAACAGCATCATACCTGTACATGGGTTGTGCCTGGTATTACAGGTCAACTCCATTGAAATGGTGAAAATACAATATAAAATATTAGGACCAGAGAATCCCATGTGGTAATCCCATCATAATTTCCTTATGTCAGCTATCACTAGGACATCATTTTCACATGCAGCATGGTTTTCAGATGAGATAATACTTATCACTGGTAGGTATAGAAAGCACATATAACATTTCATTACCTCTTCATTGTTTGCATCTGACGAAATGTGTCTTTTACAAGCTGTTCAAGAGTATTGGCAAATGGCTGTATCCCCATTGAAGTGTTTCAATGCGTGCAGCATGTGGGTTTCATTTTAATTGTGGTGAAGTTCTTGATTGATGATGTTAACGTCCTTTTCCAAGTCATTAAGCAATGATTTGGCAGAATATTATGGAGAATAGAAAAAAAATGTCTGATTCAATTTGTAGATTGGCATGGCGCATTAAATGCTTAATATACTGTCATTCTTCCATCTCACGAATACATTGACATATATCTGTTGGGAGGATTGCATTTTTTTAGGGCAAAGAAAGTCTGGATTGAATTTATATACATTAGTCGTCAATGGAAAGTTTCCACTGAGAAGTCTATAAAAAATATTTGTATAAAATCATAACAATTATACAGGGATGAGTAGTGCTATGTAGACACCTCTTCTCTCTTCCTGCAGAAGTAGCTTGTCACAGGAAGTTCATTCTCCTTTATCAACCAGTTATTGACTGACTATACAGTATGTAGTATACGTATTATACAGTTCTGTAAAGCTATATAATATACACCCCAGGGGCACCAGATGTTTTTGAAGAGCCTCCCCGCTTTTCCTTTTAATCAGTCAATGATGATCAGGAATCTCTTCCTTGGTCTTCAAAGAACTTCCCTCCCCTACAGGGTATACAAAACATGTATGAGGATAGTTTCATACATTGTGGTTTTTGTTGCAGCATATCAATTGCAGAATCCACACAGAAATTCTGCATTCATGTAAACTGAGTTTAAACAAACACATTCACTTATAGCATAAAAATCCAGAGTGGATTCTAGAAATTGCCTTTAACAATACACATGACCTGGTGCTTTAATATGGTCATGGAGCTTCTTGTGGCTTCAAATATTTTCATAATTTACAGCAATGGGTACATTCTAAATGCAGTTGCCATGAAGGGGTGTACTTGGTCTGCAACCATGTTTAGGTAAGAGATAAGTGTTAAAGTATCATCCATATGAAAGCCACGACCCAAGGCTTAAGCAGAACATTGCCCAGAGCATCACACTACCTCCATGAGTCCAGGGACTTGCCTTATTCCCAAAGTGCATCCTAAAGTAAGTGACACACTCACCATCCACATCAAGAAAGAAAATGTGATTCAGCAGATCAGTCAACCTTCTTTTACTACTCCATGGTCCAGTTCTGGTAAGTGTTTTTGGTAGAGGACAAGAATCAGCATGAGGACTCTGGCTACTTTGTGGCTACACAGCACCTTGAGCAGCCAGCTGTTTTACACCTTCCTATCATGGTCTTCAATTTGTACTACAGTAGTTCTTCTGTGGGATCAGACCAGATTGGCTAGCCTTTTCTCTCCTTGTATATCAATAAGCCTTTGGTGCCCATGACCTGTCCCCGCCTCACAGGTTTTCCTTCCTTAAACCACTTATGGTGGGTGCTAACCTCTGAAAACTGGGAACACAGTACAAAGCCTATCAAAGATTCTCTGACCTAGTTGTCTAGCTTTCACAGTTTGTTCCTTTTCATTCTCTCGGATCCATATACTTGCTAATCTTTTTTTTTGCTTCCAAGAACTCAACTTCCTTCAAGATCTGTTATTCACATGATCTAGTGGTCACTGCATGAGAAATGTGTGGCAACTGGCAGCTTTTCATGGAAATAACAACTGTTACTGCCCAAATCATAGTGGCATGCAGTAGCGTGCAAAAGTTTTAGGCAGAAATAAATGCTTTCAAAAATACAAGGGTTAATAGTTTATTTTTATCACAGAGGTTCCACTTATTCCACAAAGCCCCACCAGTATTTTTTTTAAATAATTTGAGCAGTGGAAAATCCCAAAAAGTTGCAGATTCCCCCATTTTTACTATAAAGAACCTTTAAAGGGAATGTGTTATCAGAAATTGTTTATGTTAAACATTAGACATGAGAAAAGTATTGGAAAATTCCATTCGGCTGCTTCGCCAAATTTTACAAAAAAATTCGCTTTGTGATTAATTACTTTTGCTACAAAGTGCATTTCTTTGTAAGTAGTGGGTTCAATGACAGGGAACGTCCATTGCGCAGCTTCCTGTCATTGTACCCCTCAGATGCCGCGTTCATAGCTGATCGCGGCATCTGACATTAATATTACAGTGAAAATAACAAAATTATACTTACCTCATCCATTTGATCATGAAGAGTCGGCCGCCGCCATCTTCATTGAAGATTTAGCGTGAAATCTTGCGCGGCCCGTGATATTCGGCCGGCTTGGTGATGTCATACGTCACCATGCACGGGATTTCGTGTGAGATCTTCAATCAAGATGGCGGCGGCCGGCTCTTTACGCTCAAATGAATGAGGTAAGTATGATTTTTTTGTTTTTTGCTGCCATTCAGGGAAAATCAATTCTTTACCACGAAGAATGAGGAAATTCGGCTTCGCACCGAATCTAATTTTCCTTAAAATTTGGATCGAAGTCCACTCGCTCAACACTATTAAACAGATTTTATAGGCATTTTTAGTTTATTTTTATTTTTCCATGTGATTAATACAATTTACTCTGGCTATAATGGGCTGATAGTTGCTGTTCTGTAGAGCCTTGTATATGTAAGAACTTGCTTTGCCTGTGTAATTTTTCTTATTTTTCTTGAATCTGTGTTTTTTCTTATTTTAAGTTGTCATTTTTGGGGTTTCAGAACTAAATACTAGTGTTCCATAGTAACAGTCTTACGTTTCAGTATTTTCACTTTAAACGGTCATTCTGGACCCAATTCTGTAACATGAGGGTCCATGTTAATCAACGTTCTGCATGTAGGGGATATGACATAATAGATGCCTCAAATCAGATACTTCCCATCATTCTGCTGGGAGCTGCTATGATCAAATGACTTCTCACAACTGATTTTGCCAGGGGAAGTTTCAGAGTTTTTTTTTTGGATGGTCTTCCAGTAAACAATAGTAAAACAGAAAATTATTTTGAATTGTGTGAAGAGTAGAACTGGCAAGAACATAGTGAGCACGCTAATTAGTGTACAGGAAATAGATTAATAGAATTACCAGAGCCTTAGTATGTTTAGTGATTCCCTCCAACTTTAAATGCGGAAGCTAGAGTATACCTGCATATGGAAACGTAGACATCTGAAATAATCAGCACTATGTACAGTAATTATACTTCTAGAGTAGTCCAATCACTTGGTAATTGGGCATACGTGTCTAGTTAATGTTTCTACAGCCGACGTTTTTGAGTGAATGGTCATTTTGGCTCCTTGTCAATCACCTCATCATTCAGGATGATTCCACAGAGGTTTATTACATCCTTCTGCTGTGCATTACTATTGCTGTGTGGTCAGCAAGAAGATTGAATATATGGGAGCTTCATATATGATTCAGGCCTCTTTCACACGACCGTATGGCTTTTTCAGTGTTTTGCGGTTCGTTTTTCACGGATCCGTTGTTCCGTTTTTTGTTTCCGTTGTGTTTCCATTTTTGTTCCGTTTTTCTGTTCCGTTTTTCCGTATGGCATATACAGTACACAGTAATTACATAGAAAAAATTCGGCTGGGCATAAAATAGATCATACAGATGCCTTTCCGTATGTGTTCCTTTTTTTTTTTTGGCGGAATATTGACTTGAATGGAGCCACGGAACGTGATTTGCGGGCAGTAATAGGACATGTTCTATCTTTCAACGGAAAGGAAAAACTGAAATACGGAAACGGAATGCATACGGAGTACATTCCATTTTTTTGGCGGAACCATTGAAATGAATGATTCCATATACGAACCGTATACGGAACGCAAAAAACGGCCCATAAATGGGAAAAAAAAATGGTGATGTGAAAGAGGCCTCAGTCTGTTTCTAAGTTCATAGATATTAACCCGAATGCAATAAAGACAGATGAAGATCCAATCTACTAGCTATGGGACTTAGTTCAAGAGCAAATTATGCAGTATGGTTGGGTTTACATTTGGCGAATCCGTTATAGAATTGGGAGGAAAAAAATGCTCAAAAATGACAGTTTTTTTTTGCTGTAGCATATCTGCCAGTTCATTGCAAAGGATGAAAGCCGTGGGTCAAACCTGCAGCATAAATTGACATTGTGCCAATAGAAAACCTGCAACGGAGGTACGTTAACGCCGCAGGTTTGTTCCGCAGCATGTGGATGAGATTTCTAGAAATGAAAAATGGTACAGATTTGCTGCACACAGATCCACTGTAGCAAATCTGCATAATTTACGTCATATGTGAACCCACCCTATAAAGAGATTGTTCACTAACTTATCAGTAAAAGGGAAGTTTGATGTGAAAGGAGAAGAGAAGAGAAAGCCTACATCAGAGGAGGCATCAATAGATGTATGGCAAGTAAAAGACGTACAGCACAAACCGATTCTTTCAATTCGCTTTGGTCTTTATTTGTGTTCTTTAAAAATACATCCAGTGAACAATCTCTCCACTTCCCTCTCTTCTTAACGCGTTTCGAACATTACAGTTCTTATTCGTTACAAATAAGAACTGTAATGTTCGAAACGCGTTAACAAGAGAGGGAAGTGGAGAGATTGTTCACTGGATGTATTTTTAAAGAACACGCATAAAGACCAAAGCGACTTGAAAGAATCGGTTTGTGCTGGAACGTCTTTTACTTGCCATTTGAAATCCAAGGTGAACCTGCACCTGTCCGTGCACCAAGGGTTGAAGAAAGGTAAGCTGGATTTACGTTTTTTCAGTATCACTAGATGTAGTAGCTATGTAGTGCTGGATTTACCTGTATGGTTTGTAGCGTTGCATGTAATGTCCATCCACGCATGTCTTTGGGCCCATTCACATGACCATATGGACGCCATGACCATGTTATGGACTGTAAATAGTGGTCTGTAAAACATGAGCATCGGCTGTGTGACCTGTGTGTACTTCTGTGTGGATCCATTCTCTTGAATGGGTCCGCGATCCGCAAGATACGACAAGAGATAGGACATGTCCTGTCCTTTGTGGTGTCGAGGCACGGATCAGAAGCCCACAGAAACACTCAGAAGCCCTTCCGTGGGCTTTTGGGTTCGAGCCTTGGCAACCCAAAAGATAGGACATATCCTATCTTTTGCCGTATCTTGCGGATCACGGACCCATTTAAGTCAGTACAAAGTTCACGCGGCTGGTGCCCGTGCTTTGCAGACTGCTATTTGCAGTCTGCAACACAGGCACGGTGGTCATACGATCATGTGAATGTAGGGCTGGAAGGGAGATCATGTCAGATGAAGGAGAGATTGGGAAACCATGTGTCTTAAATATATTAATATTATCATGATGTAAAATATGAACATTTTTTATTTTAATTATATACTTTTTCCATATTCTTTAGAAGAATATACAGTATATTGCACGGAACCACAGCAGGGCTTTTGCAGAAGTAGACAGAGCCTCTACTGTACCGTCATATTCCTCTAACTGAATACAGGAAAAGAATGATGGCATGCTTCATCATACTACAATTGTATCTATATACCGACAGGGTATAGCAATGCACAGAGGTTACAGGGCTCCATATACAGACTCCATATACTGCGCCAGTGTACATGAGCCCCAACAGATATTTCTATATTTACAGTCTGTACTATAAAGTTCTTCATAGACCACAGGGGTTCATAATCACCACTTAATAAGCTGAATTTACAGCTTTTTCATAATGTATTAAAAACGCATCCCAAAAACCCCCCACAATAAACACACAGGCTTTTACCATCATTGTTCTTTTTCAACAGGGCAAACATGTAAATCAATGTGTTTCAACTGTAAAAACTGAATAGGTTGATTTTAACTGTAAAAAAAACAAAAAACGCATTGCAGTATAAACACTTTTTAATGCTTTTTTTGCAATGCATTTTTAAAAAGCTATACAAAACCAATGCGTAAATTCTGGCCTGAAGGTTTTGCTACTGCAAATCATGGAAAGGCTTGACAGGATATATAGATTAATTGACACAATTGAGCACTGGTCACATTTGCGGTCCCCAATGCATGGACAACATCCGTGCGGATTCCAGTTGGATCCACTTGAATGGGCCCACGATCCGTCCGCACCGCAAAAAAATAGAACATGTTCTATTTTTTTGCGGTGCGGAGGCACGGAGAGAAACCCCATGGAAGCGCTCCTTAGTGCTTCCGCAGGGTTCCGTGCCTCCTTTCCGCACTGCACCTTCTGGATTGCGGACCCGTTCAAGTGAATAGGTTCGCATCCATGATGCGGTGAGCATGCTGTTTGCGGGCCACAATACGGGCAACCGCCGTGTGCATGAGGCCTGATGGAGCAGGCAGGTGTATTCCAGTACATCCTGGCCTGTCCATTGTCTTTCCACTACGTAAATATGCTTCATCTGTATTTGAATGCATTTTATAACATGAACAGTATTGCAGTGTTACACAGTCTCCAAGCTCCGACCAGAATGTAGCGTTAGGAATTGGCAGGACCTGAGAATGAGATGAAGGGATGGATTCACGTTCACACAACTCCTGTCTGCGACTGCGAAGCAGTTGTTTTAGATTAGTTTACAAATAGACATTAGTGGAATACATCTGTTGTTAATCCACATTCTAGTAGAAGAGAAATGCCAACACATCATTTATTAAGGCTGTCGATTGTCTCATGTTTTTTTTTCTTGTTTCTTTTGTCTCCTGTTTGAGAACACAAAGGGTTCCAGGAAGTCTTTCATTTGACTAACATACTGTATCAGGACATAATGAATTTCAGTATGTTTTTTACATGATTTTGAAATTAAGGTTTATTTTATAAATTCTGCGGATATTTGACCATCTGTATTACCTGTTGGTTTTTATCTTGACATTTTTTGTAACATAGCCAACATCTGAACATGTGTGTAAAACTGGTAGCAACTAGGGATGAGCAAATGGACTTCGGATGAAACATCCAAAGTCAATTTGCATAAAACTTTGTTCTAATACTGTACGGAGCAGGAGCCGACTTCAAAAATTGATGGTATGGTGTGCTATATGGGGTACAAAGATAGTGGGGCCATTCTTCATCAATGGAAACCTCAAGGCCACTGGATATGCGAAATTGCTACATGATGATGTGTTTCCCTCTTTATGCACTGAAGCTGGCACCTTCCCTGAGTTTTTCCAGCAAGATGGTGCACCACCACATTATGGGTGTCAGGTCCGAGCATTCCTAGATGAACAGTTTCCTGGAAAGTGGATTGGTCGTCGTGGGCCAGTTGAATGGCCCCCAAGGTCTCCCGATCTGACCCCCTTAGACTTTTATCTTTGGGGTCATCTGAAGGCAATTGTCTATGCTGTGAAGATACGAGATGTGCAGCACTTGAAACTATGGATACTGGAAGCCTGTGCTAGCATTTCTCCTGTGGTGTTGCTATCAGTGTGTGAAGAGTGGGAGAAGAGGGTTGCATTGACAATCCAACACAATGGGCAGCACATTGAACACATTTTATAAGTGGTCATAAACTTGTAAATAACTCATGAAAGAATACCATTTTTCTTGTGAAATTCCCAATAAGTTTGATGTGTCACATGACCCTCTTCCTATTGAAAAAACAAAAGTTGGATTCAAAATGGCCGACTTCAAAATGGCCGCCATGGTCACCACCCATCTTGAAAATTTTCCCCCCTCACATATACTAATGTGCCACAAACAGGAAGTTAATATCACCAACCATTCCCATTTTATTAAGGTGTATCCATATAAATGGCCCACCCTGTATATGGACAAATCCTATTAACTAATCATTGATCCCAGGTGTTCATTTCATCCCATTGCCACAGGTGTATAAAATCCAGCACCTGGCCATGTGGTCTGCACTAGTGAAAGAATGAGTCATTCTAAAGAGCTCACTCAATTTCAGCATGGTTCTGTAATAGGGTGCCACCATTACAACAAGTCAATTCTTGAAATCTCATCCCACACTCCTAGACATTCCAACATCAAATGTGAGTGGTATTATTGCAAAGTTGAAGCAGTAAGGAACCATAGGAACTCAGCCATGAACTGGAGACCATGTAAAGTTATAGAGTGGAGTCAACTGAGTGCTGAGGTGCATAGCGCATAAAAGTCGCTAATGCTCTTCTGATTCTACAACTTGAGTCCAAACCTCCTCTGGCATTAACATCAACACAAACACTGTACTGGGAGCTTCATGACATTGGTTTCCATGGCCGAGGGGCTCTATGCAAACCTTACATGACCAAGCACAATGCCAGGCGTCGGATGGAGTGGTGTAAAGCATGCCACTGGACTCTGGAGCAGTGGAAACATGTTCTGTTGAGTGATGAATCACACTGCTCTGTCTGGAAGTCTGATGGCCCAGTCTGGGTTTGGAAAATGCCAGGAGAACGTTACCTGCCTGTCTGCTACGTGGTGGTTTTTCATTCATTTGCATTCAGCATTAGTACTGTATAGAGCTGATAGAGCATTCTAAGCCTCTGTCCACATCCTAATTTTTGGCTACATCAGAGGTATACTTCTGGAGTATTATTCTGACAGAAACCTCCAACATATGACAATCGACAGGCATATAGTAGCATATGTCGGCCACTGACTCCCATTGTAAAAAAAAAGTTCACAGTCGGTGTATGGTTTTTCTGTGCCACACTATATAGGAAAACCCAGGAGGCAATGCCTACTATACAATGAAAATAAAATATATACAGATACATCTGTCCCAGCATATAACAATGAGAAATTATTTTGGAGTATGCTGAGTGCATGGGGATTTATGTACTCATTTAGGTTATATACCAGAAGCATTTTCAATGCACCTGTGAAACATGCAAGAACAAGATGTGAACTGAGTGCAATTTGTGGTCCCCAATGCATGGGCAACATCAGTGCGGATTCCACAGACGGATCCAGACCCTCTCAACTTGAATGGGTCCATGGTCCGTCCGCACTGGAAAAAAGTAGTGCATGCACTACTTTTTTGCGGTGTGGAGGGTTCCGTGCCTCCATTCCATACCGGACCTTCCGGATTGCGAACCCATTCAAGTTAATGGGTCTGCATCTGTGATGTGGTGCAAAAACAGCTGGGGCCTGTATATTGCGGACCCCTGTTTGTGGGCTGCAATGCGGGTCCAGTCGGCACACGGTTGTGTGCATGAGCCCTAACACTGTAATAATCACTGTTAAAATGAATACGATTTGCATAGGTGTGTAGTCTAATAACCCCCATTGTATAAAGGCACACTTTGCAGAAGCATAATAAGCTGTGGTTAATAGTGATTTTCCTTCTGTGCTGAGTAGACCCAGAACGGTTGTGGAGAGGAGCTCTGTTGGCCAAAAGAAGCCAGAATTAGAAATCTGAGTGCTAAGGAGGACCAAGAATCACGATCCTCTAGTGAGAATCATATGTCAATTGTGTGCTGATTCAAAGGTTTTTTTTCCCTGTGATATTGACTATTCCTTTCTCACGTGAAAGTGTGTAAATGATATTAGAGACGATATCCCATATGCAGTTTGAAAGCCATAAAATCAGAACATTTGCCATGTTTCACCTCCTGGCATTATGCCACAGTTAACAGGAAATGGTTTGGAATGTTCCAGGTTTGCATTAATTTCTTTAACATTTTTCGAAGCCAAGTTGGCACATTGTAATGATACTATTGGAAGGTTATATTGTCTATAAAGTACATTAAAGTTGGCAGTTTGCTGATTCCAAGCTACTAATGGTAAATTTCTCAATTGTACAACATATATTTAATGAAAGCATATAGCAGGCCAAACATAGCAGGTGGAATTCCTGGTGACCGTAGGATTCTCTAAAACATATATACAGTAGACATACAGAAACCCTGAGGTGCCCCATCAGTCAGTGCCTTGACCTTAGACTCTACATCTGTCCCTCACATTCAGGCCTAGTTCACACTTCAGTGATTTGGTCAGTTATTTCCATCAGTGATTGTGAGCCAAGACCAGGTGTGGGTCATAAACACAGAACAGGTGTAGATCTTGCCTTTACACCTTATCTCTGTGTAGGCTTTCACTCAACCACTGAAGTGAACCCCATAGAAGCACTCCGTAATGGGCCTTAGATGGCCTTAGATGTGACCTTCAGTGGCTACCACAAATACCCACGTAAGTGCATAGAATGCGTCCCATCAGTGCTAGCTACAGATACTCTGAGATTGCTTGCCATATATGTCCCCAGATTCCCAAATTCTATGTTTGTGCTGACCTCTTTATCTACACTCTTCTATTTCCATTACCATGATGACATAAAGGTGCAGCTCGTTGCTTATTCTGCTAAAATGGTTGATAAACATGTGGAAGGGTCATAAAGTTGTTGTGGCCTATTACCGCTACACAATACCCCACTTGAGGATTGCACAGTTATATGAAATCAGTAAAATTTATGTTGAACAGAGAGGGCACAAATCTGTTGGTTATACACAATATGGTGGCACAGAGTTTGGCGGTTACACACGTGTGCTGTAAATGTGAGGCACAGGGCTTGGTGGTTATTAATTGCAACAGAACAGTCTCTTTATATGGCTTTTAAAATGCATCCACAAGTGTCAGTAGCCACTGGCAATTGGACAGTCGCTATACTCCACACGCGGTTGTCACTGATGGTACTAGGACAGTCTTTATACTTTATAGGTTGTAGCCACAGGTCTCTATACTTCGTGAGTGATTGCCACTGGGACACAATCTCTTCGGTCTTCACTTTCTCCAGAGAGTCAGGCCGGAAGTGGTGCTACACAACTTGCATTATCCGAGGTGGTTCCTCTTCAGGGGTGTGTACTCTACCGATTGGCTAAGTCAGCAAAAGAGGTTCAGAATAGGGTCATGGTATAGGAGGCAGCCTCTAACCACCCCATAGGATCTCAAGGTCTTGTGTCTGACCTCTCTCGGCAGGCCCAACTCCAGTCATGGATCCTCTTCACTACTAACTAACAGCAGGTGCATCTTGGCTCAGAGGCATTCAAGGTCGTCCTGCTTTTAACTTGTCCTACCTAGGATGCAAAAAGCATGCGTAGCAATGCTACAGCATCTTCACGTGTGATCCCTGCCCTCAGCCAAACTGCATGCCGATCACCACAGTCTTAAAGGTACAAGCTAAAATTCAATGCCTAAAACAAAATCTATGTTTGTTTTCACTTATAATCCTCAATCCAGCACATTTGTAGATAGCAGATTGTAAACTCTTGAAAGCAGGGCCCTCACTCATATTACTGGAATGGATATGAAAATTAAAAATAAATCTTGATCTGAGGTTTTTGCCTGAGGTTCCATTATTATTAGCACAGTCCACAGAATGTCCTTCGCTACTATGCTTAGGTCAAATGGCACAAATACAGTATAAAATGAACTAGAATAATGTAATCATCCGTCATTCTAAGTCAACAGGATAATTGCAGCAAGCAATGCATGGTCAAATTTACCAAATCGTTTTGTTTAAATATGCAAATAGCATTAATTGTGAATGATGCAAGCCTCTCTGAGTTGGTTGGCTGTAGACCCCCATCGACTCATTTTTTTCACTTTGAAATGTGTTTTGCAACTATGATTAATATGCTAGCAGCTCCATTTTTTTATTCACCAATTGTTCTGTAGTATTACAACATACTTGTGTGTACTGATCACTAATGACTGCTCATTTATAATCTGCCTATCCGTAGCCACACTTCTAACTCACAAAGTATGTGGTCAGTCATGTCTTAACAGTTAGATTTGTAGTGATTTTGCTGGTTTGACCACTAGATTGTGAGGTGCCCATTGCAGAGCCTGGCAGGAGTTTCACCAGTCTGTCCATGACAAGGGTCAGACAATGGGGAGATGTTTTTTCTGAGGACTTCACTAAGTATGGATGGGTTTCCACAACTCGTTGCTGCATGTGCATGAAATCTGCCTACCCATGGTATTGCTGTCACATAGTATCAAAGTGTGTACCTTGCATGTATTAGACGCTCCTGAGGATACATGTTATGATTTCAATGCTGTCGAAACGCGTTGCGAATGTATTGGCTGGGGGCCTTTAAAATGACAGATTGGGATAATGGCGTGCAAGTGGGTATCTGCCTCTATTTTTGTGTTTCCCGTTTCTCCCTCCTGTTTAAATGGGGTTTCTATAGAATCATTTTATTTAAAATGGGGTCAGAATGAGTTAAAATAACCAACAATCATTAGGTTCCGTTCACATCTCCATTAAGGAAATCCGTCTGTCTGATCCGATGCAAATGCCGGCTGTCGGCTGGACAAAAAAACATTGCATGCAACAGTTTTCGTCTGGCCAAAACCAGCCATTTATGGCGACAAGTGGCTTGATGACCATTGGACCTCATTGCGGTCAAGCCACAATAGTAAATACGGATATTGCGGCCACCAAATATTGTGGCCTCTCTTTATGTGGTAAGAGAGCAATGTATGTACTCATATAGTGCCGGAATCCCGACAAGTAGCAAAGCAGATGTCGTTTTCCTGTTTTCTATGATTTAATGCAGTTGTGATGTGTGACAGCTCACGCAGGAATAATAGTGCAGTTTATTCAATTATGCCAAAGATATGTTCATTCCAGTTCCAGCGTAAATGCTTATTCTCCCTGATATTGTGTTCCAGAGAATATTGAATATGTAAATGCATTTGAAAGATAGGGTGATATTTGGTACATACCATTTCCCCTGAAACTTCACAGGAAAACCAGCCAGTAATGCTCCATCAGTCATAGTGTTTCATTTACATTGGCAGAAATTAGCAAGTCCTTTCTTTATTATACGAACAGAGTGACAGATGTAGACAGGATGGCTATAGGCTGAAAAAAAGTTCATTTTAATGCTGTGCGGAGATTCGTTTCAGTACAGTATTAAAATGTATGGGCTCCAACGAGGCAAATTTCTTTCTCGCTGGACTTCGGTGAATAACTTTGGGATTTGATTACTAAACTTGAAAACCATTTTAAAACAGGTAGTCAAAGTCGGCTTCGGGAAACAAGTTTTAAAATGCTTTTCAAGTTGAAAAATTAAATCCCAAAATTATTCAAGTCCTTCGTGAACGGAATTTGCCTCGTCGGAGCCCATACATTTTAATACTGTACTAAAAACGAATCTCCGCACAGCATTAAAACAAATTTTTTATCAAATCGACTTTGGATCTAGGATTCGAAGCTCGCCTTGCTCATCTCTACTGAGCAAGTTAGATCACCTCAGTGAGACGGACAAAAAATAAGGAAAAGAACAAACAGCAGGTGGCACTATACAGATAAATTTTATTGAATAGCTCAGTTACTATACAACATTTTTCATTACACGCAATTACAAAAGTATTCAGATCCAGGTGCTGGTTTGAAAAATATAGAATATACTTTGTGACGCAACTCTTTTAAAGTTTCATTTTGAAAAACAAAAAATGTCCACTAAAACCCCCAAAAAAATAATTTGGATCCAAATTTCACAAAACGTGGCAGCACTGGATTGCGTTCCAAAACTCACAGGAATACACAACATTAAAGGGGTTATCCGAGTTAACTTAATTTCTCTCTATGGCTTTATTTCCCCTATACATTAGTTTTCCTAAATAACTTGCAGTACCTATCTTGTGCCGTTTCTCTGCTACACTAAACAGTTATGTGACCGCCCACATCATCAGCTGTGACGTTCCGTTTACATGGAGCTCTCTGCTTGTCGGAGTGACTAAGCCATGTAAACGGAACGTCATCAGCCTTGGCCACGCCCCCACCTCTCTGGATTACAGTCCGTGCGGCTGTGAGTTGATCGCGCATGCGCGATCCTCACTTGTGCCGCGGCTACCTCAAAGTTCCTCCCTTCGGCTAATAGGTGATCGCATATGCGCGATCATCAGGCCAGGCAAAACAAGCAATAGCTTGGGGCCCCGAACTGGTTGTGGCCCCGAGCTGGCCAAGCAGAGTAACAGTCAGAAGATCCATCCAATGGTATAAAATATTCTAACCCCCAGGCGTTCCCATGGTGACGGGGACGCTTGCCTGGTTAGAATATACCATCGGATCTGAGTTTTTCGAGCTCAGTGAGATCGTAAAAAACTCAAATCCGATGGTATATTCTAACCCCCAAGCGTTCCCATGGTGACAGGGACGCTTGCCTGGGGGTTCGAATATACAGGGCGCTGTAGTGAGCTCTTTACTTGCATTCTTGGCTCTGTACTCCGGTAAAAGCAGAGCAGGCAGTTCGGGGGGCGGCGCTCACTCACTGTCACTGACGTCACGCGCCTGCTCCTCCCACTAGGCGGAGCAGGCGCGTGACGTCAGTGAATGAACGCTGCCTGCACTGCCTGCTGTTGTTACCGGAGCTCAGCCAAAGTAAGAGTCTGAGACTCATAGATTTCAAAATAATAATAAAATAGCTCTGCATAGAAAAATGAAGTGAATGATTAGTACTGCTGCTGTGAGCGTCGGGGAGGGGGATCTGTGGATGGCACTGTAGGGGGATCTGTGGTCTGTGGATGGCAGGCAGTGCCATCCACAGATCCCCCCTCCCCTAAACAGTGCCATCCACACAGATCTCCTCCCTAAACAGTGCCATCCACAGATCCCCCTACAGTGCCATCCACAGATCCCCCTACAGTGCCATCCACAGACCACAGATCCCCCTCCCCTAAACAGTGCCATCCACACAGATCTCCCCCCTAAACAGTGCCATCCACAGATCCCCCCTCCCCTAAACAGTGCCATGATCATCATGATGGCACTGTTTAGGGGAGGGGGGATCTGTGGATGGCACTGTAGGGGGATCTGTGGATGGCACTGCCATACACAGATCCCCCCTAAACAGTGCCATCCGCAGATCTCCCCCATAAACAGTGCCATCTACAGATCCCCCCTAAACATTGCCATCCACTGATCCCCCCTCCCCTAAACAGTGCCATCCACAGATCTCCCCCATAAACACTGCCATCTACAGATCCCCCGTAAACAGTGCCATCCACTGATCCCCCCTCCCCTAAACAGTGCCATGATCATCATGATGGCACTGTTTAGGGGGGATCTGTGGATGGCACTGTTTAGGGGGGGGGGATCTGTGGATGGCACTGCCATACACAGATCCCCCCTAAACAGTGCCATCCGCAGATCTCCCCCATAAACAGTGCCATCTACAGATCCCCCGTAAACAGTGCCATCCACTGATCCCCCCTCCCCTAAACAGTGCCATGATCATCATGATGGCACTGTTTAGGGGGGATCTGTGGATGGCACTGTTTAGGGGGGGGATCTGTGGATGGCACTGCCATACACAGATCCCCCCTAAACAGTGCCATCCGCAGATCTCCCCCATAAATAGTGCCATCTACAGATCCCCCGTAAACAGTGCCATCCACTGATCCCCCCTCCCCTAAACAGTGCCATGATCATCTTGATGGCACTGTTTAGGGGGGATCTGTGGATGGCACTGTTTAGGGGGGAGATCTGTGGATGGCACTGTTTAGGGGGGATCTGTGTATGGCAGTGCCATCCACAGATCCCCCTACAGTGCCATCCACAGATCCCCCCTCCCCTAAACAGTGCCATCCACAGATCTCCCCCATAATCTTTTGCCTGTGTGAGATATAAGATGTTGACGTTTATGCAAGGTCAGTATGTGCAGAGCAGGGTGAGGAGAAGGTCAGATCAACCCCTCCCACAAATATTCATGAGGGAGAGATGAGTCATTGTTGTTACTGCTGCATGTAAACACAGCAATAACAGAACCTAGAAAAGGTGTAAAGATCTTTTTTTTTTCCAAAAATCAAGCTTGACTAATGTATATGTATATCCTGATTAATTTTGTTAGGTTTTATTTTTTTTCCCATAACTCGGATAACCCCTTTAATGACAGTATAGAATCCAGAAGGTTTATTTTTCTTTTTTTTCTTTCTTTTTTTCCCATCCCGCCCTCCTTTCTTCCCTCACCCTTCTCTCCTTTCCTTTCTTAGATTCACACCTATCTCTTAATGTATTATGCTTCTGTTCACACTCCGAATACCTGATGTTAAGTAAATGTCAATGCTATTCGGTCTTTTTATTTGATTCAGTTGCTTATATATGTGCAAATACATCTAATACAATTGTTGGGCTGCTTCCCTTCACTGATATTTTCGTCTGTTCAAAATACATTTGAAAATTTAAATAAAGAATTTACAAAAAATAAATTAAAAAAAAGTTGACTTTTAACATCTGGATATAACTTTTTAGCCCTAACCCCAAAAAAAACTAACTGAAAATTATGCTAAATTAATTTTCTACTTCCGGCTTTGGATACATTTAATGGATGATAATATATTGTCTTACGTTTCCATCCATCTTTCTTTCACTACAATGTAAAAGAGATTACCATATTTTTCGCCCTATAAGACGCACATAGGTTTTAGAGGAGGACAATAAGAAAAAAATATTTTTCATTATACCTCAGGTCAGGCCACCAATCAGACCCCCAATGTTAATCAGACCTCAGCTGACAGCCCCAATCAGACTCCCAATGTTAATAAGACCCCAATAAGACCTCAGATCAGACCCCCAATCAGAAGTCAGCTCAGACCCCAATCTAAATGACCCCCAATAAGACCTCAGATAAGAGTCCCATGCCTTTCATCAGCCTCCATGCCTCTCATCAGCCCCCATATCATCCCCTATGCCTCTCATCATCCCCATATCATCCCCTATGCCTCTCATCAGCCCCCATATCAGTCCTTATGCCTCTTATCCGCCCCCATGATCAGCCTTATGCTTGTCATCAGCCCCCATTACCAGCCCTTATGCCTCTCATCAGCCCGCATTATCAGCCATTATGCCTTTCATCACTCCCATTACACTGCGCAACAATGATTTTGCTACTGAGAGAAAAACGTGATTTATACTAAAATGAGCGCGCTGATTCCAAATATGAACTTAGAATTTGCCTGACACGTCTAGATTTTAAGTTATACATGTAAAGCCTATTCAGTTATAATATTAATGCATTATATTGAAGATATTCCAATGGACATGTCAGACCTGTTCGGATGCACTCAGGCTGATGTCAGCAGTAAGTACATAAGGCAAGCTGGACACATTTTGATAAAGTGATCTGTTATAGTGCTATCAGTTTTGAAAATTAAGATGAATAAACACAAATGTGTTAAAGATCCAGACAATTTCTGCTACATATCTGGCAAATACACTACTTAAGATCAGCGCAAGAATCTGACAAAGCGAGTGCGTCTGGCAGCTTGGGATGCATTTGTTCTAGTAGTGCAGAACTTCCTTGGGAACAGACGAGCTGAAAACTACAGTATGCTGAATTAGTAGACAACATGCTTACAGCATATGAACAACTTGGCTGCCGAATGTCATTGAAAGTACATTTCTTACATTCCCATCTTGACTTTTTCCCACCCAATTTGGGACACGTAAGTGACGAACACGGTGAGCGGTTCCATAAAGATATTTCTACAATAGAGAACAGGTATCAGGGCCGCTGGAATCCCAACATGATGGGGGACTACTGGTGGTTTTTGCAATGGGAAAATATAACCGTTCACAAATGCAAAAGCAGATGCCTGAAGCACTTTTAACAGTACTGGTCCTTGCTCAAGTAAGACTTTTAAACTGAAAAATAAGACTTTTTGAAATGTTGTAATTCCATTACATTTTCATACACTGTTTACTACGCAAACTTTGATGTAGACCAGGTAATTGCTGGAGTAAAACTCGTTCTGTTCAAAATTATTCAATGCTTTCCAAGTGTTTAATTCATTTAGGCATAATTTCGTGATGTGTTACAACAATTCTGACTTCGGATTTGTAATCTGCACACTCGATTTAGTATAGGACAAATGTTTTTTGCCCGGTAGCAGACAAAAAAAATTTTTGGGTTACGCGGTGTTATCAGTAGTATTGGGCGTGAATATTCGAATTGCGAATATCGGCACTTTGAGAATTCGTGAATATTTAGAATATAGTGATATATATTCATAATTTAGAATATTCTAGTTTTTTTTTTTTCATCAGTAACCTCCCTTCTTGCTTGTGGGCCAAAGAGAAGGCTGCAATGTCTTTGTCTGAGCTTAGCAACATCCTTAGCAACCAATAGGAAAGCTGCCTACCCCTTACTATATAAGAACCTCCCCAGCAGCCATTTTCTACAGTTTTTTAAAGTTCTGAGAGAGACAGCAGTGTCATTACTGTGCTCTCTTCTTTCCATACTACATTAAATAGTTAGTTAGTTAGTTAGCTTACATATATATATATATATATATATATTACAGATAGTTAGTGGGAGATAGTCAGTGTAGGTTATATCCTGATATAGTGTAGATGTTACAGTGCAGTGCGTTAGATAGTGTAATAGGTTCTGATGTCCATACATACATGCAGACCTGCTAAAATGTGATGTGTCACGTATTGCACCATAATGTTTGCATCATTAGTGCCGATTAGCGCAATCGTGAATATATTGGAGCACTCTAACTGCATATAAAGCCATTTTTTATGTTCTGCCATGCCAACCATTTTCTCCAGTCTCAGGAAACTTCTAGCAGCTTCAAAAATGTAGCAAAAGTGACCCACGTCTGTATTTCGCGCTCATTACGCGAATATTACATAGCCGATTTTTCGCAATCAAGAAAATAATCTCGAATTCGCGAATATGTGACGAATATTCGCCCAAATATTTGTGAAATATCGCAAATTCGAATATAGCCCCTGCCGCTCATCACTAATTTTCAGCCCTTATGCCTCTCACCAGCCCCCATTATCAGACATTATGCCTCTTACTGTATCAGCCCCCATTATCAGCCATTATGCCTTTCATCGGCCCCCATTATCAGCCATTATGCCTCTTATCAGCCCCATATCATCCCTTATGCCTCTTATCAACCCCCATTGTCATCCCTTATGCCTCTCATCAGCCCCCATTATCAGCCATTATGCCTCTCATCAGCCCCCAATATACCTCTCATCAGCCCCCATTATCAGCCATTATGCCTCTCATCACCCCCATTGCCTCAGATCAGCCCCATGCAGCCTCATGTTTTATAAAATAAAAAAACACTTACCTCTCCTGCTCCTTGAAGCCGCCGCTCCCCACCACCCTCAATCTTCTTCCTCCTGCTGTCGGCTGTTCTGGGAACTGGCGCGCACAGCATGAGGTCACAGAGCGCCCTCACGCTGTGTGCAGCCACTGAACAGCCGACAGCCGAGGACCAGCAAGTGGTGAGTACAGCGCCTTCACTGCTTCCTGGTCCTCCGGTACTAATGAGCTCTTCCATAATGCTCATAATTCCATAAAGCTCATTAGTATTCACCCCATAAGACGCAGAGGCATCCCCCCCCCCACTTTTGGGGTAATAAAATGCGTCTTATGGGGGCGAAAAATACGGTTTATGTTTCTATTTTTATTTTTTTTAAAGGACAGAAAAGTGTAGTACTGTATTCTACATTATTCTGTCCTGCAAAAAAAAAAAAAAATGAAACGTTAACAATGACAAATAGACTCAAAAGTATGCACTTCTGAACTATGCTTGCCAAATTATAGTCTATGGGTAAGTCAAGTAATACGTTTTTTTCTGTTTGCAAACATATCCTCTTGACGTACAATAAAAACGAGATCTGAACAGCCCCTAAGATCACACTGGTAAAGGCTATGATCTCAAATCCATTAGGCATTTTTCACAGATTTCTGTCACTGTAAATATGATGCAGCTTTCTAAGTCTACCTTAAGGCCTCATGCACATGTCCGTGGTGCGGTCTGCAAACCATGGATATGCAGAATACAGATACCTTCTGGGTTCAATCCATATTTTTCTTCCTCCTATCACCAGAAATGACTATTCTTGTCCACAATACGGACAAGAAGAGGACATGTTCTATAATTTAGAGAACACACATATGGATGCAGGAAGCACACGGATGACATGTGTGCTGTCTGTTTAGATTTTTGTGGACCCATAGATATTAATGGTTTCATGAAAAATCGCCAAAAAGTGTGGATGCACTCACAACATGGTCATGTGCATGAGGCCTTCTTCAATGTCCCTTTGCTTAGAATGTGGTTGGACTGTAGTGTCCTCGCTGTTAGAGCCCTTGGTCACTGGATGGCAGCTGGACATTCTGGACAATGAATGCTCGTCAGATATCTATCAACTTCATGACTCTGTACCCCACATAAAAAGTCAAAACCCCCTCATTGCAAAAAAAAATCTATTTGTAAACTGAGCTGTTAGTTGTGGGGGTCGGCCATACTGCAACCTATTATTTGAACGCGTCTTATCAAGTAACTATAGCTGTAGAGGGTTAACATTACTGCTAGAATTGCGTCTTTATTTGACTTGATTGAAATAACATGGCGTGTCTCTGCAAAACTGAAATTACAATATAACTTCCTGGCAGCTGCAACATCTGTATCTGTATTTATAGCCCAGTTGTTCCCCCAGGTACACATCCTGTTCTCTGGTTTATTTGATCAGCTAAGAGGGAAGATAAGAGTAAGTCCTGTTAAAATGACTTGGATACTTTATTATATCCTCATTTGCTCTGCTAAAAAACGAAGATCGGATATATTCAACTTAGATTTATGCTGTGAATTGAGAGTAGAGTTGTCTAGGGAATATGTGGTTAGGGAGGTAGGAAATTGTTATCCATACTCGGAATAGAGAGACGATGGTGTTTCTCAGTCTATCTGCTGGAATTAATTTATGTGTCTTAAGAGTTTGGAAACTGAAAAAAAGTTTAATTTAGGATAACGTAGACTGTCTGCTTGAAAGGTGGGAAAGTTTCACTGGAATACCAACTGGTCTATTTCTAGGGAGAAACCCCAGGGTGGTAAGGAGGCTCGAGGCAAATGTTACATGGGGAAAATGCAAATACCTGTAGGTTCCAAAAAAAGGAAAGAAAAAAAACTGCCATCTTGTTATTTACTTTAACATTTTTCCAGCTGACATATCGGGGTCTTGACCAGTCATTTGAATTTAACAGTTGCTATGTCTGTTTAAAGTTAAAAAGGTTAAAGGATAACTGTCCTGTTTTCATAAAAAAAAAATCAATTTTACCATATGTTACTGCTACAGCAGCATTATACATAAAGCAATCTTTAGCTTCTTTACATACCACTGTTTTCCTTGAGTTTTCCCCTTAGTTACGGCTGTCTTGAATCCTACAATATGAGAATCTTCTCAAGATGTCTCCTTTGCCAGTTCTCTGAGGCCAAACTGCCTTCCCTTACTTCCCATACACACTTGCTGTAGCCAGCAGCTTCCTGCCAGCCAATCAGATTGGATTTCTGAAAGACACGCCTCCTCACTCTGAAGCCTAATGCAGGCATGCAGTGTGAAGGACCGCCCCTCTGTCTTCTAGCCGGAGACAGATGAGCCATAGAAACGGTCTTTTAAGGGAGCAGTGGAAAGGGACAGGAGAAATTAATGAAAGCTGTTATTATAAGGTAATTACAGATCTTTTAGCAATCATTGACAGACTAACTCAGGTATACATGCCTAGCTCTAATAAACTAGCAAATAAATAAAAAATATGACAGTTATCCTATGTGTATTATATATGTGTATGGCTAATTGATTTCAATAAGCATGGTGTAATACTTTTTTTTCCCTGTAGTTGCACTGCAGGAGAATTGAACAGTTGCCGCTAGGTTCCTCCATACAGTTGAGCTGAAAACGGTGATCACAGTAGCAGGAAAGCCTGTAATCTTCTCATTGTTGAGAAAGCCGTCCAATAAAAATAATTTAGGGTAATTTATCATGAGGGGAATATTTGAAGTCAGTTTTGCTTGAGTCTGCGTTGCAGTACTTTGTGCCACATTTATCAAATGTCACAGGTTGTTTGATAAATTTGTCTCAACCTTAAACCTAACTTAAACCTACTGGAGTGAGGTTGTGAATTTTTTTGAGACTTTTTGAAAACAGTCTCAGTGAATCTGGAGTGAAACACATTAACATAGCTAACCACACCCACTTTCTCACCCATACTTCAAAACTGGAGTGAGTGGTGTAAAAATGCAAAAGGGTAGAAAACTTTTACGCAAGTGAGCCCAAAAAGTTACTTAAGCCCCATCTTGCAAAGCCAAGATTCTGGTGTGAAGGCATGACAAATCAGGGCTAGTGTCTATATTAAATGACCTCCTTATACAGTTGAAACCAGAAGTTTACATACACTATATAAAAAGACACAAATGCATGTTTTTCCCAATATCTGATTTGAAATCAGAATAAATCTTTCCTGTTTTTGGTCAACTAGGATTACCATAATTATTATTATTTGCCAAATGCCAGAATAATAAGAGAGAGAGAATGTTTTAAGGCATTTTTATTACTTTCTGCAAAGTCAAAAGTTTACATACATTTCATTAATATTTGGTACCATTGCCCTTAAACTGTATGACTTGTGTCAAACGTTTTGGATATCCTTCCACAAGCTTCTCACAATAGTTGTTCAGAATTTAGGCCCATTCCTCCTGACAAAACTGGTGTAACTGAGCCATGTTTGTTGGCCGCCTTGATCGCACCTGCCTTTTCAGCTTTGCCCATACATTTTCAATAGGATTAAGATCAGGGCTTTGTGATGGCCACTCCAAAACATTGACTTTGTTATCCTTAAGCCACTTTGTAACCAGTTTGGCAGTATGCTTCGGGTCATTGTCCATTTGGAAGACCCATTTCTGCCCAAGCTTTAACTTTCTGGCTGATATCTTGAGATATTGCTTCAGTATTTCCACAAAATCTTCTTTCCTCATGATGCCATCTATTTTGTGAAGTGCACCACTCCCTCCTGCAGCAAAACAACCCCACAATATGATGCTGCCACCACCGTCTTTCACAGTTGAGATGGTGTTCTTAGGCTTCCAAGTTTTTCCCTTTTCCTCCAAACGTAACGATGGTCATTATGGCCTAAAAGTTAAATTTTAGTTTTGTCAGACCACAGGACATGTTTCCAAAAATGTAGGTCTTTGTTCCTGTGTGCATTTGCAAACATTAATTTGACTTTATGTTTCTTTTGGAGTAATGGCTTCTTCCTGGCAGAGTGGCCTTTCAGCCCATGTTGATACAGTACTGGTTTCACTGTGTATATTGACACAATCTTACCAGTTTTCACCATCATCTTTACAAGGTCTTTTACTTTTGTTCTTGGGTTGATATGCACATGTCGTACTAAAGAACGGTCTTCTCTGGGACACAAAACCCCTATCCTTCCTGAGCGGTATGATGGCTGGACATTCCCATCTTGTTTGTACTTGCATGTAATTGTTTGTACAGATGAACAAGGC
The DNA here is from genome assembly GCF_905171765.1 of Bufo bufo. NCBI lineage: Eukaryota > Metazoa > Chordata > Amphibia > Anura > Bufonidae > Bufo > Bufo bufo. Next base: position 121,103,297 of record NC_053391.1, read on the forward strand.
ACCTTCAGGTATCTTGAAATTGCACCCAAGGTTGAGCCAGACTTGTGCAAGTCCACATTTCTCTTCCTGATATCTTGGCTGATTTCTGTAGACTTTGCCATAATGCTACACAAAGAAGAAGCATGTTTTGGGTGTGTATTTAAATACATCTACAGGTGTGTCTCCTATATAGTTAATACAGTTGAAAAAAAAAAAAAGTCACAAGTTTAACCAAGGGATAGGTGGGGACGCGAATCCCAGCAGGAATTGAGACTCAGATTTCTACACATTTTCATAAGCATTAATGTTGTTTACTTTTAAGAATTAATCTAAACCATTTCTGAAAACTGTCCTGTACTGTTCCTGCTGTGACCACGTCCTGAGGAAGTCTATTCCACAGATTCACAGTTCTTACAGTAAAGAAGCTTTGACTCTTCTGGAGACTGAACTTTTTCTTCTCCACACGGAGGCAGTGCCTCCTTGTCTTTTGAGCGCATTTTACATGGAACAGTTTTTCACCGTATTTTTGTATGGCCCATTTATATATTTGTATAGGTTAATCATGTCCCCCCTTAGACGTCTCTTCTCAAGACTAAATAAATTCAATTCTTTTAATCTTTCTTAACTAAGACCCTCGATGCCCCTTATCATTTTAGTCACTAATCAACAAACCTAACAGAAGTTTCCAAACACATGACATTATCAGATGGGGAGTCCAGGATTGTGTAAAGGCATAGTAATCTTAGTGTATGTAAACTTTTGACATTGCAGAAAGTAATAAAAATGCCTTAAAACATTCTTCTCTCTCTCATTATATTGGCATTTGGCAACTAATAAGAATTATGGTAATCCTAATTGACCAAAAACGGGAAAGGTTTATTCTGATTTCATGTCAGATATTGAGAAAAACATTCATATGTGCATTTTTATATAGTGTATGTAAACTTCTGGTTTCAACTGTATATGAATAAGGTGCCATGCACATGACCATATCTGTTTTGTGCTCTGCAAATCACAGATCCGGAAAGTGTGGATACGGTCCGTGTTGCATCCCCATTTTTTGCACACCTATTGCACACCTGAGTATAGGACATTTTCTATCTTTTTGTGTAATGCACATACAGCACATGCATTCATAAGTCCTTTCTGCAAAAATATAGACTATGTCTGCAAAATGTGGACCACGGACGCATTGAAAACGATGGTTCCGCAAATACAATGCATACAGCACTTGGACCACATCCATATCTTGCGAATATGCGATTTGCAGACCACAAAACGGATATGGTGAATACTGCATTCTTTCTGTTTGTAGGAGTTAATTTCCAAACTGTCTGCAAAAATGTGACTTATTTATACTTATGGTAGATTGAATGGATAAAACTGTGAACAGTCTGTGTAATGGAAATGAGAACTTCACTTTGTCACTGTTCTATAAAGTGTCTAAGCATCAGATTAAACAATCTGTATAGAAGCCACCTAGGGGGCCTCCAACTAGACTAAGATTTTAGCTACAATAAATATTTTTGATATTCCCCTGTGTTGGGCAGATTTTATTCATATTCTTAAAACAAGCATGTCACATTGGAAATGCAGCGCAGTTCTAGAGCAGGAGAAGCTGAGCAGATTGATACATAATTTTGTGGGAAAAGATTCAGTATAACGTGTGCTTTATTCTTTTTAATTCCTGCTTATTCTGGGCTTCTGAGTCAAGGAGGCGGTCCTATCAGTGATTGACGTCTATTTCTGGATGCACAGAGCATGAATTTGAATGAATAAAATACAAGTTAATCCATATATCAATCTGCTCCGCTCCTCCTGATCTACAACCTATTGCCTGCAGCTCAGATGCCGTGTTCAATGTGACTTCAAATTAAAATATTAATGTTTCAAGCAAATTTTATTTAATTCTAATCCATGCCCCAGGATGTGAAATTTATGGAGCTGCCATTGTCTTCAGACAATACCCCCATATTAATGATGAGAGAAACAAAAAGTAGCTGCCTTATTCAATGAAGCTGATGGATGTTGGGGAGAGCTACAGCTCAGCTTAGTGCATTGGGAAGCCCAATCCTCTGAACTATTTTATTCTGAGGGATATTTGGCATTTTACACACTAGAAATGATTGAAAGCCAGGCAGAGAGCTCAGGAAATGTTCTCTGTTAGCACAGTATGTGTTTTTCCTTGAGTATAATGCAGAATGCTCTCGGGGACTGCATACTTAGTCAAAACACACCTTCCATTAGACCACCATGTTATCTCTAAAGGCTGAGTCTGGATCATATTCTCAGGTCGGAACGCCTTGAATTCAATGGAATATTGCTGCCATGACAGTTATTTCACTGTCTTTCTTCATAAATCATAGTTATGGTGGGTTGTAAATGAACAGGATGGTTATTGTGATGGACCGCAGAGTATAGTAGACTTACAACAGACAGTTACTCCAGCATCACTTCATTTCCAGGAGCCAAGAACATAGCAATCACATACAGCAACATAAAAATGTATAAACCCCTTCTGGGGCGCTGCCCCATTTTTCAAATCTAACACCTGTCACTTCATGGGGTAATAACTTTGGAATGCCTTTCCTGCACAGTTCTGCAGACATCTGTGTCTTTGGGGATTATTGTACATTGTGGTTTTACTGTGGTGTTTGCCACAATTCGCAGCAAAACCACAACAAAATCGCGATTTACAATGACCCCTAGGCATATATTTACATACAAGAGTATGAAGGACCTTTGGGAAACAGTACTGGTAGGCTGATAGACCTTTGAAGATGTCATCATGTCACATGATCACAGGTCCTTTAGCCTCCAAAAGATGCCAGAGGAGAAGGAGCAGAACCTGCAGCCTGTAAGTAAATAAGTGTGTATGTGTTAGTTAGTGTGTAATACTGAATACTGAAACAGATACTTGAAAAATAAATAAAAATATATTATAAATAGCTGTATCAGTATCTCAGTATTAGTTTCCTAAATATCTGGATATGAGTAGTAGTGCTCTTTTATTTATATATATGTACAAATTGCTCGGGTGCTCGAGTCGAACACTTTGGGATGCTCGGGTGCTCTACAGAGCACCCGAGTACAATGGAAGTCAATGGGAGAAACCGAGCATTAAACCCCCTCCTCTGAAGAGGGGAGGGTGTCTGGGTCATAGGAAAAGGTCAGAAATGAATGGAAACACCACTAAAATGGTTCGGGAACAGCATGGAGAGGATGTCTGGATGCATCTTGGACTCCCAGGTCGCTGCTGGGAACGATGTTGTCTGAGTAGTACGCCACTTTGACAGTCTGACAATAATACGCACCAAACAGAAGATAAAATCATTTTAGAGGAAAAGTTGTTAGGAAACATTCTTTCCTGTATATTTACTTGTATATAAAGTGCAAGTGCTGCCAAAAATTACAAGGAAGAGGCACTCCGATACAACCTGTATATCACATAAAGGAAGGCCTCATTCACATTGTGATACAATTGTTTAGTTAGTGGAACTCCTACACTCCAAAGCCTATGCACTAAGTGAAAGGGCTGCCAAAAATTACAAGGAACCGGCACTCCAATGTACCCTTTATTACACACAAAGGAGGCCATCATACACACCATTGAAAAATTATGATTGATGGCCTGCTGGTGACCCTCTGAAACATTAGGGGCGAGGGCCTGCTGCTGATCTGACCCTCTAAAACATTAGGGGTGAGGGTCTGCTGCTGAGCTGATTATCTAAAAAATTAGGAGCAAGGGCATGCTGCTGAGCTGACCCTCTAAAACATTATGAGTGAGGGCAGACTAATAAGCATGTTGATATGATGGAGGACGAGGAGGACGAGAAAAGGAAGATTGAACCATATACCCTTTTTTTGTGGTGGAAGGGGTGCATGGGAATACAGTGTATTCAATACACCATATTAGTCACATTTGAAGTGCCTTTATGTTCATCCGCTTTCCTCTGGTGGAGTAGAGAAGTCAGGCGCAATCCAGGCCTTGTTCATTTTGAAAAGAGTCAACCTGTCAGCATCTTCAGTTGACAGGCGGATGCATTGATCAGTTATTATGCCCCCAGCAGCACTAAATACCCGCTCTGACAAAACACTGGCAGCAGGGCAGGCCAGCACCTCCAAGGCGTAGAGTTCCAGTTCGTGCCACGTGTCCACCTTGGACACCCAATAGTTGTAAGGCACAGTGGGATCACTGAGGACGCTAACACGGTCTGCTATGTACTCCTTCACCATCTTCCAAAACTTTTCCCTCCTTGTGACACTAGGCCACGCATGAAGGTGAGGGTGCTGACGGGGTGTCATGAAACTGTCCCAGGCCTTGGAGAGTGTTGCCCTGCCTCTGTTGGAATTGCTGTGTGTTCCCCTTGTCTCCCCTCCTCGGTTGCCCAAGGAACTACGTACTCTGCTGCCAGCGCTGTCAGCTGGATATTTTTGGAGCAATATTTCCACAAGGACCTTCTGGTATTGCACCATTTTGCTAGTCCTCTCCACCACAGGAATGAGAGATGAGAAGTTCTCTTTGTAGCGGGGGTTGAGAAGGGTGAACAACCAGTAATCGATGTTGGCCAAAATGTATATAACGCGAGGGTCACGGGAAGGGTAGCATAACATAAAGTCAGCCATGTGTACCAGAGTCCCAACAGACAAGACTTTGCTGTCCTCGTCAGGAGGATGACTCTCAATATCCTCATCCTCTTCCTCCTCTTCTGCCCATCCACGCTGAACAGATGGAATAAACCTGCTATGGGTACTACCATCTGTAGCGGAGGCAACCATCTCCAGCTCCTCATCATCATCATCATCATTATCCAATTCACGCTGAGAAGACGAACTGAGGGTGGTCTGGCTATCATCCTGTGTACTGTCTTCCCCCATTTCCACCTCTTCCACATGCAAAACATCCGCCTTCATTGTGAGCAGCGAGCATTTAGGTAGACAAAGAAGTGGGATGGTTACGCTGATAATAGCGGCATCGCGGCTCACCATCTGTGTTGATTCCTCAAAGTTGCGTAAAAGCTCATAGAGAAGGTCAGACATCCATGCCCACTCATCGCTTGTGAAGAGCGGAAGCTGATTTGAAAGGCGACGACCATGTTGCAGCTGGTATTCCACTACTGCCCTCTGCTGCTCACAAAGCCTGGCCAACATGTGGAACGTGGAGTTCCAGCACATGCTCACATTGCACAACAGTCGGTGAGCTGGCTGGCAATTGCAAGCGCCATTGCAGCGTTGCCAGACCGGCGTCATCTGTAGATGACTTTCGGAAATGGGCACACACGTGGCGCACCTTCACCAGTAGCTAAGGCAAATTAGGGCACGTTTTAAGAAACCGCTGAACCACTAAGTTATACACGTGGGCTAGGCATGGCATGTGTGTGAGCTTGCCGAGCTCCAAAGCCGCCACCAAGTTACGGCCATTATCAGACACAACCATGCCTGGTTGTAGGTTGAGTCGCGAAAGCCACAACTCAGTCTGGTCCCTTATACCCTGCCACAGCTCTGTGGCAGTGTGCTGTTTGTCACCTAAGCAAATTAGTTTCAGCTCGGCCTGTTGCTGCTTCCCCACTGCAGTGCTACACTGCTTCCAGCTACTGACTAATGGCTGACTGGTGCTGCAAGATAAGAATTCAGAGGTGGAAGTGGAGGAGGAGCTGGAGGAGGAGAAGGAGGGGTTGCAGCCACTAATGTAGGTGGTGGCAGAAAACCTGATAGAAGTAGGGCCCGCAATCCTTGGCATCGGTAGAACCTATGCCATCCCAGGGTACGACTCGCTCCCGGCCTCTACAATGTTCACCCAGTGTTCCGTCAGGGAAATGTAGCATCCCTGGCCAAAAGCACTTGTCCATGTGTCAGTCGTTAAGTGGACCTTCCCAATTACTGCGTTGGTCAGGGTGATGTTACGGGACACATGCTGGTGTAAGGCGGGGATGGCACACTGGGAAAAATAGTGGTGGCTGGGGACTGAGTAACGAGGGACTGCCGCCGGCGCCATCAGCCTGCGGAAAGCCTCAGTGTCCACAAGCCTAAATGGCAACATTTCCAGGGCCAGCTATTTGGAAAGGTGCGCATTTAGTGCTATGGCCTGTGGGTGGGTGGGTATTTGCGTTTTCGTTCAAAGGCCTGGGGTATGGACATCTGTGCACTGAAGTGGATGTGCTAGCTGATGGTGCTTGCGAAGATCCAAGTGCAGGGCGGGAGGCATCCAGGCCTCCGTCTTGGACAGGGGATTGGCCAGCACGTAACACATGAGACAGAGACAGAGGAGACAGTGGTGTGACCCGCAGACACTGATTGTGGACCGTTCGGCCCACCTATTGGGTGCTTTGATGCCAAGTAGCGGATCATGCTGGTGGTGGTGAGGTTGCTACTGTTCACGCCCCTGCTCATTTTGGTATGGCACAGGTTGCAAATGACAATTCTTATATGGTCCGTACTTTCCTCAAAAAAGTGCCAGACTGAACACCTACCCCTTGGCGAGGGAGATTGCCGCAAGGGGGTGCTCCGGCCCTGTTTGGTGTGGCCCGCCTTTTCCCTTTTGCCACACCACTGCCTCTTCCAGCCAGTTGCGATGCTGCGGATTCCTCCCACTCTGTACTGTTGTCCTCGCTCGGCTTACCACTTTCCCAGGTTGGGTCAGTGATTTCATCATCCACCACCTCCTCTTCCACTTCCTCAATCTGTTTATCTGTTTCTGACATGTTGACCTAACAAGAACCTCACTTATTGACAACTGTGTCTCATCCTCATCAAGAACCTCTTGAGACACTAATTACGGTTGATTTATTAGCAACTGTGTCTCATCATCATCATCCACCTCATGGCACACTAGTTTCCGTTCCCCACCATCATCTTTTTCTGCCTGTGGATGCTCAGGTGTTTGGGAATCAGTGCACAAGATCTCCTCATGTCCCTCTTCAAGCGGGCTTGGCGAGAGGCCCAAATCAAGGAATGGCGCTGAAAAGCGCTCCTCGGAATATCCGACTAGTGTGGGATCACTTGTTTACCAAGATTCTTCATGGTGGGAGGAAGGAGGATCAGGGTGAGGATTCTGTTGACCATACACTTGGCTACTGAGACTGGACTTTGTGGAAGACAGGGTGGTGCTTAACATTATCTGCTGAAATCCAATTGACCACTTGGTCGCACTGGTGTGAATTCGAGAATGGTGTCCTGCGCCGCCCTGCAAACTGGGACATGAAGCTAGGTATCGTGGATGAGTGTGTTTCTTGTGCTCTGGCAGCAGGCACAGCTTTACCGTGCCCAGGACCACGGCCTCTGCGTGCACCATCAGCAGCACGGCCACTTCCCCATCCCTTACTGCTTGCCTTGAGCATATTAAATAGTATATATGCTTGCAAGTTTGTCACATGTACAGTAGCGCAGGTTTTGTAAGTGTATGCTCAAATAAATTAAACTGAATATCACTGATATTTAGGATGCTCAAACGTTATACAGGAGATGTAGCGCAGGTAATGTCGCTGTCACCAGTGGTGAAAAAAATGTAACTGAATGTCACTGATATTTAGGATGCTCAAATGTTATACAGGAGATGTAGGGCAGGTAATGTCACTGTCACCAGCGGTGAAAAAATTTCAACTGAATGTCACTGATATTTAGGATGCTCAAACGTTATACAAGAGATGTAGTACAGGCAATGTCGCTGTCGCCAGCGGCAAAAAAATTAAACTGAACGTCACTGATATTTATGATGCACAAACGTTATACAGGAGATGTAGTGCAGGAAATGTCACTGCTGTCACCAGCGGCTAACGTTATACAGGAGATATAGTGCAGGTAATGTTACTGCTGTCACCAGTGGCTAATGTTATACAGGAGATGTAGCGCAGGTAATGTTGCTGCTGTCACCAGCAGCCAAACAATTGTGCGCAATTTAGTGCACATTGCGCTAATATATTTCGCAGCCAGATAAAACAATAGTCCTTAATAGTGTGCCTTCCGCAATTTGCGGAACGGAATGTGCGGCCCATTGTAGAAATGCCTATTCTTGTCCGCAAAACGGACAAGAATAGGACATGCTATATTTTTTTTTGCTGGGCCACGGAACGGTGCAATGGATGCGGACAGCACACGGCGTCCTCATCTTTTGCGGCCCTATTGAAGTGAATGGGTCTGCATCTGAGCCGCCAAAACTGCGGCTCGGATGCAGACCCGAAAAACGGTCGTGTGCATGAGGCCTAACACTGAGCCCGCGATGACGTGTTCTGGCCAGCCAATCCTTGTAATGGCAGTAACCAACATGGCTACGGCATTACAGTGAGTGGCACTACTCCCCCGCACGTTTATTAGCTGCGTAGCAGGCAACAAACATGCGGGGAGTAGACTCGAGCATCGCGCTCGAGCACATGCTTTGTTTGGCCGAACACCCTTCGATGTGCCAAGCATCGCGATGCTCAAGTGAAAAAGGTGTTCGGCCGAACATGCTCTCCCAAGACTAGTACATATATAAAGAATATGGGGGACATTTACCAACTCCGACGTTTTAAGCGCTGGTCCTGTTTCCCTCTGTTCTGGCACAGGCCTCTCATGAATTTGTTGCATACTCCAGTGTGCAACACACTTAAGGCTCATGCACACAAACATATTTTTTGACCGCATCTGATCCGCATTTTTTGTGATTTGCATGCAGACCCATTCACTTCAATGGGGCCGCAAAAGATGCGGACAGCGCACTGTGTACTATTCTTGTCCACATTACAAGATATTCTAAAATGGCCTGGACATTCCATTCCGCGAAACAAGCAATGGTTGTGTGCATGAGTCCTTAAACAGGTTATCCTGTATATACATATCGTCAGAATAGGTTATCAATATCTGATTGTCAGGGGTCTGACACCTGGCACCCCCGCAGATCAGCTGTTTGAAGAGCAGGCGATGCTGCTTTCTCTTTACTAAACTGCGCTTTGCTTCCTTTGTAGCGCCGGCGTAGTGTTATTGCAAGTTCAAGTGAATGGAACGAGTACATGTAATTACGTTGCGCTTCCAAGATGATGGGCAGTGTAATAAAGAGGAATCAGCTCTGGCATGCAGAACCACCTACTCTTCAAACCTCTGATCGGTGGGGGGTGCTGGGTGTCAGACCCCTGATAATCAGATATTGATGACTTATCCTGACGATGGAGCGTGGAGGGGCAGGGGGTGCACCATTTCAGTTTTTGCCTCAGGCAGCAGAAAGGCTGAATGCAGCCCTACTTATACCAATTATTGAATGGCTTACTTTGGGACAGAATATTAGGCCAGAATTGTGGCACACAATGTACACAATTTGCCCTAAGCCCCACTTCCTTTTCAACCAAGTTGGAAAAAAGTGTAGAAACCTTAGTTGTGGTAAATTATGCCAAAAATTGTGTAAATTCGTGCCACTTTTAGACAGATTCTAGGTGCAGACCCATTAGTAAACCTGTACCATGTGTTACAACCTTTTAAAATGCACTTAATAACAAGAACCATGGTTTCCATCATTCTTAAATCAAATTTTTGGAGCATTAAAGGCCATACCCTCATTCCTCAACTAGAGTATAATATCCCTTACAGGAGGAACTATGTCAGGGGTGGCCAACCTGTGACTCTTGAGCCGCATGCGGCTCTTTGCTTCTTCAAGTGTGGCTCTAGCTGTGGAGCAGGGAAGCAGTCAGGCCGGCTCACTCTCCACCCCATCCTCAGATCTCTTTTCCTGATCGGGCACTGTTGCTACTTTGCAGCTCCAGCTCACTCTCCACTAAGTCCTGATGCACACAGTGTGAGAACGTAGTATGTGGAGACACGCACTATGACCTAAAATTGTGCTAATCAGGTCACAGTGGAGAGCATGTCAGACCGGCAGAGTAGCAAGTGCCCGAGCTGAAGCCCAGTGCCTGATCAGGAGAGGGAAGAGATTTCTTTAAATTATAAAACTGAGCATGGGGGTCTGATCTAAGGGTATTTTCACACTTGCGGCAGGACGGATCCGACAGGCTGTTCACCATGTCGGATCCGTCCTGCGGCTGTTTCGCCGTGCCCCCGGGCCGCCGCTCCGTCCCCATTGACTATAATGGGGATGGGGGCGGAGCTCCGGCGCAGCACGGCGGTGCACGGCTTAAGGCCGCCGGACTAAAATTACTGCATGTCAGGTTTTTTAGTCCGGCGGCTTTCTCCGTGCACCGCCGTGCTGCGCCGGAGCTCCGCCCCCATCCCCATTATAGTCAATGGGGACGGAGCGGGGGCACGGCGAACAGCCACAGGACGGATCCGACATGCTAAACAGCATGTCGGATCCGTCCTGCCGCAAGTGTGAAACTAGCCTTAGTATGGGAGGTTCTGATCTGAGCAGGGGGGTTGTGTCCTAATCTGGGCAATGGGGGTCGGATCTGAGCAATTAGGGTCTGATCTGAGCAATGGGGGTCTTATCTGAGCATGGGGGTCTGATCTGAGCATGGGGGGGATCTGAGCATGGGGGGTCTTGTTTGAGCATGGGTTGGTCATCTGAGCATGGAGGGGGTAAGATCTGAGAAGGGGGGAGATATGAGCATGGGGGGGGGGGAGATATGAGCATTGAGGGTCTGATACTGGGAGTCTAAATTGTGTTTTGTCTGAACCGAGCATTGGGGTTCTTATTTTAGGAGTCTGATCTGAGGTCTAATGAAAAATCTTTTTTTCTCTTATTTTTCTTTGTTAAAACCTAAAGTAGGTGCATCTCTCTGAGGTGGACACACACACTTAGTTCCATCCTTCAACTGTATCTACTGTTAACCCCTTAGGGACCGGGCTCATTTTCACCTTAAGGACCAGGCCATTTTTTGCAAATCTGACCAGTGTCACTTTATGTGTGAATAACTTTAAAACGCTTTGACTTATCCAGGCCATTCTGAGATTGTTTTTTTTTATCACATATTGTACTTCATGACACGGGTAAAATGGAATTTAAAAAAAATCTTTTTTATTTATAAAAAAGTACCAAATTTACCCAAAATTATGAAAAATTTGCAAATTTCCAAATTTCAATTTCTCTACTTTTATAATAGATAGTAATACCTCCAAAAATAGTTATTATTTTACATTTTTGGTTGCTCTATTGTGAGGCAAGGTTACCATTTACCAAAAATAATAATTCTGAAACTTAATCTCCATTTGCCATAAACTGTTGAGGAACACCTAAAGGGTTAATATAGTTTGTAAAATCAGTTTTGAATACCTTGAGGGGTGTAGTTTCTTAGATGGGGTCACTTTTATGGAGTTTCTACTCTAGGGGTGCATCAGGGGTTCTTCAAATGGGACATGGTACCAAAAAAAAGGCCATCAAAATCTGCCTTCCAGAAACTATACGGCGTTTCTTTGCTTCTGCGCCCTGCCGTTTGGTCATACAGCAGTTTACGACCACATGTAAACTGCAGAATCAGGGTAATAAATATTAAGTTTTGTTTGGCTGTTAATGTGACGGTAACGTACACTACACACAGGGGGGAGGATAGTGACCACTGCGCTCCACCCTCACCCCTGGCCCTGCCTACTTGCCTCGCAAGTCCTAATGACAGGGGACAACTAGACGGCAGTCCCTAACTTAATACCTAGAGAGCTACGCAGTACTAAGGAATGAGCAGAGAATAGTCAGGAAAAGCCGAGGTCAAATACCAGGAGAGAAACGAAGTACAACAGGAGTCCGCAAAGAATCGTCAGGTGGAAGCCGGGGTCAGGATACCAGGAGAGATGAGCAGTACAGGAGGAGCAGGCAGAGAATTGTCAGGGAACACAGGATCAGGTAAGTATGCAGGAACAAAACAATCACCAGATACCTAAAATTAACAGGCAACCTGTGGCCAGCAGGCTGCCTGTATTTATAGTGGGGAGTGAGGGTCATGTGACGTGGCCAGCATCACATGACCGACAGACCGACCAGTCGAGCACCGAGTGATCAGCTCGGCAGTCAAGGCAGACCTAGGAGCAGTGAGCCTCCCAGCTAGCAAAGCTGCCCTGGGAACAAGGTCAAACACAGATCCTCGCTCCCGGAGCTAAGCAGCAGGTCTGCGGCTGATGGGAGACCGAGTGCACCTTCGGCACCCCGTTACAGTTAACCCTTGCTTTGCTACTGGAAAAAACGGTTCAAAATGGAAAATTTGCCCAAAAATAGCTGTTTTGGTACCGTTTTTATTTTATTTTTTTGACCTTGTTCATCTGAGGGGTTAGGTCATGTTTTTTTTTTATAGAGCAGATTCTTACGGACGCGACGATACCTAATATGTCTACTTTTTTTATTTATTTAGGTATTACACTATATTATCCTTTTATAAAAAAAAAAAAAAACATTTTAGTATCTCCATAGTCTAAGAGTCAGTTTTATTTTTGTTTTTAGCCGATTATCTTAGGTAGGGGCTAATTTTTTGTGGGATGAGAGGACGGTTTAATTGGCACTATTTTGGGGGGCATATGACTTTTTGATCGCTTGCTATTACACTATTTGTGATGTAAGGTGACAAAAAAATACTTTTATCTGAGGCGTTAGGTCATGGGGTATTTTTATAGAGCAGATTCTTACGGACGCTGCAATACCTAATATGTCTACTTTTTTAAATTTATTTAGGTTTTACAAAATTTTATATATAACATTTTAGGATACCTAAGGCTACTTTCACACTATCGTCGGGGCTCCGCTTGTGAGCTCCGTTTGAAGGGTCTCACAAGCGCCCCCGAACGCATCCGTCCAGCTACCAATGCATTCTGAGTGGATGCGGATCCGCTCAGAATGCATCAGTCTGGCAGCGTTCAGCCTCCGCTCCGCTCAGCAGGCGGACACCCGAACGCTGCTTGCAGCGTTCGGGTGTCCGCCTGGCCGTGCGGAGGCAAACGGATCCGTCCAGACTTACAATGGAAGTCAATGGGGACGGATCCGTTTGAAGTTGACACAATATGTCTAAATTTTCAAACGGATCCGTCCCCCATTGACTTTCAATGTAAAGTCTGGACGGATCCGTCTGAACAACTTTCAGACTTAGAATTTTTTCTAAACTATAATGCAGACGGATCCGTTCTGAACGTATCCAAACGTCTGCATTATAGGAGAGGATCCGTCTGTGCAGACACCAGACGGATCCTCTCTGAACGCTAGTGTGAAAGTAGCCTAATATGTCTACTTTTTTTTTATTTATTTTAGTTTTACAAAATAATATTTTTGAAAAAAGTTTAGTTTTTGTTTTAGTGTCTCAAATCTGAGAACCATAGTTTTTTTTTTCCGATTGTCAGTGGCTAAATGGAATTAAAATTGGGGAAGGGGATTATAAATTTAGTACTCCATGGAAGTGTGGTACTCCCTGAAGCAACCAATAATGCAGAGTCCCGAATGATCGGGGCACGTGTCACACTGAGTGGTGGTGTCCTTCCGCATCCCCCTCCTGTGACTCACTCTGCACCTTTTTTGGGTCCGTCCCTTCTTTCCAGTATGGGGCTCCACACCTGGAAAGTGTTGGCCAGGGACGATCCGGGCGCCTCCAGTTCCCGAGGTACTCCAGCCTGCTCTTTCCCGGTCAGAAAAGATCAGGTCCTTGAGGACTGCCTCATAGAACTACAGGAATTTCCCTGTGTTGCCTGCGCTCCGGGACAGCACAAAAGCTTTGTACAAGGCAACCTGTACCAAGTAGACTGCAACTTTTTTGTACCATGCCCGGATTTTGCTCATGGCATTATATGGCTTGAGGTCTTGATCAGAGAGATCAACTCCTCCCATATACCGATTGTAGTCGACTATACAATCAGGCTTGAGGACCGTTGCCGCGGTACCTCGCACAGGGACAGGGGTGATGCTGTTACCGTGAATTGTGGACAGTACATGGACATCCCTCATGTGCCTATATCTGACCAGCAACAGGTTTCCACTGGTAAGGGCACAGGTCTCCCCCCTGGGGATAGGTACCTAGAGGGGGAGGGTAGGAAGGCCGCGTTGATTTTTCCGCACAGTCCCACAAGCAGACGTGGATCTGGCGGCGACGGACTGGAACAAGGGGATACTAATATAAAAGTTATTCACGTACAGGTGGTAACCCTTATCTAGCAGTGGGTGCATAAGGTCCCACACAAGTTTCCCGCTAACACCCAAAGTGGGGGGACATTCTGGGGGTTCAATACGGGAATCTCGCTCCTCGTACACACAAAACTTGTAAGTGTACCCTGAGGTACTCTCACAAAGTTTGTACAGCTTCACGCCATACCTCGGCTGCTTAGAGGGAACATACTGGCGGAAAATGAGACTCCCCTTGAAAGCAATGAGAGACTCATCAACCGCGACTTCCCTTCCAGGTACATAGGCCTCCAAAAATTTGGCCCCAAAATGATCGATTTTGTACAGGCAGTCATAGGCAGTATCACCTTGGGGGGGGGGGGGGGGGGGACGACATGCTGCATTATCTGCATAATGCAGGCATTTCCGGGTGGCCTCAAACCGGGAGCGTGTCATGGCCATACTGTAAAGTGGGGTCTGGTAGAGGACATCCCCACTCCAGTAATGCCTGATACTGGGTTTTTTGACTAGGCCCATGTGCAACACAAGGCCCCAAAACGTCCTTATCCTGGCTGCACTGACCGGACTCCAGCCACCGGCCCTTGCCAAAAAGGAGCCCTGGTGTTGAGCAATGAACTGTTGGGTGTACAGTTTTGTTTGCTCCACAATCAGGTTCACAAAGTGGTCACTGAAAAATAGACTAAAATAGTCATATTCAGTGAAGCCCACTGTGGGAATCTGGATTCCTGGTTGGCCAACAAAATTAGGAATCACAGGCTCAAAATGCTCTGGGGTACACCATGCAAGTTCACCGATAGGGGGCTCAGGTGGACTTAACTGGTGGGCCAGAAAACTAGTACATACCCCAGAGCTGCTCGTACTAGAGTGGGCCACAGGGTCCCTAGCATGGTGGCCCCCTTGCTCAGCCTAACCTTTCCCTAACCTTTCCCTAAATACCTTTTAGTGCCAGATGGCACTGTGGAGGGTCAGAAGGGGTTGCTGGGGGTGCCGGGTCATGAGATCGATGCAGCTCCCGGAAACAGAAAGGAGGAGGAGAGGAGTGCTGCAATAATTTGAACCGCCCGCCCCTGCAGCCAATCAGAGCCGATCCTGAGAGGTGATGTCACTATCACCTCTCAGGATCGCAGGATGGTGATTGGTGATGTATTATTCCACCACCGATCACCATCCTGTTCCGGGTTATCTAGTCCCCAGAGACCCGAATAACCCTGCAGTTTGCTGCGATCGCCGACATGTTCCGATCACCGCCGAGCAGGCACCCAGTTCCAATCACCGCTGTACGTCATGTGTCCTTAAAGAGGACCTTTCACCTATTATTACACTGTGAACTAACTATACATACATGGAGAGCGGCGCCCGGGGATCTCACTGCACTTAATATTATCCCTGGGCGCCGCTCCGTTCTCCCGCTATGCCCTCACTAAGTTATAGTAGGCGGAGATTCCAGTCACTAAGTTATGGTAGGCGGAGTCTGCCCTTGTTCTGCTGTAGCGCTGGCCAATTGCAGCGCAGAGCTCACAGGTTATTTTCTCCCAGGCTGTGTGCTCTGCAATGCGATTGCCCAGCGCTACAGCAGCACAAGGGCAGACTCCGCCTACCATAACTTTGTGACCAGAGATACCGGAGGACATAGCAGGAGAATGGAGCGGCGCCCGGGGATAATAGTAAGTGCAGTGAGATCCCCGGACGCCGCTCTCCATGGCTGTATAGTTAGTTCACAGTGTCATAATAGGTGAAAGGTCCTCTTTAAGTACTGGGACATCATGACGTATCGGTACGTCATGTGTCCCCAACAGGTTAAAGCTGTAACAGATGAAGAAATTACACATTCCCTGAGAAAGGAAACACCCCTGAGAAAGGATAAGCCCCGGTGCTGCTACCTTGAAATAAATGGAAATATCTCTGGATCCATGCGAGGTACAGAGCTGGTTCTAGCTTTGTTAGAAAGGGATTTGTCATGTACTATATGATGCCTGATTTTTATTATTTACTTTAATCATTAGATAACCCCTATAATTAAATTTAACCGATACTTTGAGACTTCCAAGGAATAAAAAGGTGACCCAGATCTGAACCCGTTTGCATCTGGGTGGAGTCTGCAAACAATTAGTGAGCGATGCATGACAGAACTCCTCTCAGCAAGAAGCTGATTTTCCAGCTACATGTGCTGTACCTGCACAACAGACCCTGATTCCCTTTGTATGCTCTCATCACCCTCTGTGTTACTGTAAGTGATTCAGCATCACAAAGTTCAAGCGTTGCATCCATGTAGAGGATCATTTATCAAAGTCCTGCAGCTTCAAATCTGCAATAGATTTATCATGGGAAACTAGTCTGTTTCCACAGAATACGATTAGATTTAATTCTCAGAAAACTCCTCTATCTCTGCCACATTGTATCTTCCTTCCAATGAATTTTGCTCCCAGGTATTTCCATGTAAATCGACTAAAAAGGTATAGTCTTTCTAAGGCTGGGTTCACACTTGAGCGTTTTACAGCGCGTTCAAACGGGCTGTAAAACGCTCAACACATGAAAACCAATGCTTCCCTATGGCCCTGGTTCTCACTTGAGCGTTTTACAGCGCGTTTGAACGCGCTGAAAAACGCCCTACGCTCAAACAAGTTCTTGAGCTTCTTTGGGGCGTTTTGACGCACGTTTGTGGCCATAGGACACTGCAGTCAATCACACAAACGCGCGTCAAACGAGCGTTTACTATTGCAAAAAACGTGCATAAAAACGCGCAACAAAAACGCGCGTTAAACGCGCATATAAAATGCGCTCAAGTGTGAACCCAGCCTAAGGCTGGGTTCAGACCTGAGCGTCTTTGATATGCGCGTTTAACGCGCGTTTTTGACACGCGTTTTTGACGAGCGTTTTTTGCAATAGTAAACGCGCGTTTGACGTGCGTTTGTGTGATTGACTGCAATGTCCTATGGCCACAAACGCGCGTCAAAACGCCCTAAAGAAGCTCAAGTACTTGTTTGAGCGTAGGGCGTTTTACAGCGCGTTTTTCAGCGCTGTAAAACGCTCAAGTGAGAACCAGGGCCATAGGGAAGCATTGGTTTTCATGTGTTGAGCGTTTTACAGCGCGTTTGAACGCGCTGTAAAACGCTCAAGTGTGAACCCAGCCTAAAGGTTGAAGAGGTGGTAGTTCATTTTAAAGAGACTTGGAACCTATCTCATCTTCATTATCTGTGCTGTTGAATGTAATCATTGTCTATGAACAGACATTTGAAGGCGTTTTCTGGGAGTACAATATCTGATCGATGAGGCTTTGACTTCCCTGAGCACTGTAGCCTCCTCACGCATCGTATAGTGGCTGTGCTTGGTTCATTCATTTGAACGGGACTGAGTTTCACATAGGCTATGTGACCGATGAAGATGTTGCTGGCCTAGGATGAGGCAGCAGCACTCAACAGAGCTCTGAAGCCTCTTAAAACAGCTGATCAGCTGGAATGGCATGAGTTGGACCTCCACTGAACAGATATTGATGACTTATCTTGAAGATAGGTCATCAATGTTCTACTCCTAGAAACCCCTTTAAGAATAGGAAGAAGTTGACTGTAGGTTTTTTAAACTGGCATACCATCTGGAAGTGCCATGATCATTACTTTATTTAAAATTTTTCTGTAGGTCTGAGAACCTGTAGCTATATTTGCATAAATATGTTTCAATGTTATTAGTAGATCTTCACTCACTGCATTTTAAAGGATATAGGTACCCATACCGTTGGCCAAACCTCTCAGTTTCACTGGAACCAGCTTGTTGTCTCATGTGTATAGGGTGGCCTCAACTCTCCCCCAAAAGATGAGGTCGGGGGAAAGAAGGGTCAGAAATGTTGAAATTCAACATGACAAGTGCTTTGTTGTCACAGGAATTAATCCAATGCCAAAGAAGTCTGAGAGTGGTTTTCTCCCATCTTCCTCTAGAAAACACATGCATGTTTGGCCAAGTCATGCACTCCTGTCTGTGGGAGGAGGTCAGGAGGAATAGTTTGTTCAGTAGGCATCTAGTATGATCAGTTTATGTCCACCTTTGCAACTAAAATCATGGGAGGGGGAATTTATCATGAGGGTAATACTGGAAGTCAGTTTTGCTTGAGTCTGCATTGTAATACTTTGGATTGAATTCATCAAATGTCACATTTGTTAAATTTGGTGCATCTTGAAACCTAACCTAACCTTTTGCTTAGACAGTAAGTTCTATAATATCTGGTTGGGGTCCAGGGGCGGACTGACAATTCATGGGGCCCCCGGGCAATAGGAGATTATTGGGCCCCTGTGTCCTGCCCACCCTCAAGTCACACCCACACACAGCCTCACCCACATATTGCGCCGCCCACATCACCTACACTTGATACAGAATTTCTCTTTACCATCCCCCCCAACTTCTCCAACCACCCAGCACCCTTACTCACATAAAACAAGTAATATATAATATAGCTTACAGTGAATTACTGTAAATACAGTTCTGAAGACTCCAGCTGGCTCAGGATCAGTGCTCTGGGCAGCTGGGCTCAGGGCTGGAAGTGGGCACCGCTCTGCAGTTCAGGAGACCTATAGGAGGCACCTAGGTTTTAGAGGGGGACAATAAGAAAAAAAAAATCATTACACCTCAGGTCAGACCACCAATCAGACCCCCAATGTTAATCAGACCTCAGCTGACAGCCCCAATCAGACCCCCAATGTAAATAAGACCCCAATAAGACTTCAAATCAGACCTCAGCTCAGACCCCAATGTAAATTACCCCCAATCAGACCTCAGATGAGAGCCCCATGACTCTCCTCAGCCCCCATTATCAGCCCTTATGCCTCTCATCAGCCCCCATTATGCCTTTCAGCCCCCATTATGCACCTCTCAGCCCCTATTATGCCTCTCAGCCCCCATTATGCCTCTCAGCCAGCCCCCATTATGCCTCTCAGTCCCCATATTATGTGCCCCTCACAGTAGATATGCCCAGATATGTGCCCTCTAATGGTAGTTATGCCAGATTATGTGCCTCTTCACAGTAGTTATGCCAGATTATGTGGCCCTCACAGTAGATATGCCCAGATATGTGCCCCCTAATGGTAGTTATGCCAGATTATGTGCCTCCTGACAGTAGTTATGTCAGAATATGTGCCCCCTCACAGTAGTTATGTCATATTATGTGCCCCCTCACAGTAATTATGCCAGATTATGTGCCTCCTCACAGTAGTTATGCCAGATTATGTGCCCCTCACAGTAGTTATGACAGAATATGTGCCCCTCACAGTAGATATGCCAGGATATGTGCACCCTAACGGTAGTTATGCCAGATTATGTGCCCCTCACAGTAGAACATGCCCAGATATGTTCTCCTCACAGTAATAATGCCCAGATATGTGCCCCTCACAGTTGATATGCCCACATATGTGCCCCCTCACAGTAGTTATGTCATATTATGTGCCTCCTCACAGTAGAAATGCCCACATATGTGCCCCCTCACAGTAATTATGCCAGATTATGTGCCTCCTCACAGTAGTTATGCCAGATTATGTGCCCCCCACAGTAGTTATGACAGATTATGTGCCCCTCACAGTAGATATGCCCAGATATGTGCCCCCTAATGGTAGTTATGCCAGATTATGTGCCTCCTCACAGTAGTTATGCCAGATTATGTGCCCCTCACAGTAGTTATGCCTAGAAAAGTGCCTCCCTCACAGTAGTTATGCCAGATATGTACCCCTCACAGTAGATATGCCCAGATATGTGCCCCCTCACAGTAGTTATGTCAGATTATGTGCCCTCTCACAGTAGTTATGCCAGATTATGTGCCTCCTCACAGTAGTTATGCCAGATTATGTGCCTACTCACAGTAGTTCTGCCAAATTATGTGCCTCTTCACAGTAGTTATGCTACATTATGTGCCCCCTCACAGTAGTTATGCAAAGATATGTGCCCCTCACAGTAGATATGCCCAGATATGTGCTCCTCACAGTAATAATGCCCAGATATGTGCCCCCTCACAGTAGATATGCCCACATATGTGCCCCCTCACAGTATTTATGCCAGATTATGTGCCTCCTCACAGTAGTTATGCCCACAGCCCCCCCACAGTAGTTGTTGCTCCCCGTTTGCAGCTTTATAAAAAAACAAAAACACATACTTACCTTTTTTCCCGATGACATCGCACTACTGGCTGTGCTGGAGGCCGGTTCCCGGGCCTTCAGCGCTCCTCCCACAGTCAGCAGCGCGATGTGTGGCCAGCAGGGGGAGCGCTCAGAAGAACAGTGAAGCAGGGAACGGAGAGCGCTCCCTGCTTTGCTATGGAAACAACAGCCCGGCAGTGACAAGAACTGCCGGGTGAGTGAGTGCGCACCGCGCGTGCCACCCCCCCCCCCCCCTTGCCTCTGCGCCACCCCCCCTTCCTTAGCTTATATTATACATGTTTGAGGAGCACTCTGACGGGGCCCGGCATGGTCACTCCGCCCCTGTTGGGGTCATGTCATCTATTGGCACAAAGAAAACCTCAGTTTTTTCTTGGTTATTTCGTTTAAAAAAAATGATTCCATCATGAGAAAGAAGTCAGTGCAGTGTTCTCCAGTATAAGGGAGGTAGAGTATATTTACTTCTCTGCATCATAACCATGAGGTCAATTAGCCTTGAAGCATTGCTGATGTCAACACTTCTTTGGCTTATGAGGTTCCCTGTACTTTATTTTTACTGCTTTTGTTTTGCTTGTCTCTCAAGCAATTTGGATTATGAAAACAATAGAAATACATTTCTGGAGAGGCATTCAAGAAAGAAATCAGATCTGGACTCTTAGAGACTTGACCATCTGTGTTGCGGTTGATAAAATATTCAAAACCCCCCTGTTAGTAAAGTGTAATTGTTGCCTTACTTCGCATTTCTGATGCCAAGGGATAATGAAGGGCAGAAGCTTTGAATGTGCTTTTATTGTGTTGCAGGTTATGTATAATCAGCATTCAGTGTAACAGCATTTTACCTAATAACATTGTGTACCGGTCATTCAAAGAGTACGTCCGGTTTGGAGGTACTTGACAGAAAATATTGGGGATTTGCTAAACCTGCAGTTCTCTGGTATGCTGTTAATGACAGAATTGCTCTGGCGAGCCGTGTGATCTGAAGATAGGTAACACCAGCTAGGAGTAAATGGCACCTTGGACATGGATGAAGGATCATCTGTGTCTAACAGAGTGACATCATTATAGGAAACACGTTATACATGGTCTTTACGTGGTCACCCAATATTCTCTGCATCTATACAGGCATTATCTACTTGAAATAGTTTAGAGTTTTTAAATTATAATGATGCCTAGGTAATGAAAATGTTATTTCCCATTATAAGTCCTTGTAAATGAGTATCCTTCCCGATAATCCAGATTTTGTCTTATGCAAAGAATGTGGTAGGCACACAGTCTAGAAACTGTTATGCCACATATATAAGCGCCTATGTTATAGAATTGCCAATACTGTATACAACATAAGTGCGTTTTAACCAGCATTCATTACATAGATTGTCCTCTGTCTTATGTGGCTATGTCATTTACAGTGTGCAGGTGTGGAAAAAATGCTGCAAAGTAAGAATGGTTTCAAAAATGGAAGTTTTAATAGTTTATTTTTATCAATTAACAAAATGCAAAGTGAATGAACAAAATATACATCTAAAGCAAATCAATATATTGGCATGGCTACCCTTCGCCTTCAAAACATCATCAGTTCTTCTAGGTACACCTGCACGCAGTTATTGAAGGAACTCGGCTGGAAGGTTGTTCCAAATATCTTGGAGAACTAATCACAGATCCTTCTGTCTCTTCATGTAATCCCAGAGAGACTTGATGATGAAAAGATCAGGTCTTTGAGGGGGCCATAACATCACTTCCAGAGCTCCTTGTTCTTTTTTACACTAAAGATAGTTCTTAATGACATTGGCTGTATGTTTGAGATCGATGTCTTGAAGCAGAATAAATTTGGGGCCTCTTAGGACGCCTCTCTGATGGCATTTCATGATGGATAAGTATCTCCCTGTATTCTCAACACTGAGGACACCATTAATCCTGACTAATACTGCCTACAGTTCTATATACTTTTTCCCTTATTTCAAAACAGAAGTTGAGCAGAGTTATTTAAAAAAAATGTTTCCTAATGCATGCTCACCTATTTCATTCCCCCCGGCTTCCAATGCCAGCAATCTTTGCTGCTGCAGCCATGACATCATTTTCTTGGCTCCAGCCACAATGTACCCTTATACCCTGAATACCGCTGAGTAAATCACTGTCCTCAGCTGTATATGGCACATGGCCGCTGAGGCCAATGATCGGCTGCAGCAGTCACGTGAAGTAGACAGGTACATCATTGCTGCAGCCAAACAAAGCTTGGTGGGGAGGATCGGATCTGCGGGTCTGAAGTGGTGGAGAAGAAATATATATATATATATATATATATATATATATAGTCCAGAAAATGAACGGCACTCCTTTAGATGGTAAAAAATAACTCCTTTATTCACCCGTGCGGTGAATAAAGGAGTTATTTTTTACCATCTAAAGGACTATTTTCTGGACTATTATTGGGGTAAGAAGTCTATTTCCTTAAGAACGTGCACCCACATTTTTCTCATCTAGCTGGTGCCGCCATTTTTCTCCAGTATATATATATATATATATATATATATATACAGTCGGGTCCATAAATATTGGGACATTGACACATTTCTAAAATGTTTGACTCTATACACCACCACAAGGGATTTGAAATGAAACAAACAAGATGTGCTTTAACTACAGACTGTCAGCTTAAATTTGAGGGTATTTACATCCAAATCAGGTGAACGGTGTAGGAATTACAACAGTTTGCATATGTGCCTCCCACTTGTTAAGGGACCAAAAGTAATGGGACAATTGGCTTCTCAGCTGTTCCATGGCCAGGTGTGTGTTATTCCCTAATTATCCCAATTATAATGAGCAGATAAAAGGTCCAGAGGTTATTTCAAGTGTGCTATTTGCATTTGGAATCTGTTGCTGTCAACTCTCAAGATAAGATCCAAAGAGCTGTCACTATCAAAGAAGCAAGCCATCATTAGGCTGAAAAAAAACAAAACATACCCATCAGAGGGATAGCAAAAACATTAGGTGTGGCCAAAACAACTGTTTGGAACATTCTTAAAAAGAAGGAACGCACCGGTGAGCTCAGCAACACCAAAAGACCCGAAAGACCACGGAAAACAACTGTGGTGGATTACCGAAGAATTCTTTCCCTGGTGAAGAAAACACCCTTCACAACAGTTGGCCAGATCAAGAACACTCTCCAGGAGGTAGGTGTATGTGTGTCAAAGTCAACAATGAAGAGAAGACTTCACCAGAGTGAATACAGAGGGTTCACCAAAAGATGTAAACCATTGGTGAGCCTCAAAACAGGAAGGCCAGATTAGAGTTTGCCAAACGACATCTAAAAAAGCCTTCACAGTTCTGGAACAACATCCTATGGACAGGTGAGACCAAGATCAACTTGTACCAGAGTGATGGGAAGAGAAGAGTATGGAGAATGAAAGGAATGCTCATGATCCTAAGCATGCCACCTCATCAGTGAAGCATGGTGGTGGTAGTGTAATGGCGTGGACATGTATGGCTGCCAATGGAACAGGTTCTCTTGTATTTATTGATGATGTGACTGCTGACAAAAGCAGCAGGATGAATTCTGAAGTGTTTCAGGCAATATTGTCTGCTCATATTCAGCCAAATGCTTCAGAACTCATTGGACGGCACTTCACAGTGCAGATGGACAATGACCCAAAGCATACTGCAAAAGCAACCAAAGAGTTTTTTAAGGGAAAGAAGTGGAATGTTAAGCAATGGCCAAGTCAATCACCTGACCTGAATCCGATTGAGCATGCATTTCACTTGCTGAAGACGAAACTGAAGGGAAAATGCTCTAAGAACGAGCAGGAACTAAAGACAGTTGCAGTAGAGGCCTGGCAGAGCATCACCAGGGATGAAACCCAGCGTCTGGTGATGTCTATGCGTTCCAGACTTCAGGCTGTAATTGACTGCAAAGGATTTGCAACCAAGTATTAAAAAGTGAAAGTTTGATTTATGATTATTATTCTGTCCCATTACTTTTGGTCCCCTAACAAGTGAAAGGCACATATGCAAACTGTTGTAATTTGTACACCGTTCACCTGATTTGGATGTAAATACCCTCAAATTAAAGCTGACAGTCTGCAGTTAAAGCACATCTTGTTCGTTTCATTTCAAATCCATTGTGGTGGTGTATAGAGTCAGAAATGTTAGAATTGTGTCCATGTCCCAATATTTATGGACCTGACTGTATATACATATTCTTTTATTACAATTGCTGTATTAGGTGCAAAATATATAACAGGTTCCCCATCTACCATATACACAGTATTATATTTGATATATTTTTATATATTATCTATAGTATAATACAAAAATCCATTTTATCACATTCATTTTTAATAAACTTTACTTGAAAGTTTATAAACACATTAAGGCCCTTTTATGGAGTGTGAAGATTGGGGCAATAATCGGGGATGAATATTCATATGCAAACAGGGAATCTGTATGGCGATTATTGATCGCAGTAATGATTGTTCTTCTACTTTGGATCAAGAATTGGGCAATAGTTGCCTGTGCATCAGCTTGTGTAAAAGGGCCTTAGACAAGTGCCTCAACCAGAAATGTCATTATACTTTAGATCATTTGAGGTACAATCTAATAAATAGAAGGGAATCTTATTTTTATCTTTATTCTCTTAGGCTACTTTCACACTAGAGTTAATATTTTACGGTATTGAGATCTGTCCTAGGGTCTCAATACCGGAAAAAAACGCTTCCGTTTTGCCCCTATTCATTGTCAATGGGGACAAAACGTAACTGAACAGAACGGAATGCTCCAAAATGCATTCCATTCCGTTCTCATACCGGAGAGAAAACCGCAGCATGCTACGGTTTGCTTTCCATCCTTGGATGCGGAGCAAAACGGATCCGTCATGACCCACAATTCAAGTCAATGGAATGACACAATAGAAAACGGATCCGTCCCCCATTGACTTTCAATGGAGTTCATGACGGATCCGTCTTAAGTATGTTAAAGATAATACAACTGGATCCGTTCATAACGGATGACTAAGGCACTGTGCACCTGTCCTCCCAAACTTAGATTTTGGATCTTCTAACAGTTCCTACCCAGCATTAATATAATACATATTCACAAGACGAAACGTGCAGATGGATTGATTTCAGTGAATGTTCTCTCTAGAGTAACATATAGCAGTTTTTTTTTTCTTTCTATTATTCCAAATTCAACAAATAAATGATATATTGCTGATTAACGATGTGGATAAACAAGGATAAATCTAAGTAGGGATCTGTGAAAAAAGGAAGATATTAGCAAGCAGCAGACACATAAAATCGTTTTGGCCTAGAATCTCGGTTACTAAAACATATTGCAAACACATGGCCTTTTTTTCAGTAAACCAGTTAGCAACAAACACATTTCTAAAAACCACAAGAAAAACACAATTTTGCTTTGCTAATGTTCCCTACTTACAGATCTGTATATAATGAGTACACATGAGGAATTCTCGTATCCACATAGGAACTCAAAAGATTAATCACTCTTCCAAAGATTTTGATGGAACCATGCTGAGCGGATCATGGCTGCTGATCTGTTGTTGTTGGTTCTTTGACTTTTTTTTAATAAAATTATGCTGCAACTGCTAATTTCTGTCAGGAATTAATTTCACATGAAGACTTTGCTTGCATAACTACTAAATGAAGATTAAGTTAGGGTACTTTTACACTAGCGTTAAAGTTTTCCGGCATTGAGTTCCGTTCTAGGGGCTCAATACCGGAAAAAAACGCTTCAGTTTTGTCCTAATGCATTCTGAATGGAAAGCATTGCGTTCAGTATGCCTCAGGATGTCTTCAGTTCAGTCACTTTTACGGTATTTGGCCGGAGAAAGTACATTTTCTCCTGCCAAAATTCCGGAACACTTGCCGGAATGCTGGGTCCGGTATTATTTTCCATTGAAATGTATTAATGTCGGATCCGGTACCAAGTGTTTTCCGGTCGGAGCATGTGCACACCATTAAAAATGAAATTGAAAGGGGAAATTAAAAAAATAAATACTGGATCTGTTTTTCCGGATGACACCAGAGTGACGGATCCGGTATTTCAATTCATTTATCAAACGGATCCGCATCCAGATCCGGAAACAAATGGTATCCGTTTGCACACGGATTTCCTGATTCGGCAGGCAGTTCTGGCAATGGAACTGCCTGCCGGATTCCTCTAACTCTAGTGAGAAAGTACCCTTTTCCGGAGCTGTTATGCTGACAGCGAGATGGTTAGGTCACTATGGCCAAACTTGCTTTTCACATCAATAGATATGAGTCTGTCTTTCTCCATGTATCCATTCACATTTGTGGAGCTCAGAGCAATCGGGAAGATTTATTATTACTGTCCGAACAGTAGACATGTTTTCCTTATACTACCTCTTGGCTGGCTTATTTTACTCACACAGGGTAGTATGGTGGCCCAATGGTTAGTACTGGTGCCTTACTAGCGCTGGAGTCAAATCCGAATAAGGACAACATCTGCATGGAGTTTGTATGTTCTCCCTGTGTTTGTGTGGGTTTACTCCGGGTACTCCGATTTACTCCCACACTCCAAAGGCATACTGATAGGGAACTTAGATTGTGAGCTCCACTGTGGACAGCAAAGTGATTATAATGTCTGTATAAGGCCTCATGCACACAACCGTGGTGTGTTTTGCGGTCTGCAAAACACGGATGGCGTCCGTGCGCGTTCCGCAATATGCGGAACGGCATGGACAGCCTTCAATGGAAAAATGCCTATTCTTATCCGCAAAGCGCGGACAAGAATAGGACATGTTATATTTTTTTAGAGGGGTCATGGAACGGAGCAACGGATGTGGACAGCACACGGAGTGCTGTCCGCATCTTTTGCGGGCCCGTTGAAGTGAATGGGTCCGCATCTGAGCCGCCAGAAAAGGCGGCTCAGATGTGGACCAAAACAACGGCCGTGTGCATGAGACCAAACTCTGCGGAATATGTCAGCGCTATGCAAGTGAGTAAAAATAATGAAACACCAATATTTTGCACCAAAAGATTTGCTCTTGCCGTTACTAAACGTGGTGTTGTGTTTTAACATTTTCCATGTTTCCTTTTCTACAAGATTTCCAATGTGAATCTTAAAGGGGTTGTCCCACCTTAGACATTAGGGGGAATATCGCTAGGATATGCCCCCAATGTCTGATAGGTGCAGGTCCCGGAAGTGAAGGAGGGTGCATCACGCATACATGGCCACCCTCCATTCATTCCTGTGGGAGCACCAAAAATAGCTGAGCGCTGGCTCGGTTATTTCTGTCAGCCCCATAGAAATGAATAGAGTGGTGGTTGTACTTGCACAGTGCACTTCACAATCATTTCAATGAGATTGCCAAAAAAAGCTGAGCACGCTGTTCAGTTATTTTCAGAGCTCCCACAGGAATAAACGGAGGCCGTCTGAGCATGTGCGGTGCGCCATCCTTCAAATTGCAGACCCCGTTCTAAAGATAGGTGCAGATCCCAGAGGTGTGATATGCCCTTAATGTCTGAGGTGAGACAACCCCTTTAAACTGAGCGGCAATTTTTTTTTTATTCTGCGTATATTATTCAAAGTTTGGCTATGCATTTCGTTTTCTAGAAAGAAACCTGTCTATTAGACCCGAGGTGCTCATTATAGACTGTTGTTGAGTATTGAGTATAATATACACTCACCTAAAGAATTATTAGGAACACCATACTAATACGGTGTTGGACCCCCTTTTGCCTTCAGAACTGCCTTAATTCTATGTGGCATTGATTCAACAAGGTGCTGATAACATTCTTTAGAAATGTTGGCCCATATTGATAGGAAAACATCTTGCAGTTGATGGAGATTTGAGGGACGCACATCCAGGGCACGAAGCTCCCGTTCCACCACATCCCAAAGATGCTCTATTGGGTTGAGATCTGGTGACTGTGGGGGCCATTTTAGTACAGTGAACTCATTGTCATGTTCAAGAAACCAATTTGAAATGATTCGAGCTTTGTGACATGGTGCATTATCCTGCTGGAAGTAGCCATCAGATGATGGATACATGTTCTCATTCTGTTTACGCCAAATTCGGACCAGGCAACATTTTTCCAGTCTTCAACAGTCCAATTTTGGTGAGCTCGTGCAAATTGTAGCCTCTTTTTCCTATTTGTAGTGGAGATGAGTGGTCCCCGGTGGGGTCTTCTGCTGTTGTAGCCCATCCGCCTCAAGGTTGTGAGTGTTGTGGCTTCACAAATGCTTTGCTGCATACCTCGGTTGTAACGAGTGATTATTTCAGTCAACGTTGCTCTTCTATCAGCTTGAATCAGTCGGCCCATTCTCCTCTGACCTCTAGCATCCACAAGGCATTTTTGCCCACAGGACTGCCACATACTGGATGTTTTTCCCTTTTCACACCATTCTTTGTAAACCCTAGAAATGGTTGTGCGTGAAAATCCCAGTAACTGAGCAGATTGTGAAATACTCCACCAACAACCATGCCACGCTCAAAATTGCTTAAATCACCTTTCTTTCCCATCCTGACATTCAGTTTGGAGTTCAGGAGATTGTCTTGACCAGGAGCACCCCACCTAAATGCATTGAAGCAACTGCCATGTGATTGGTTGACTAGATAATTGCATTAATGAGAAATAGAACAGGTGTTCCTAATAATTCTTTAGGTGAGTGTATATATATATATATATATATATATATATATATATATTAAATATATATATATATGTATAGGGACCAACATATTTGTAATCAGTAATGTGCGCTAAGAGCTTCTACTTAGTCTCATAATAAGTATAGCAGTTATGCATTTTACTTTTTCACATATTTACTGTTTATATATATAAAAGCCAACGTTTGTGAGCAGCACAGCAGAGAATAGTCCGACTGCCCCCCGGAACATGCCAGAAGATGCCAGTAGCACAGAGGTTAAGAAATGACAAGCTCAGAGTCTTGTCTACAAAATGCTCGCAGTTTAGGGAATAATATCAATGAACTTGAGTCTATAATGGCATCTGAGAATATAGGTTAGTGGCTGTTACTGGGACATGGTTCAATGAAAGTAATGACTGGGATATAACAATACCAGGGTTCTCTCTATATAGGAAAGACAGAGAAGGCAAGAAAGGGGGAGGGGTGGCCCTGTAAGTGAAAGATAGCATAAAATCTAAATCTACCACTCATCTCCACTACAAATAGGAAAAAGAGGCCATAATTTGCACGAGCTCACCAAAATTGGACTGTTGAAGACTGGAAAAATGTTGCCTGGTCCGAATTTGGCATAAACAGAATGAGAACATGTATCCATCATCTGATGGCTACTTCCAGCAGGATAATGCACCATGTCACAAAGCTCGAATCATTTCAAATTGGTTTCTTGAACATGACAATGAGTTCACTGTACTAAAATGGCCCCCACATTCACCAGATCTCAACCCAATAGAGCATCTTTGGGATGTGGTGGAACGGGAGCTTTGTGCCCTGGATGTGCATCCCTCAAATCTCCATCAACTGCAAGATGCTATCCTATCAATATGGGCCAACATTTCTAAAGAATGCTATCAGCACCTTGTTGAATCAATGCCACATAGAATTAAGGCAGTTCTGAAGGCAAAAGGGGGTCCAACACCGTATTAGTATGGTGTTCCTAATAATTCTTTAGGTAAGTGTATATATATATATATCATATATGTGATAAAATCTATAGTTATATATACCTACAATGTATGTAGCTTTTAGTTTTTTTAGAAAAACAACAACATGATATTGTGTCACAAGATGTCTGTTCTATATTTGTCTATGTGTAGACACCCAGTGGTTGTAATTGGCAGCCTGTCAAGTGTTTTTCTGGCAATTTGTGATATTGTATTGAATTGGTTTTATGATTTGGACTCCTGAACTAAATCCGGCTGCTCATGTCATTATAGGTGTTTCAAAAGGACTCACCAGGCTATTGTTATAAGCAACAGGGATTTCCCTGTTGACTCCTTTTCTCCTGTTCACATCGCTGTTTGAGGCAATTGCGATGCATCTTTCTTACACTGGAAATTTAGTCTATCAGCTTGCTTAGCCTGGTTAATTAAGGGACCAATTTTTGATCGGTTAACCTCCCTTTAAATGTTTACTCCTTTTGCTTGTCCCGTTGCTTGGTATAGCTTATGCTCTTTGCATTTGTGTCCAGATTGCTTGCTTTTTTTGTTACCTGTTCTAGCCTGTTTGTGTTGTATCAGTCTAACCTGGGACCCATTTTTCTCCTGTCTTTCATTGCTGCTAGCTAGCATTTAAGTTTGTTTTTCTACCTTGTTTCCATATAGATTCTTTTTATTGTCTGTTTGCTGAGTTTGGTTTGTATTAGACTTTGGCTGTCTTACTGCTTTCTCAGTTCTGCAGTATCTTTAATTGTGTTCATTGTCTTTCATCCGCTCTCAACCTGCATACTATCAGCATCTCCTGTCTACTTGATTGCTGGGCTGCCTTCTCCTTCGAGATGTGGGTCCTGTCATCTATTGGTTGATAATGTCTGTGTATTTGTTACCTGTGTTCTGCCAGAATGCTATACCTTGGCAGAATGCTATACCCGGGAGTGACGCAGACGCACCGGAAGTGACGAGGCTGCATCGGAATCAACTGGAGGAGGGTGTGTACGGCGCTGCGCAAGCGCACATCCAGCCCTTTAGAAAAATGGACTGCCAGAATACTATACCTTTGCAGAATGCGCGCAGTGTGTCCCGGCCGGTTTCGTGCATGTGCATTAAGTGGGCACGCTTCTCCCGCTGCAGTGCTATAATTTTTACTTAAAAGTAAAAAAGCGCCGCACACACTCTCCTCCAGCTGATTCCGATACGGCCTCGTCACTTCCAGTGCTTCCGCGTCACTTCCGGGTATAGCATTCTGCCAGGTATAGGAATCTGGCAGAACACCTACTTCTTTTGGTGTGTGCTTCATAATGCTATTCTTGCCAACTTCTGGTTGTTATATAATTTGGCCATACTGTAAGCATTTATGGATATTTGAGACCTGGAGATACAGTTAATACCCGGGAAAGGTGATTGCTATAAGTGAAGTCCAGGTCATAAGCAACCGGAATTGGTACAGCCATAGCAATTGATTGTGAGTAGGGATGAGCAAACTTGTGTTTTTCTATTTCAGGTTTGGGTATTCGTGCAATTCCGTTATGGATTCCATCATCACGGAATATAACAGAATGCTATGACGGAATGCACCACGGAAGCCTTTAAGAGGCATTCCATTTTGCATTCAGTCATAATAGAAGTCAATGGGCAGCATAACGGATCCGTCTAGTTTCCGTTATGCAGGACATGGATTTTGACATGGACTTAGATGTTGAAATAAAGATGTATGAATAAGTGGCACATAGTCAACATTAGTACTGTAAGATATAAAGTGAAAAAAAAGTTACATTCCCTTTAATAAAATTCTGCTAGATATCCGGTGATTTCCTGAATACCATTATTTTTGGATCAGCTGAGGCTGATCTTGTGGGTTTTCCAGATATAGCGTAATATTTTTGAATATAAATCACAACTTAAAGTGTCAGAAATTAATGAGTACTGTAATTTAACCTTTTGGTTGTCTGACAAAAAAAAAAGAAATCATTCTTAGCTACATATACAGAGGGGGCATTTTTTGACAATTTTTCAACTTTGTCCTTGATCAAGGAGTAACTTTCAAGTGAAAGTAGTTTAAATTTTCAAACAGATTGAATTTCTTTCGGACTTTTCTCCATGTCTGTATTTCATCTTCACCATAACTCAGAGGATTTGGCTGCATACTTTCATCTGAGTTCTTAATTCCACGTTAAAACAATGTTGTCAAGTGTAACAATTCAACAAATCTGATAATAGAATATTCAGAAGGTAAAAAAAATGAAAAAAGATTTTAAGTTCTGGTATTGATCTGCAGTGTTTTTATGAATCAAAAGTTTAATGTAAATGATTGGAAATACACATATTTACTAAAATACACATGATAGGAGTTATGCCAGGTCCTAAGCAAAACAAAGGAAAGCTGCAGCACTCTTCCAATTCATGTGGTTTATTCAATAATCTGCATCAAACATGGCCACGTTTCGACTATATCTACAGTCGTGGCCAAAAGTTTTGAGAATGACACAAATATTAGTTTTCACAAAGTTTGCTGCTAAACTGCTTTTAGATCTTTGTTTCAGTTGTTTCTGTGATGTAGTGAAATATAGTTACACACACTTCATACGTTTCAAAGGCTTTTATCGACAATTACATGACATTTATGCAAAGAGTCAGTATTTGCAGTGTTGGCCCTTCTTTTTCAGGACCTCTGCAATTCGACTGGGCATGCTCTCAATCAACTTCTGGGCCAATTCCTGACTGATAGCAACCCATTCTTTCATAATCACTTCTTGGAGTTTGTCAGAATTAGTGGGTTTTTGTTTGTCCACCCGCCTCTTGAGGATTGACCACAAGTTCTCAATGGGATTAAGATCTGGGGAGTTTCCAGGCCATGGACCCAAAATGTCAACGTTTTGGTCCCCGAGCCACTTAGCCACTTTGCCTTATGGCACGGTGCTCCATCGTGCTGGAAAATGCATTGTTCTTCACCAAACTGTTGTTGGATTGTTGGAAGAAGTTGCTGTTGGAGGGTGTTTTGGTACCATTCTGTCACGGAACCATGAACCAGACGTACAACAAGAGATAAGTGAAAATAAGAAGGCTTTATTGAAAATAAAGCTGTAAAGCAAAAGTCCAAACGGATGGTGAAACCGAGCAGAGTCTTTGCGAAGCCAGAGGTCAGGAACCAGAAGGGTAGTCAGACGAAGCCAGGATCAGGAACCAGCAGGGTAGTCAGACGAAGCCAGGATCAGGAACCAGCAGGGTAGTCAGACGAAGCCAGGATCAGGAACCAGCAGGGTAGTCAGACGAGGCCAGGATCAGGAACCAGAAGCAGCAGCAGACTTAGAAGCATGTGAACACAAGAGGACCAAGCAAGGAACTGAAGCCACAGACCTCCTATATATGAGCTAGGCATCCAGCTCCTCCCAGGGGAAGGAGGAGCCGCAGGGTGGAAGGCTACAAGAAACCCAGGACCCAAGATGGCCGCCAGCACATGTCAAACGAAGGAGAGCAGCAAGCAGGTAAGACCATGACAGTACCTCCCCCTCAAGGGCCCCTCCTCCGCGGAGCACAAAACGGTTTCTGAGGGAAGCGTGCGTGAAAGGCTCGGAGCAAGGCAGGAGCATGGACATCTGCGGAGGGAACCCAGGAACGCTCCTCTGGACCATAACCACGCCAATGGACCAAAAACTGCAACCGACCGCGGACCAGGCGTGAGTCCAGGATATTGCTCACCTCATATTCCTCACGATTGCCCACTTGGACCGGACGAGGCCGAGGAACCGAGGAAGTGAAACGATTACACACCAGTGGCTTCAACAGGGAGACATGAAACACGTTGGAGATCCGCATGCCAGGAGGAAGCGCAAGGGCATAGGCTACCGGGTTTACCCTGCGAAGCACTCGGAAGGGACCAACAAAGCGAGGCGCCAGCTTGGGAGTGGGCACTCGAAGGTTGAGGTTGCGGGTGGACAACCATACACGGTCTCCGACCTGGTAGGAAGGAGCAGGCGCTCGTCTGCGATCAGCCTGGAATCTCTGGCGCTGCGCAGAGACCTCAAGGGACTTCTGGATCTGTACCCAAGAAGCACGTAGGACGGAAAGGTGATCCTCCACAGCCGGAATATCCTGGGGAGAGAATACCTCCGGTAACACGGCAGGTTGGAACCCATAATTGGCCATGAAGGGAGACGTCCCAGAGGAAGAGTTCACCGCCGTGTTCCTGGCAAACTCAGCCCAAGGCAGGAGGTCAACCCAATTGTCTTGGTGATCGGAGACATAGCAACGAAGGAATTGCTCCAAGGCCTGATTGGATCGTTCTGCGGCCCCATTGGACTGAGGGTGGTAGGCCGAGGAGAAGGAGAGATGAATCCCCAACTGGGAGCAAAAGGCGCGCCAGAACCTGGACACAAACTGACTCCCCCGATCCGACACAATCTCCTTAGGCAAACCGTGCAACCGGAAGACCTCCCTGGCAAAAATCGTGGCCAACTCTTGTGCAGAGGGTAACTTCTTGAGAGGAACACAGTGGCACATTTTGGAAAACCGATCCACAATCATGAGAATGACCGTATGGCCTCGGGATGCAGGGAGGTCCACAATGAAATCCATCCCCAGGTGTGACCATGGGCGCTCCCCGGTGGCTATGGGTTGCAGAAGGCCCAACGGAAGGTGCCGAGGGGACTTACTCTGGGCACAAACGGAGCATGCCGCTACATATGCGGCGATGTCGGAACGTAGGGAAGGCCACCAGAACAGACGTGAAACAGCCCAGGACAGCTGATTCTTTCCAGGATGCCCCGCGGTCTTGGAGTTATGGTAGGTTCGCAACAACCGAGTGCGCAACTCCTCAGGCACAAAACATCTGCCGTTGGGTCTCCCAGAGGGAGCACCAGATTGAGCCGCCAAAATCTGTTCACCCAGGGGAGAGGTCAGGCTGGTGCGAATGGCGGCCAGGATCTGATTCGGAGGTATGACCGAAGTCGGAATCGACTCCTCCCTGGACCGCTCGGAGTACTGCCGTGATAAGGCATCCGCCCTGATGTTCTTGGAACCGGGTAGGTAGGAGACCACGTAATTAAAACGTGACAAGAACAGAGCCCATCTGGCCTGACGTGGTGTCAATCTCTTGGCCTCAGAAAGGTAGGTCAGATTCTTGTGATCCGTCAGGATGAGAACCGGAACCACCGAACCCTCGAGCAAGTGCCTCCATTCTTTAAGGGCCTGCACGATGGCCAATAACTCCCTGTCACCAATCTGATAGTTGCACTCCGCGGAAGACAGTTTCCGGGAGTAAAACCCACAAGGAAGCAGAGGGCCCTCTGGTGTTCTACGCTGAGACAGAAGGGCGCCTACTCCCGTCTCAGACGCGTCCACCTCGAGGACAAAGGGCAACCCAGGGTTGGGATGCGACAGAATCGGAGCCGACACAAAGGCGGACTTTAGGGCCTCAAAAGCTCGGATGGCCTCGAGCGGCCAGACCTGGGAATTACTGCCCTTCCTGGTCAGATCCGTGAGAGGCTTGGCCAGCATGGAAAAGTCCCTGATGAACTTCCGATAATAATTGGCGAAGCCCAAAAAGCGCTGCAGGGAACGAAGACCACTGGGCTGGGGCCACTGTAAGACAGCCGAAACCTTCTCAGGATCCATGGAGAACCCCTCAGCGGAAATG